>NC_090448.1:734331554-734644992 GCF_031143425.1 Pleurodeles waltl
GTTGGACAGAGCTGCTGTCATCACTGTGGGCCTCTTCTGTGGGGGGAGTGGATAAGTCTGGAACCTCCTGTCTGGTGACGTTGGGTAGGGGTCCTTCAGGGGTGTAAAGGCATGATTATTGCATCTGTGTGTGCCATCATGTGCAATGGGTGGGTGACCCTGTACCCCAGTGCTTACATTCTTGTGTAGGACCTTGTGTGATAATTGTTTTGGGGGTCTGTGTGGGTTTCTGTAGTGGACATGCATTGGTGATGGGTGTCCATGCTTTGTTGTTGCATGCAGGGCTTGGTGTTGGGATGGGTGGTTTGTGATAGTGGGACATATGTGATGTGTTGGTGTGATGGTGGTGAGGGTGAGGGTGGGGGTACGTGATAGCATGCAGGTAGGGTGGGGAATATGGTAGTAAAGAGTTGACTTACCAGAGTCCATTCCTCCTGCTACTCCAGCGAGGCCCTCAGGATGCAATATAGCCAAGACCTGCTCCTCCCATGTTGTTAGTGTTGGGGGACGAGGTGGGGGTCCACCACCAGTCCTCTGAACTGCAATCTGGTGTCTTGAGACCACGGAACGCACCTTCCCCCATAGGTCGTTCCACTTCTTCCTGATGTCATCCCATGTTCTTGGATGCTGTCTCACTGCGTTGACCCTGTCCACGATTCTGCGCCATAGCTCCATCTTCCTAGCTATGGAGGTGTGCTGCACCTGTGATCCGAATAGCTGTGGCTCTACCTGGATGATTTCCTCCACCATGACCGTGAGCTCCTCCTCAGAGAACCTGGGGTGTCTTTGCGGTGCCAGGGTGTGGTGTGGGTGATGTGTGAGGTGGTGTGTATTGTGATGTGTGAGGGGATGTGTTTGTGTGTGTTGTGTGAGGTGTGTGGATGTTGTGTGAGTGATGGTGTTGTGTGCCTGTGGATGCTAGTGTTGTTTCTGGTGGTGTCTCTCTCTGGGCTTCTTTCTCAGTTCTGGTCTTAAGGGTTTGTGGGTGATGTGGGTATGTGTTTTATATTGTATTGGGTGTGTGGGAGTAGTGTGTGTGTATGTGTATCAGGTGTGTGTATATTCCGAATTGTCCAATGTGGTTGTGTTTTGTAAATGTATGTGTATTTTGAGCGCGGCGGTGTGTACCGCCAATGGAATACCGTGGTTGAAAGACTGCCACGTGGATTCGTGGGTCGTGATAGTGTGGACGTATTCCTGTTGGCGTGACGGTGGAGGTTTTGTTATCGCCAGTTTATCACTGACCTTTGGTGTGGCAGACTTGTGTGGGTGTCTAGATTTTGGCGGATTCCGAGCTGTGGGTCTTAATAGCTGCAGCGGAATTCCGCGGCCGCAGCGGTGTGTTGGTGGTCTTCTGTACGGCGATAAGCGGGATTTACCGCCAATGTTGTAATGAGGGCTTAAGTGTCCAGCAGGCTACTACAATGCGTGTACTTGGACCACTGCAACCTGACGGTACATACAAATACATGTTAGTCGCTGTAGATTCTTGTTCTATATTGCTGTGGGTATGGCCTCAGTAGTCAGCTGACACTCAAACTGTTATAAAAGACTTGCTGATCTTTATCGGTACATATGCGGTTGCAGCATTCCATTCGGACCAGGGCCCTGCATTTGCCTCTATGGCATTCAGGAACACTATGGGGATGATGGGTGTTGTACTCTATCACTCTTCACCATACCATCCTGAGGGAAATTCGGTCGTGGAGAGGAGGAACCGTGATCTAAAGCAGTCCTTAATAGCTAGACTATTAGGTTCTGGCCGCAGTTGGCTCCATCACCTATATGGGGTCCAGAGAGCGCTAATTAATCTGCCAAGACGTGGGGGGACGCACTCCCTGTGAGGTTCTCTTTGGGATACCTATGGATGTCCCAGATATTGATGGCCCTGGTTTGGTGGCAGCAGATACACCTTTTAACATAAATTAATGTCTCACTGTCTTACATTAGCTTCAGCAATTTCGTGATGATAAATCATCCGCCAGTGCTGCCACCATAGGAATAAAGAATTTACCAACAACTTCCAGTGGCCAGATTCCTAAAGTCGGAGATCAGATTCATGAGAAGATTGCTGTGAAGAAGGAATTCCGTCCATCCTACAGAGCACTGGTCCCAGTCCTGGGAGTATAAGGTACCAGAACTGTAATCTTACCACAGCCTCCTGGTTTCGAAGGAAACAGATTCATTTCCATTGATGATGTCAAATTTCACCATATGGCCGATCCTGCACAGTAGACTAAGAGGCCCTTTAGGTAGTTCCCGGTCCACTCTCACTACCCAACAGGACATACCTCTTCAAAGTAGAAATAACAACACTACTTCGGACTATACAACTATGTCCAATGATGCTACAAATGCCTCCTCGATCGTGGGGAGGGCAGAAAATGAGCTCTTGTTGATTCCAGTTACCACTTCAACGACAGCACCTGTCCAAGATTTGGCTGTTTTCTACACCAACACTACACAGACTGACGGCACCGTCTACTATGAGCCTCCAAGCAAAGTGGATCCATCCACCGATGATGCATCTGTCCCTGCGTTTGCAGAGACTGCCTCTGGTTATTTCATCGACATTGATGACTGTTCATCAGACTCATCCACTCCAGTAATCGAAAATGTATCAGAGACACGTAAGCTGTATTTATGGCTTAAGCATAACTATTTAATTCACCCATGGAACTATTTATGGTTTTGCTTGACATTTTTTGCATTGTTTCTATGGATTGGTTTCGTGGCTGTTTACTTTTTACTTATAAATGGTCATTTGTAATGAACGCTCCTTTGTTGAGCCTGTGGATGAAGTCTTAACTCCATATCATTCCTCACATAAAGTCCAAAGAGACTTGCCCCTTGTGAACATTTCAGCTGTACCTATTCCTGATGGGACTGTGTGGCACAATGTTCCATTTGATATATACGGGCCTACTGAGGTTTTTCAAATTCCATATCTCTTAAAAATTTCTATGACTGATGTAATTACGCCTGGTGTTGTATATGATGATTGGGATGTCCAGACAGTTGATTCTATGTTAACTGAAATGAAGGACTATTCAGTATTTGAAAGTGATGATGTATCTACGAATACAATGAACTATGGGGAAATGTTCTGCTATAACAACTGGGGACATTATTATCTGCACCGTGCTAACAGACATAGACCAGTACTTAACTACACTCAGTGGGAACACTGTTCAACACCACCTGTGGGGAGCCCAAAACGTTATTCAGATAAATTTACTTATTTTTCTGGGCATGGCACAAAACATCTGGAGTCATATTACTTCAAATTGCCTCCTTCACAAATTAGGAACATTTTGCTAACTAATACAAAACTGATCTATTCAGATTCCTTTGTTTCCTGTCTTGCAGTTGAAGGTTACGAATTCTGGAGGAACACTTTTGATTTAAAGAGTGTATGGGAACACAAGATTGGCAAATACAGGGTAGGGAAGCTTTATTTAGAGCATGCCTGATTCCTGTGGAAATGATCTTTTTAAATGACATCTTTCAACAGACATCCTCTCTCGGGTTAGCAAAAATAAAAGAAATTAAAACACCCAGTATCCCCACACCGGCAAATTTTGATAATTGGCAATACTTCCTGAATGTTACAGAGGAAGAACTAAATGCAAAGGTTCAGGCTGGTACCTATAACTCTTCACTTTCTGGTCCTGGTGGATGGTTCGTTTTGCCAAAAGAAACCAATGGATGTCAGGCACGTTTTTTTAATTCCTCAGGGGGTTTCAAGATTAGCCGGCCAGACCCTCGCTTCGTCTCGGGTCAACACAAGGCGATAGTTACAACATACAGTGTGGATAGACTGTGCCAACAATAGGTACAGACTAACATGTTAGCCACAGTTAAAGAACATCTTAACACTCTTTCTGAGGATATAGACTTACAGGACTTTTTGTTAGGTCCTAGAAAGCTGCGCTCTAAAAGATTCATCTATGCTATGTATAATGAGATCTGGAAGTTTTCTCAGATAGAAGCTGCTGCGCGTTTAAGGCAAATAGATAAGGAAAACTTAGAAAAGGCTTTATCTGTGTCGATAACGGCATGAACACTCTGTCCAACAGGATTTACTCCCTGACACACATAGGGGGTCATTCTGACTCCCGCCGGGCGCGGTCACCGCGCGCCCGGCGGGAGGCGCCAAAATACCGTACCGCGGTCGGAAGACCGCGGTGGGTATTTTGAGGTTTCCCCTGGGCTGGCGGGCGGCCTCCAAAAGGCCGCCCGCCAGCCCAGGGGAAACCGTCCTTCCCACGATGAAGCCGGCTCGTAATCGAGCCGGCGGAGTAGGAAGGTGCGACGGGTGCTACTGCACCCGTCGCATATTTCACTGTCTGCTAAGCAGACAGTGAAATACAAGCGGGGCCCTGCAGGGGCCCCCAGGGGCTCCGCGACACCCCCTACGAACCGCCAGGAACAGGATGGCGGTAGGGGGTGTCAGAATCCCCTCGGCTGCGAGAATGCCCTCGGGAGCACCGCCAGCCTGTTGGCGGTGCTCCCGTGGTCGGTGGCCCTGGCGGCGACCCCCATAGTGTCATCTGCGATAGGTATCATTCAGACAGGCATGTCCCTTTTATATCATGGACAAAGTCAGCTACGTTCCATCAGGCAGTTAGGTTGCACGTTACAGAGTTTGAAAAATGGCCGAGTTCCATGGAAGTACATTAACGGTAGTGAATTGTTCACTGTCTTTAATTTATCCAAGGAGCAACAGACAGTGGCTAAGAGGGAAGCAAGTTTCACTATGATTCACATAGAGAGGTTAGAAAAGTTGACTTTCACAGATGCAGAGAGTCCTTCAACAGTATGGCTCCTACATGGCATCATTAATCTGCCCATTTCCACTTTTCGTTTTTCAAAATGCCTGAAACATCTTGCTGTGGGCAGGTATAAGCGACTAGGCGATAGCTATATTAAAGAAGAGTGAGAGTTGCCCTTTGAACACAAATGTCTGAATGTCGAAACAGAGGTCACTCTCAGAGGAAGCAAATGCAAGACTACTGTTAGACATTCAATGATCTGCAAGCAGGTGTCCCTTCATGGCCTTTGCAATGCGGGGGTCACAAACTTGGCCTGTTTTCTGAAGGGTACTCCTGTCCCTTTGGTTCGACCAGCATTTCATGTACTTTCAAATGGAAGTTATGTGGTGCTGAGCGACCAAAGCTGTTGTTGTATGTGACCAGGAATTGCCAATGCAATTTTGGTCCCTAAGGTTGTAACTTGTTGTGGACAAGTTTTATTCGCCACCACACAAGAGATAAATGTATCAGAAATGTGGCCTCATATTGATACTGCTGGTGTGAATTATGACAAAATAACAAAAAAAACAAGTCGCGCTGACATCAGATAGAGATAAGTATGCTCTCCAGATTATGAGATCATCAGCCGAGATACAATCCCTATTAAATAACAACTTCCCCAAGCACTTTGGAAAGCTGGTATCCCAAATTTTCAATGCTTCAAGCACTACTGGGATTGTCCACTTCTTTAAGGCTGTGGGGTCTGGATTTGTGTCCATCTTCCAGACTGTCTTTGGAGTCATTCCATCGGCCATCCATTCATTCTTTTCAAGTGTGTTTGGTGGCTTTTCTATAATTTTGGCATTGATTGGCGGAATACTGCTGCTATTTCTTCTGATTTGCAGTGGCTGTGTCTTTCCAGCTACGCGAAGCAATGGTCACTACCATCAGCTCAACTGTGCCGTGAACGCATGGTTCAGGTCTTTAATGCTTTGTTGCTGGAGGAATTGGAGCGGGATTGGTCATTGTCTATCCGACCACTCCTATGGTGCGTGCAACCAATCTTTCGTTGCGTATGGTGCCTCTTCGAACACTTACCTACAGTGTGTCTGGCTGTTATGCCTGTGCCTCCTGTGGACCAAGCACTGCTAATGTCCCTGATGAGGGTTCATTCATGGTCGTGCCCCTTGAGACTAAGGCTGATTCGCAAGGCCACTTATGAGCCACCCTTGGTGAACAATATGGCTCTTTTTGGCGCTGTGGAGAGTGCCAGTCCTGCAGGTGGACCTGCACTAGAGACTACTACGCACTACTACTCCGTGGATCCGTCGGCCAATCCTGTGATCGATCTAACATCTGATAATGTGGCCTCTTTTCTGAGGTCCTTTCCATTCGATAGCTTAGAAGATGCTCTTCAAGATCATGTCTATTGTTAGAAAGATTTGCTGATTGGCTTTTAATTCCAAATTCAATATTTGCATTCATTGCCCTTACTTTGGCCTACGGTGCTTGTCTTATCGACTTTATATCTCTTTGTATATTTTTTATTTAGCTATTGATTTTTAACATGTTTTTAAATATAATTTTTAGCTAGTTTTCATGCTTTTAGCTTTTAGTCCAGAGCACTTTTTAGCATTGGGTTCATTCGCCTTTGGTGGCGTAACTAATGTGGAGTCATACTTGTTTCGGCAATGGGGAGGGTGTAGTGAATCCTAGTTTGTTTTAATGGGAAACAAGAGTTAGCTGAGCCTTTGGCTTGTAGGCTTGTGCTCCCATCACTGAGTGACTTTTACCCTACTTAGCTTGCTCTGTTTGAGCACATTTATTTAATTATATCTTTTAAGATGGCTGCCTTGTTTTTAGTTAGGCCTATGTTTTAGTTTCACGTTATCAGTACCACTGCGCTAAGGTGTCAGTATCAAGCGACAAAGATAAACAAACTGTAGGTGGTCACATTAGGTATATTCCCTCTTCACACCTTTGAGGGAATTGTTTATATAAATTACCGTTCCAAGCATGTCTTGTTATCTATTGTTTGGGAACAGACCTACGTCAGGGGTCCGAGCAGATCTGTATAAATGCACCTCACTTAGAGAGATAGTTTGAGGGAATCCAACCAGATGCCAATGCTGCTATCGATGCTGCATGTTGCCTTGACGCTGACACAGTCTTCGTGTCCCTACGGAGTATGAGCTAGAGACCTCATTCCAAGGTAACGAGGGTTGGGGGGCTCTTGACATGGCATTGGCAGATTAGGTTTATCACACCTCGCTCTCTTTTAGGTTAGAGATTAGGTACATGACCTTAGGGTATCAGGACATATTTCACATCTCATGTCATTTCATGTCATTGCAAGATGGTGGTTGTCTTTGTATTAATGACTATTGTCTTTACCATTCTGTTTCTTGCACTGTTCATTATCCTAATCATTGCAGCCCATGCAACTTATTGCAGATTGCAGTTTTGGTAAATAAAACCTATTGAAACCTTACTGCATCTTATTCATTGTCTGTGTTTGATTGAGACATGTTGTTCATGTGAGAAAGGGGTAATCTCCGTTTAACCATGACACTCCCTGAGATGTCACACACTTGAGTCCATGCGTAAAGGCTGCCACAAGTCACCTTTTACTGATGGGTTTTTGGTGAGGTGCTGCTTGTGAGCCGGGAGGGTTGGGGCGACAGTTGTGATAGAGCAAGAATCAAACTACGACTAGAAAAACAGTTTGATTATACCCACCTCACAACCCACTGAGCAATATTTTAGTGATGTGTTTTAGATAACAATCAATCCTATAAAAAATCAAAGGGATAGTTAGTGGAATAAAACCCTCCTTCATTAAGGAAAAACACACCCATGAACACTAGTAAACAAGGGATATAGTTTAAAGATTTATTTTAAAATCAAAATCCTTTCCTAGTGCACACAATCTGAAATGGACCTACAATAAACACAAAGAAAATGGTAGCTGCAACGTTTACCAAAAGAATGAACAAAACAAACATTCCAACATATTTGCTTGATAATGTTACAGCAATACCATCCTCATTCTTCTACTCACTTACCTAATCTTACCAAAGGGAAAGCCCATTTAGTTTAGTTTAGTTTTATGCATTTATAAAGCGCATAGCTACCCTAGGGCATCCCAGCGCTGAAGGTACAAGAAAGTACTTGAAGAAAGCAGGAAGGACAGGCTAGCGACTGAAGAGAATGGTTTTCAACCTCTTCCTAAAAAGAGATTCAGAGGGTTCATGGCGGAGCTCAAGAGGTAGGGCATTCCAGAGATGGGCAGCCTTGATGATAAAGGAGTTTCCTCCCCATGATCTATTGACGCAGGGTATATGAATCTGCTGGGTAAAAGAAGATCTAAGGTGTCTCGAAGGAGCGTAAATGGAAATACGTTTTCTGAGGAAATATGGCCCTTTGTTGTGTAGGGCTCTGTAGGTGATGCACATGGATTTAAAATGTATGCGCTGTTTGATCGGCAGCCAATGGAGTGCTGCAAGAGCCGGCTTGGCAGATAGATGTCTGGGACAGTTCATAAGGAGCCTAGCTGCCGTGTTCTGTACAATCCGCAGCTTCCTTACTACATATTCCGGGGAACTAAGATAAAGAGAATTCCCATAATCCAGGCGGGAAAGGACCAGTGCCTGGACCAGGATTCTTCTGGATGAGGCGAGAAGAAGATTGAGAATCTTCCTGAGAGATCTAATAAGACCAAAACAAACCGAGGAAATTTTCTTAGCTTGTAGTTCCATCGTGAGACGGGAGTCCAGTACAAAACCTAGGCTTTTTACCTGTCCTTTAGGAGGAGGCAGACTAGTAAAGGCCTCTGAGTAACATGTTAAAGGGGAAGCAGGAGAGCCATTGCCTAAAATGAGTACTTCAGATTTGCCATCGTTAAATTTGAGTTTGGATTGAATCATCCAGTCGCCGATATCCCTCATACAGCCAGCTAGGTTGACGGAGGGAGAGTTCCCAGTACTAGAAAGGGAAACCACTAATTGAGTATCAACAGCGTAGGTGACCAGTGAAAGATTGTAGGGAGTAACTACTTTAGCCAAGGAGGATAAGTAGATATTAAAAAGAGTTGGACTTAAAGAGGAACCCTGAGGGACTCCACAAGTTAGGGGAACGATATCCGAAAGAAAAGAACGGTCCAGAACTTGGAAGGTTCTTCCTGTGAGAAAGGAAGAAAGCCAGGAGAGCGCTAGGCCTCCCACGCCTACCTTGGAGAGTCTGTCGCAGAGAAGAGAGTGATCAACCGTATCAAAGGCTGCGCTAAGATCAAGGAGAATGATGGCTGCATGTCCTCCCTGGTCTAATAGTTGACGGGCAGACTCGTCACCGTTAGAAGCGCAGACTCAGTGCTGTGTTGTGCTCTAAAACCCATTTGAGTGGGGTGAAGGAGCGTATTACTCTCCAGATAGCTCATCAGTTGTAAATTTACATGTTTCTCCAGTATCTTGGCTAGGATGGGGAGAAGAGCAATGGGTCTGTAGTTATCCAGGACAGAGGGGTCAAGTTTAGGCTTTTTAAGAAGGGGTTTACAATGGCGTGTTTAGGAGATTGACTGAAAAAGCCAGAGATAAGGGAATTATTAAGTATTCTAGTCAAAGGAGAAATAATAATGTCTGCGGCTTTTTCCAGAATAGCCGGAGGGGCAGGATCTAAAGGGGAACCAGATTTAATAGTACTAAGTAATTTAAGAGTTTGCACATCTGTGAGCGGTAAGAACATAGTTAGTGAGGGCCCAGCCGGTAGGGGATTCACTACCAGCTTATCGGACGACTTCTGGGGAGGGGACAATGAAAAACCAGTATAAATCTTCGTAACCTTGTCCTGGAAATGAGCTGCTAGAGAGTTACTATATATAAAAGAAGCTTCTATCGAAGAGGCCGACATAGGAATAATAGTAAGCTCTTTGAAAATCTGGAATATTTCCTTCTGGGAATTGGAGGGGTTCTCTATTCTCCTGCTATGATAGCTATTTTGAGCTGCCTTGATGTTCTGATGATAGGTTCTGATGGCTTGCTTTTAGTTTTCTTTGGCTAAAGAGCTGTAGTCCTTTCTCCAAGTCCTTTCTAATTTTTTACAGTTTGTTCTAAGTTCTAACCCACCTGCCTCTTTGAACAACAAAGCATTATGTTCAATATAATAGCAGTCTGTTAAACTTGTCTTGCGCTGCCAGCTGTGCTGATAATCACAGCAAGAGAAGGCTGAATGACTTCCAGTTAGCCTTTAGCTAAAATAGGTGATGCAATACTACATGGTGTGCCTTCTCTGTGTCCTATGAAATTCCTCTCTAACCCTCCACAACCTGTGCATAGCTTATATAACTGTAGTCATCTATCTTTCAGGATAAACATTTTACAGATCATGGCCTAATGTCCTTTATTTTTCACTCAGCAAGAACGTGTTCTTTGAACAAAAAGAAATGAGACATGTAGTTATCAGCTTCCCATGAAACTTTGCAACTAAGTAGCAATTATTCAGAGCAGAATAGTCAAATAAGATTAAATGCTGTGAAGATATTTGAGCAGACTTGATTATCATGTTGCAAAAAATTACATAAAACAAACGTGCGTCCCATATTACTAACATGCATTTACTTCTAAATGATTAACAAGTGCAACCTAAAAAGAGGGGTACCTAGAAAAGAAAAAATACATTAATCATATGAAAGTCATCTTCCACCCTTATCTTAGCACCAAAGCATTATCACTTTAAACTTGTAAAATTACTTTTAGTCACTGAAAACTGTATTTTTAAATGAACCAACCTAGGTTACCTCTACTATTTAAGAATATTATTCTGAGGTATATAGAAGGCCAACTAACACTTAACATGTGTAACAGAGGCATGTGATTTACAATAGGTAATATAATTAAGAAGTTCTGTTTACACTTCCATTTGTGATAATATCGAGTTTATTTTTGATTATCGCTCACAGAGTCAGAGGTTGCTTCGTACCAATAATATAACATATTCACACAACCTCTCAGATAAATCCATGTAAAACTAAACTTGTCCCAAGGCACACTGTCGATAAGGTATTGCAAAACTTTAATTTAAGGTGATAAGTATTCTATAACTTTGTGTGAAACTTAAGACGTTAATAAGGATAGCAGTATTGTGTAGTTCGCTCAAACTGCACTTGCGATTCTTAGTTTATATTTTATTTGTCTGGAAGATATGATTGACTATAGAAGCTTATTTTTTAATATAGGCTTATGTATTGTCTTGTAGATATACTACTTTGCAGTAACCGGTAGATAGTCGTGAATGTGTAGTTTATTAATTTAAATACACATTGTATACTATGGGGGTTATTACAACTTTGGAGGAGGTGTTAATCCGTCCCAAAAGTGACGGTAAAGTGACGGATATACCACCAGCCGTATTACGAGTCCATTATATCCTCTGGAACTCGTAATACGGCTGGTGGTATATTGTCACTTTACCGTCACTTTTGGGACGGATTAACACCTCCTCCAAAGTTGTAATAACCCCCTATATATGTGCATGCTTATATTATGTATACACCAGTGTCCGTATCTCACCTCTACCTACAAAACATGGTATGTCAAGGAAGTGACAGCCTTTCCTATGATGAAATTACATCACTGTTTATGCTAATAGGCCCCCGCCTAATGTATAACCTCTTCCTTGTTTTCCAACTGTAAAGGAGGGTGATTTAGGTATTTTGCACGTGTTGGTTGGCATTATCCAAAATTAATAAAAGAGTTGTCAATGATTCTGACGTCTGGGGTCTATTTTTGATCTTTTCCATGGACCATCAACCATGTGTCGCGTGGGCTCTCATTATTCTAAATGAGACTACTGGATTTCTAGGTAGCAGGATCTATAACGGTGTGGGGGACTGAGTCTGACCCACGTGTAAAGAACTCTGTCACCCTAAATCCGGTTTTTGCTCCGGCTAACTAGCAGTGCCTCATTTCTCCCATGTGGAAGGAATGATTTGGCAGCCGAGCGCATGACATCTTTGGAACTTCTCAGGGAAGTCGTGGTTACTCAGATCCAAACCAACTCTCTTATTTCCAATATGATCTCATATACAAATGACAAAGACAGTATAAGTTTTATATAATGTTTTAATAAAACGACTGTATTTTAGATATTAAGGCGTGAGCCGCAATAACCAGAACGATACAACACAGTAGGATTGAAATAGTCACCAGGAGAGTAAAACATAAGAACAAAGCTATCATATTGTCTAACAGTTTCTACTCTCCCTCTGCTTGTTCTATTTCGAGCACAGCATGTTAAGCTTCTAGCTTGCCTATTAGAATCACTGTGGAGACATCAGCCCTCATACCTGAGCAAAGACCTGTGATCTTGGTTCAGCATCTGCAACGAGGCAGTCAGCGTCTAGTTGTGGTTCCCTGGTCGGAATCTCCCTCTTGCATGTATTGGGACAAGGAAGTGATTTTATAACTAACATGTCATCGTGATCACAAAATGTCCCTACGCAGGAATGCCGAGTCTAAACTCCTACCACGTCTATCGGCAATGTACCAGACTGTATCCTTGACTGAAGCACAGAGTAAATATGTTATGGAGAACTCCAGTGCTGAAGTAGGCAAAACAGTGTGATATGAAATAAAAAACAACACCGTAGAACTGGCTATTTGAAAAATAACAGTAAGAAGCCTAATTAAAAGCATGTAGAGCAAAGTGCACAGAGGCTCTAAGCTGTCAGCAAATGAATAAAAAATATTCAGGGCCAAGTGCACAAATGCCTAAAGCCTGAAGCTAAAGCGCAATGAATACGTAAAACTAACCACACTACACCCTCCCCTTGTCGGTAGCAAGTGGTTCCAATAATATAAAAGGATGCCCCAAATATAAACAATACCTAAAACAATTATTTCGACAAGGTGAGAAGACAACAAAGTCATAAATTTAGGTAACATGTGACCATAAAGCCAAATTCAATATAGTGTAAATTTCGTAAAAATCCAATCGTCAAATAGAAGCAATAGAACGCAGGAGTTCCTCCACTTCGATATATGTCAATATCGGAAGATCCACGCCACAAAGTACCATGGAGCAGGTGTGATCCAAAGCCCCAAAACCATTCAGGGCGGCACCCCGTGTAGAGGGCCTATGAAAGAGACAATACCATCTTCCTACAGGAAGGGAATCTCATAAACTGCCTCACGAAGCAAGCGCATCCGTAGTACACAAGTCTGGGAATGAGCCCTAATCGGGAACATCAACAGATCAGTATCGACCATTGGAGGGCGCTGCAATGAGAGACAGAGAGCCAGTGCATGTTCAAACGAGCACCAAAGGCATCGAAACACGGGTTGCACACAATCCAAAACCGGTCTGAATGACAGAGACCAGTCACACTCCAAATATCCCAGGAGTGTCGCTCCAAAATGCTGCATCATGCGTTCACGACACAGCTGCGCTGACGGGAGCAGCAATACAGGATCTCGTCGTAACGGGACAGCCATTGCGAAAAAATAGCAACAACAGCAAGACTCCAGCCAATAAAGCCAAAGTAATCGGGAAACCCCAAAAAATGCTTCCGAAAATAGAATGTATAGCCGAAGGTATCAAACCGAATATGGAAGAGAAAGTATGGGCAAAACCAACACCAACGACTTTGAAAAAATGTGCAATACCAGCAGTGCTGGATGCATTAAATATACGTCCCACAAGTTCACCGAAGTGATTTGGAAAGTTAATACTCAAAAGGGACTGTATCTCTGCCGATGACCTTGCCACTTGAAGTGCGTAGGTCTCGCTAGCAGATGTAAGGGCCACTTGCTTTTGAAACAATAAAGCTTTTAGCCGACTTAACTTGTCGAAATCAACCTTGGAAGTAGCAATATGAGGCCAGATGTCCGCTACCTCCCTAAATTGAGTGGGGGGAAACAACACATTCCCGCAGCACGTAACGGCCTTGTTGACAACGAAGATGTAAACTATTCCGGCACGCATGCCACAGCAGCGTTCGCTGTTAAGAACAATGTAACTGCCGTTAGAAAGCACCTGGAAAGTGTTTCTAATAACCGGGACTGGAACTCCCTTCAGATAACAAGCTAAGTTAGCAATCGAAGCGTTACACGCCCCGTGCAAGGACAGCTGTGTACAAACCATGGAATGGCTGACAGAAGCTTCTCATTCGCTGCCGCTAAAAAAACCTCCTTCAAACCATTAACACATCTGTACTGAAAGGGAAGGTCCCACACCTCGTGTATGTAACTGACTCCCAATAGTTCATATCTACCCAACGGAATGTGCTTCAAATAAGAAGTAAATTGCAAAGTAGAGATAAGCAAATTAATAACCCCATGTATCAACCATTCAGCTGACGGAATCTCAGCTACCGTGAAAGGCAGTTTCTCTAATTTCTCAATATTTAACATAACATATGTCGCTTCCTTTTTAGCCATCAGTTGTTGTTGACGAGTCAAATTAAAAGAGATAAAGATCTCTCTGGCACGAACGTGCTGCCATGGAACGCGACCCGCCTTCAAGGTCTGAAGAGTCCAACCCAGCTGCATGATGGACCGCGTCTGACTCTGCCCATGATATAAAGAAGACATGTCCGATTTAATAATGTCAATGGCAGAGGAAACAATGCTGTCAATCGTGTAAACACGGTCAGAAAGGGTATGCATGCCATTATCAACAACAGACAAAGTCTGCATCAGATTTTCTTGATCAATCTGCCTCAACCGGGCTGCAGCCTCTTGTTGTGAAAGCTTCCAAATCTCATTATAAACCTCGTATAAGAACCTTCTCTTCCGTGGTACTTTGGGACCTGACAAAAAATCTTGTAAATCAGTATCATTAGACAGTAACGTGAGATGTGACTTAACTGCATCCAGCGTGGATGACTTCAACCATTGCTGACAAAGCTTCCCCACACTGTATGTAGTTATAATATCAGCATGTTCTGGTGATACGTAACGAGGGTCTGCCCTACTAGTCCTGAACCCCCCTGAAGAGGTGACAAAACGTTGATGACACATATTAGTGTCTACAGGCCATAATAACCACCCGCCTGGATGTAACGATGAAGTGTTAAGCGTACCATTCTGGACCCAATGTGTAAAGTCACTGAAAGTAGCATTCACATAGTGCTGCCAATTTTTTAATTTAGAAGGGACAGGTATACTAGGCAAAGTCAACTCCCTAATCGTCGCTAAGCCCAAAGAGCTAGTCTGTTGTACTGTGTCATTGAGGAAAATCATCTGCACAGGGATAATACATGCTCTAAATAACGTGTCCCTGCCTTGCATTTGCCAATTTTTCGAACCCCAAACACTTTTCAAGTCAACAGTTTTAAACCAGTATTCATATCCCTCGACCGAAAGTTTAGATACAAACAAATTGGAATACAGTAATTTAGTATCGGTCAATAACATTTGCTTATTAGAATACGGTGCAACTTTAAAATAGTAGGACTTAGCATTACGTGGATCATGCCCAGCAAAATATGCAAATTTATCATAATACGTTTTCGAACTCCCTTGTGGAGGAGTCGAGCAATGTTCCCATTGCACATAATTAAACATGGACTTGGGGCTACTAGCTTTATGAATAAAGTGGTGTCCATAATAGTTGTAACAAAACATGTCACCATGATTATCTCTAAACTGGTAAGCATCATCATCGTCATAGACAGTATAATATTGCAAATCCGTTAGCATAGAATCTACTGTCTTCACATCCCAATCATCAGAAACAATGCCAGGTATAACAATATCATTCATTGATAATTTGAGGACATACGGTATTTGAATCAATTCAGTGGGACCATATATATCAAACATTACTTTATCCCACACAATTCCATCCGGAACTGGTATTGCAGAAATGTTTACTGTGGACAAGTCTCTTCGAACCATATGAGCCGAAAAATGCGGTTTTAACACAGTCTCCACGTGCTCAATGTCAGATCGATCAGGAAGAAAATGACCATGTATTATCAGAAAAAAAGTAACCACAAATCCCAACCATAATAAAAGAGTCATCACGGCCAAAAACAGCCAAAAGTAGTTCAAAGGAAAAACAAAATATGTGCGTTTAAGCCAACCCAGCAGCCGTCGTGGACCGTGGACAGAAGACATCGAGGACGAGGAGCCGGACACATCATTATCAGCATCGCTGAAGCAGCCAGAAGCAGTTCTAGCAAAAGGTGCAACTGTGAACAAAGAAGCAGATGGAGGCTCTCGCCGTGGCACGCTATAAACCACATGTTCAGAAACGTCAGTAGAACGTACAGCAATTTGATCACAAGATTCCATATTAATCGCCGTCGGTGGAACAATCGCAAGATCATCATCCACCCTCCCCAAGCTCGGAGAGGAAACAGTGTCGGTGAAAATCACCTGCAGCGGGACTTCCTCCCCAGTAGTGAGAGGGATTCCGGAACTACTGGGTGTCCCTCTTGGTCTGCTGTGCAGAATCGGCCACATGTTGTAACTTGACATTATCAATGGAAACAAAGCGATTTCCTTTGGCCCCTCGCAGCGGCGGTAAAATCACAGTTCTCTTGCCGCTCACCCCCAACACAGGGACAGGTTCTCGATAAGAAGGACCAAATTATTTTTTAACTGCGACCTTTTCACGCACTAGATCCCCAATCCTGGGTATCCAACCAGTAGGTGTTACTGGCTCATCCTTAATTCCTCAGGAGGCAGCACTGGCAGAAGAGTTATCTTCACGGAATTGTTGTAAATCCTGCAAAACAGTGACACGATCATTTATGTCAAAGGGCGTATCTGCCGCCTCCACACCAGGACCATCTAGATCAGGAACATACATTCGTGTTCCAAACAGGCACTCATATGAAGTACGACCCCCCAGTGACCTTCTAGGCAAGTTATTAAGTGCTTTCTGTACTCCATATAGGTGGGCTAGCCAACCACGACCCGTACCTATAACTCTGGCCGTTAAGGACTGCTTTAAATCACGATTTAAACGCTCCACGACAGAATTTCCCTCGGGATGAAATGGAGACGAGAATTGGAGTTGGACCCCCAACGAAGCCATGGTGTCCCTGAATGCCTTAGAGGCAAAAGCAGGGCCCTGGTCCGAATGAAAAGCCGCAACTGCAAATATATCGACAAAGATGCGCAAATCTTTAATAACAGTTCGAGCGTCAGCCGAGCGTTGTGGCCATACCCATACAAATCTGGAGCACGAATCTACAGCAACCAATATATATTTGTATGCACTATCTGGTGTCAGCGGACCACAATGATCCAAGTACACACACTGTAATGGTCTATTTGAAATCAGAAGGGGCGTCTGCTGCGGGCGTCTAGCCGACGATGCTTTAATTTGTTGACAAACGTCACAACAAAGGACTTATTGCTTCGTCTCTTTATAGAGACCAGGCCACCAGTAACGAGCCTGTAAAAGTGAAATCGTGGCAGCCACCCCAGCATGTGCAGAAGCCACCCCCTCATGTGCTGCAGAAATTAATCGAGGTCTCTCAATTTTATTGGGAATTTCACGTACACCAATGCCTGGAATTGTAACAGTAGCATTCAGCGCACCATTCAAGCAGTAACTATATTTCGAAGGAAATCCTTTAGGAAAGGGCGTGCCAGCAGCCGTAGCCTGTATGGCAGCCGAAATTTCTGTGTCTGGTTTGGAACTCGAACGAGTCACTGCGGCCACAGTGGCGACAGCCACTGCCGATTTCGCGGCTTCATCAGCCAAAGTATTCCCAGCAACGTGTATTCCAACGCGCTGGTGTCCAAGTGTATGCACAACATGGACTTTAGGAAGCGTTTCTTTCAGATCCGCAACCTTACCCCACAACATTTTATGTTTAATGGTGTTGCCTTTAGAATCTCTGAACCCATTCACCTTCCAATAGAGTAGATATTCGTTGAAAGACTGCACACAGTAGTAGGAGTCACAGACCAGCAAGGTTAAAAGCGCCGGATCTGCGTGCTCCAACGCTAACAATAGAGCTTTGAGCTCAGCCAGCTGTGCCGTGCAATCTCCCAAGGTTTTAGTATAAGTATGTCGGGGGCAGAACACTTCCCCCTCCATAGTGCCGCTCACCACCGCACATGCAGCAGAATACTGTTGTTTAGTCCCAACCGCTGGTTGCACAGAGCCATCGGTATACATGACCACTTGATATTGGTCAATAGGCAACGTACCAGCAGGAACAGGGTATTCCATTTCATATTGAAGAAATTCTTGAGTCTGCAGTTTAGGGTCAAATACATAATCTACATCAGTGGCTGTCAAAGACGTAGCCCATTGTATCCATTGCGGGTGTAAAGCTTTCGAATTTGGAACACTCGCTTTTGTAACTGCCTCTAAGGCCAGAATTGGGGAAACGACAACAATGCGTTGACCCTGGGCCAGCGGTCTTTCTTTAATAACAGACATCTGTACTGCAGTGAGAATTTTCTCAGTTTGTGCAAAACGTTGCTCTGCAGCAGAATACAAGTGAGACTCGTATGCAATCGGGACTGTCTCCCCCTCATTAAAGGTGACATATGTAAACCCAACAGCCCCAGGTATCACCCTGATAACTAAAATGTGTCTTATTGTCCCGTGTGTGTAAGTGTTTAACTGCTAAGAGATCACTTTGTAATTCTCGTAGTATGTGTGTATGATCAATCGCCCAAAATCTACTCGAAAAATTCGGGAGAATCAACTCGTATAAGGGTTTTATACGTGTCGCATAATCAGGAATGTAAGTTCTGCCAAAATTCAGAAACCCCAACAATGACTGGAGCTTCCGAACCGTATTAGGAGGCTGCAATAAAGCACATTTCTCCAAAAAATGTGGCGCTAAGCTCTTGCCCTCACTCGACAACTCATATCCCAGGAAAATGACGCTGAGGAAGGCAATCTTTGATTTCTTAAAATTAAACTTATAGCCAATATCAGCAAACCCCACAACAATGCGCGATACACGCCTTAGATGTTGCAGAATCTCATCATCTGTCAGATATATGTCATCAACATATGATAATGCTTCAGGGTCGAACTCATGCAGCTTTTCAGTTACACGAGCCGAAAACAGTCCTGGGCTATTCTTATACCCCTGAGGCAAACGACAAAAAAAATTCTGAGAGCCAAACGCACTGAAACAGGTATAGTCACGACTCTCGGGCGCTATATTTTGGCAGAAAAATCCATTCGAGATATCTAATGTTGTCTTGTATTTTTTACGCACTATATTATTCATAAGCGCTGCGCTGTGTGAATTCTGTATTGCATATGTGCGTGTATGACTATTCAAATGTCGGTAATCCACCACTATCCTATATGAATGGTCCGGTTTAGCAACCGGAAACAAGGGATTATTCATCGGCGAGACACAGGGCTCAATTACACCCTGGTACTCCAATTGTGTAAGAATTTTCCTAACCGATGCCCTTGCTTCAAATTTGATAGGATTCTGCGGTTGTGGCTGAGGTTCGCCCTTTATCGGAATTACATGATAAGGTGATTGTCTGTCCCACCCCACATTATTTCTATACAAGGCGGGAGCTTGTGCTAGAGCCCATGATTTACTATAGGACTCCGCTAGTTCTCTCGGAACAAGTGGTGAGAAGGAAGGTGTAATAACCTCCTCCCCAACCGGACAGTCGCAAACAAAGTCAGGTGGCCAATCTTGTTCGGCCAGCAGAACATCATATGATTTCACCACATGGTCCCAAAAAATGGCGTTTATAATACAGTCAATGTCCCCTTCCAATCGCAGAGTCACTTCATATACTCTATCAGGATCAGAGACTCGCATATCCGCCGTCTCGACTTGTATGAAGTCATCAGTTGCTTTCACCTCCAGATGCTCTAGAAGACTCCGGCGAACTATTGTGACCTCTGCCGCGCTGTCTAACAGTGCTAACGCCCATGTCTTGTTCGTCAAGAGAACTCTCTTCTTGAGCGGCATGTCTAACTGAGATTGCTGCCACTTTCTTCTTTTTAAATTGCTGTTTTTGTTGCAGCGGTTTCTCTTCTTGTTTAATAGAAACCTCCGCTGATCGTTGTGAATCCTGTCTCGGTTTCACGTACTCCGTCCTCCGCTCTGACCGCCCACCTCTCTCACTTCTCTTTTCCGAGGAGTCCTGAAAGGAACGAGATTGGCGTGTATCAGTATATTGATATCTATCAGGCGTCTTCAAAGTATCCCTATTCCTGAGATTATACTTATTCTGTGGTGTCTCCGGTTGCGGAGACTGTCCACCATCTTTCTTAGGTGTTTGCTGTTTCTTTTCCCAGCGCTTTTTCGAACCGTCAGGTTGTTGCTGTTTAGCATTATCTTTATTATTTTTACCCTGTAACTGGGGTTTTTGTGGTCTAGCCCCTAGGCTATCACGACCAATACTAGAATATGTTTCCGCTATTATTCTCTGAAGCTCCCGCTCCTGATTAAGCAGCGGAACATCCCGAAGACGCATTCACACTGCTAGGGCTACTGCCTCTCCTTTGAGATTACTCAAAATAATAGAAGAAACTGTGGCAAAATTGCCCAGCAACTGCATGCCCAAATCTAAGGCAGGGGCAGCCCCATATTCATCCTGAATCTTTTTAAGCACGTCCGGTAAATTAGCTAATGTCTGTGTACCGTGTGCCGTAGTGTAGAGCGCGGCAAACACCGTGCCCCAGGTATTACAAAGGTCCACCGGAGGAACCATCCCATACGGCAAACACATCGTCAAAATTCTATGTTTATCCTGAGGTCCCGTATGGGGAAATACTGCCTCCAGCGTATTAATTTTTTGCGCCAGCCAAAATGGAGTCTCCTCTCGTTTAGCCGGTACTTTACCCATAACTGAGTGCACAGTGGCCGGATTAATACCCGGAACCACAGCCTGTGGGTGCGCTGGAGCAGCACGCGCTGCATTCGTATTTAGTGTCTGCATGACAAACTGAACTAATCGTCTATATGTAGCCGTTAATTCCGTATATAAACGACGAACTTCAACCACTGACAATTGAGCAACCGCAGGATGAGGTGTATATGTAGCCAATAAAGGCCAGGTAGGACCATCATTACTCAGTGGACCTAACCTAACTTGTGCTACTGTGTGTGGGAGGGCGCCATCAAGCCAATTATGGTGTTCTTGATAAGATAGAGGTATTTCTAAATAAGCGTAAGCCCTGTATTGTCCAGGGACATTCGCAACAGTGTATTCGTGAAAAGTATTTGTTCCCCCATCCACTGCTGGAAATCCGACCCAAGAATAAAAAAGTTCTGTTCTATAGGCTGCATGGGCGTCCACCACAAAAGTGACTGGACCCCCCTGGACTGTCAGTCCATGTGTCAACAGATGTCCCGTGAGCGGATGACGCATATTAATTGCTATATTCACTACATTAGGATTCGCCATTTTATAAAAAATAGCTTCAGGTCAGAGAAGGCACACCAATATCGGGGTTTTTCCTTTCAAAGTTTAAGCTTGAACAACCAACCACTAAGCAACAGGAAGCACCTATGCCGTGGCGGCGGAAACCCTCAGCCCCACGGACGTCTCCGTATACGGAACCGAGGAGTCAAAATATATATGAGACCAAGAGAGTTAGTCGGACCTAATCATTAGAGCCAGACCAAACGTTGGCGGCGCCATGTCACGTGGGCTCTCATTATTCTAAATGAGACTACTGGATTTCTAGGTAGCAGGATCTATAACGGTGTGGGGGACTGAGTCTGACCCACGTGTAAAGAACTCTGTCACCCTAAATCCGGTTTTTGCTCCGGCTAACTAGCAGTGCCTCATTTCTCCCATGTGGAAGGAATGATTTGGCAGCCGAGCGCATGACATCTTTGGAACTTCTCAGGGAAGTCGTGGTTACTCAGATCCAAACCAACTCTCTTATTTCCAATATGATCTCATATACAAATGACAAAGACAGTATAAGTTTTATATAATGTTTTAATAAAACGACTGTATTTTAGATATTAAGGCGTGAGCCGCAATAACCAGAACGATACAACACAGTAGGATTGAAATAGTCACCAGGAGAGTAAAACATAAGAACAAAGCTATCATATTGTCTAACAGTTTCTACTCTCCCTCTGCTTGTTCTATTTCGAGCACAGCATGTTAAGCTTCTAGCTTGCCTATTAGAATCACTGTGGAGACATCAGCCCTCATACCTGAGCAAAGACCTGTGATCTTGGTTCAGCATCTGCAACGAGGCAGTCAGCGTCTAGTTGTGGTTCCCTGGTTGGAATCTCCCTCTTGCATGTATTGGGACAAGGAAGTGATTTTATAACTAACATGTCATTGTGATCACAAAATGTCCCTACGCAGGAATGCCAAGTCTAAACTCCTACCACGTCTATCGGCAATGTACCAGACTGTATCCTTGACTGAAGCACAGAGTAAATATGTTATGGAGAACTCCAGTGCTAAAGTAGGCAAAACAGTGTGATATGAAATAAAAAACAACACCGTAGAACTGGCTATTTGAAAAATAACAGTACAAAGCCTAATAAAAAGCATGTAGAGCAAAGTGCACAGAGGCTCTAAGCTGTCAGCAAATGAATAAAAAATATTCAGGGCAAAGTGCACAAAGGCCTAAAGCCTGAAGCTAAAGCGCAATGAATACGTAAAACTAACCACACTACACATGTGAGTTGTGACGTCCTTCGAGCCATGCTCAGCATCATCTCTCGTTGGCGAGGATCATAATACCTCGGGTTGGGCCTAACCAACAGTTAGGTGATCCTGGCTGCCCTGGCATAAACCAAAAATGATTTATGCAAAATTTGATGGAAAACATCTACTTTGATTGTGAATCTTGGGAAGGTGCCTTTTCAGTCTGGCCACAGACAGTCTTATCTGCTTCTAACCACAAATGTTACCAATATTTTAAAATATAGAGAGGCTTCAGGCTTCACTCCACTATATTTTTTTCCTTTAAAAAAAAGTGTTGTTTGTATCCTGCTGTGTGTGACGTTGTGGACTATTTTGCTATTTTTCTGCCTCTAGTTTCACTCTGCCTTTTATTTGTTGGTATGAGCAGCAAGAAAGTCAATTCACTAAAATGCTCGGGATAGCAGAACTGACATCACATGCCCTTTGACCTTCAGTTTCACTCACACACATATGCTTACACACAAACACATTCACACATGCACACACTCCCTCTCGTGTAAGCACACTCTCACCCACAAGCACTCACACAACATATATTTAAACCCATTTTTTTTACTTATCTCAGCCGCCAAGGAATGTCTCTCTGTTTTATTAAACTAATAGTGAAAAACGAAACATTATTCACTATTAGTGTAATAAAAAGTGGACGCAGGTTAGGGGTCCACACTCTTTGTTTTCTCAAAAAATGTATACTACACTAATAGTGAATAATGTTTCATGTAATGTTTCAATGTAATAAAAAAATGAGAGAAATCAAAGAGAATGGAGCCCCAACTGACGTCCATAAGGATAAACTCTCACTGTATTCCTTGCTCTGATTTTGCCACCTCTGAGGCCAGGGGTCTTAAAGACAGTGCCAGGCATTGCAAGGGGCAAGCTGGGGTCGTAGATGCGACCTCTGAATGCTCTAAAGTGAGTATGAGGTAACTTTCTTAAACAGTGATATGTGAAAGGATGTCACAAGTGTTGCTCGATTTTAGCACTTAATTGAATTGACTTGTGCTGTGAATACTTTACATAAGACTAAAATATCTTTCCTATCATACCCAACCTACCATTTATACATACTTAGCATATCTACATACGATATCCAGCATATCATACTCAATTACAATGCTTTTCTTTAACTTTTTTTTAGGGTTAAGGCTGTGAGAGCATGTGCTAGTGCATGTGTTTCACTTGCGAGACAATATTATGTACATCAAGGCCATGGAGCCCACCCTTTGCTTACCATTTGCTGGCTTGCTTGGCATACTTCTTAACAGCCTAATAATTGTACACTGAGGCCAAGCATCATTTTCATTCCTTTCTGTGGAGCAGGGACCATGCACTAATTGATTCAACATAATCAGTGGCCGTCCACTGCTCCTGACGTGACTAAGGTGCTATTTTGTTCTTTTTAACTTCTAGTGACCTGCAAACAGAAGACAGCAGACTTGAGAGAGCGAGGCCTTGCATAAAGCAGATAAAAGGACCCTGGGTCAGGACAAATTAACCCGCTTTTAGCTGCATGCCAGCATTATTGGCAAGCCAAGGAGCTGAATCAGCATTTTCAAGGTCAGTCCGCAAATTATTTTTGAAGATCAATGTGACTGGCAAAAATGTGCCAGCAGGACAAACAAAACTGCAAATTTTTATTTTCTGTAGTTAACCTTCTTTCGTTTTGCTAAGTCTTCTTTGCTCACTTTGCAGGCTCCTGCTTTGTTTTGTTTTTGCTTATGGGCGCTGTTCTCCAAAGATGAGGATCATCTTGTTTTTAATAATACAAAGTGACATTGTTTCTTTCTGAAGTATAATTTATGAAATGATGCCTTAACGCACAATCGTGCAGTACACTCCACTCTATTCCAATCCACCCCATTCGAAACCAATCCACTCCAGTACAATCAGCCGCACTCCAATCTACCCCATTACCATCCACTCCACCTCACCCTGCTCCAATCCACTCACCCCAATCCAATCCACCTCACCCCAATCCACCCCACTCCAGTCTACCCCACACCAGTCCAATCCACCCCACACCAGTCCAATCCACCCCAATCCAATCCACAACACTAGAATCAAATCCATCCACTCTAACCCAACCGACTCAAAACCAGCCCAATTCAATCCACCCCACCTTACTCCATTTCAATCCACCCTACACAATCCACTTCACTCCACTCCAATCCAGTCCACTCCACTCCAATCCAACCCATCCTACACCAATCCACCCCAGCCCAGTCTGCTCCACTCCAATACAGTCCGCCCCACTCCAATCCACTGTACCGCACCCCACATCGATTCACCCCAATCCAGTCCACCTCACTCCATAACAATCCAACCCTCTCAATCTAATCCAGTTCCGCACTGCAACCCAATCTACCCCACCCCAATCCAATCCAGTCTACCCCAATCCAATCCAATCCACCCTATTCCAATCCAACCCACCCCACTCCAATCCACCCACTCCCCAAACCACCTGCTCCCATCCAACCCACCCACTCAAACCCACCCCACCCCAGTCTAATCCACTCCAGTCCACCCCAATCTAATCCATACCACTCCACTTCAATCCAATCCACCACAGCCCACCCAACTCCAATCGATTCCACTCCACACCAATCCAATCCACCCCACATTAATTAGCCAAATCCAATCTATCCCAGTCCAGTCCAATCGACCCCACTCCAATCCAATCCAGTCCACCCCACCCCACTCCAATCCAAAAGCCCTACTGCAAACCAGTCCAGTCCACCCCACTCCAATCCAATCCAGTCCACCCCAATCCACCCTACTACAATACAATCAACCCCACTCCAATTCACCCCAATCCAATCCATTTCACTCCAAAATACCCCAATCCAATCCACCCCACTCATCTGCAATCCACCCCACTCCACTCAAGGCCACCCCACTCCAGTCCAATCCACCCTACCCAATCCAATCTACACCACAATTCTCAATTCCAATCCAATCCACCTCACCTCACTCAATTTCAAAAGAGCTTTATTGCGGCTACAAGAGCCAAAAAAGCGCAAGCAGTAATAAATACAAATAAATACACATAATGATAATTACAAGTAAATATATAATGATAAAAGGGAGTAAAAGATAAGAGAAAATGGAAAAAAGTGGAATACAAAATGGGATAAAATGGGATAAAATGTGCTGCACAGGACGATGGGACAGTCTTATTTGGAATCTTTATCCAGAAGGGTTTTCCCTCTAACAAGCCAACTAGCTCCGAGGAATTTGGCGACGGCGATCACTAGCGTTGGCCTAGTGTCTGATCTGAGGATTCGCAGGGCTAGCGCAGAGCTGCGGACTCCCAGTAGTCTGCATGCCGGGGCCAGCCATTTCCTTCGGGGGGCGGTGCACGCGGGGCAGGCGAAAAGGACGTGAGGGAGATTCTCAACGGGGGCTTTGCAAGCTGGGCATACGGTTGATTCATTGTGTGACCTCACCTCAACTCAATTCACCCCACCCCAATGTACCCCACTCCTATCCACACACTCCAGTCCACCACACTTCAATCCAATCCACCCCACTACCCCTCAATCCAACCAAATCGAATCCGGTTCAATCTGCCATTCTCTCCAAACCAATCAAATTTATCACAGCCCACCCACTCCAATACAGTCCACCCTATTCCAATCCACCCACCCCACTCCAATCCTATCCAGTCCACCCCAATCCAATACATCCTACTCCAATACAATCAACCTCACTCCATTCCAATTCACCCCAATCCAATCCACCCAACTCCAATCACTCTAATCCATCCCACTCCACTTCAAAATACCCCAATCCAATCCCCCCCACTCCACTGCAGGGCACCCCATTCCAGTCCATTCCACCCTACCCTACCCAATCCAATGCACACCACACGACTCCTATCCAATCCACCCCACCTCACTCCAATTCCCCCCACCCCAATGTACCTCACTCCTATTCACACACTCCAATGCACTCCACCACAATCCAATCCACTTCACCCCAATCCAACTCACCCCACTCCAATTCACCCCACCCCAATCCAATCCACCCCATTCCAATTCAATCCGCCCCACTCAAATTCAATCCAGCCGACCGCAATCCAATCCACACCACTCCAATCCAATGCACTTCTCTCCATCCTACCCCACTCCAATCCACCCCACTCTACCCTAGTCCAATCCACCCCAGTCCAATTCAATGCAATCCACCCCACTCCACCTAATTCCACCCCACTCGCCAATCCAACCCACCCCGCTCATTTGCAATCCACCCCACTCCACCCAAGGCCACCCCACTCCAATCCAATCCACCCTACCCAATCCAATCACACCACTCCAATCCAATGCACTTCTCTCCATCCTACCCCACTCCAATCCACCCCACTCTACCCTAGTCCAATCCACCCCAGTCCAATTCAATGCAATCCACCCCACTCCACCTAATTCCACCCCACTCACCAATCCAACCCACCCCACTCATTTGCAATCCACCCCACTCCACTCAAGTCCACCCCACTCCAATCCAATCCAATCCACCCTCCCCAATCACACCACACTAATCCAATCTAATCTACCCCACCTTACTCCAATCCACCCCATTCTACCCCAGTCCAATCCACCCCGTCTACCTCAATGCAATCCACCCCACTACACCCAATTCCACCCCACTCCCCAATCCACCCACTCTAATCCAATCTAATCCACCCCACCCCACTCCTATCTAATCTACTCCAATCCCCCACACTCCAATCCAGTCCCCCCACTCCATTCCAATCCCTCCCACTTCAATCCAATCCACCCCACTACACCCAATTCCACCCACTCCCCAATCCACCCACTCTAATCCAATCCAATCCACCCCACCCCGCTCCTCTCTAATCTACTCCAATCCACCACACTCCAATCCAGTCCCCCACTCCATTCCAATCCCCCATTCCAATCCACCCACCCCACTCCACCACAATCCATCCCACTCCACTCCATCAAATCCACCCCACTCCAGTCTACCCGACTCCAATCCACCCCACTACAATACAGTGCACCTCACCCCATTCCAATCCACCCTAATGTACCTTACTCCAAGCTACACCACTCGAATCCAATCCAACCCTATCCACCCTACCCCAATCCAATTCACCTCACCCCAATCCACACCACTCCAATTGAATCCACCCCACTCTAATTCAATCCACCCCACTCCAAGCCACCCTAATCCAATCCACCACACTCAAATCCAATCCAGCACCTCCAGTCCACCCAACTTCAATCTACCTCACTCTACTCCAATGCAGTCCACCCCACTCAACCTCAGTTCATGCTACTGTACTTGATTGCACCCCACTCCACTCTACAACTGTCTACGCCACTGCACTCTACAACACTCTCCACCACTGAACTCTATTTCCCCAACACCACTCTACGACATCCTACTTCTCCTACGTCACTTTCAACATTCTACCCCCTACCCGCTCTACAATATTCCACCCCAACAATTTCAGTCTGCAACACTCCATTTCACCTACTCCACTCTACTCCCCCTACTCCACTCTACTACACTCTACTGTACACTACTTCATTCTAAGCCACTCCAAGCCACTAACGTTTAGCAATGCTGAACAGCAGCCACACTGGTGTACAGCATGGCTAAAACACATTGCCAAAGCCAATAACACTTGCATTGGCAAGACCTACTGGCTTTGCCAATCCATGTTATACTTATTTCTAATATTCAAATGTTAATGGAAACATTTGTTTCTTCCAATATTTTTTATCCTTCCTCTTCGGTGCACCCAAATTTTGGCATGTAAGGATGGAGTAAAATCCAGAGAATTTTGCATATCAATAATAGTGTCCACTACATGAATAAATGTTTTATTCTAAGAAAGACGTTTTGGCTTTTGAATAATAATACATTTTAAAGCCTCTGGTTCTTCAAAGGTACAAAATGGACAGCAGCAAAGATTGCATTGTGGGACATGTAGTTTTTTTTAACATCAAAAGTATGTCCTCAGAAAGCCTAGGGCTGTAGATTAAAAGCCCAGTAGTGGCTGAAGCTAGACGTGGACAAGCAAATTAAGGCCACCTAGGTTTGGACTGAATGTCTGATCTCTGGTCGGCCCTTGTTAGAATGAATTCTCTGATGTTTACATGTACAGTTTGTTATTGAAAAAGAAGATATCAATTTTTCCATGATCAATCTCACAAAAAACGTTTGCCTCTAATTTAAATACTACCTACTGAGTTAAACACACACCGTCTTTTTCTCTGCTGTATTCTATTTATGTACAATGCACTCCCTTTGTTGATCAGTACACAGTATCAGTGGCGTAACTAACGCCCCCTCAGCACAGGCAGTGTGGGCGGGGGGTGGGGTCAAACCCCAGGTATGGTGACCACCTGTCCCTAATTTTCACGGACTGTCTGTAATTTCGCCCTGTCGTCCGTTGTCCAAGATGAAAGGCTTAACGAACAGCATTTGTCCATAATTTTATCCTTTCACCTAAGGGACAAAATGTAATTAGGACAGATCAGTTTCCCCAGCTCGGTTGAAAGGTAGGGAATCTCCTGTGCTCTGAGAGAGGAAGGGGTAGACAGTTAAGAAAAGGCCTTCTTGCCAGGCTGTCTCCTTCCCTAAAGAAATGCAAATGTGCACAACTGGTAAATCTGCAAATGTAAAGGGGCTTGGAAACCTGCATTGACTTTAATCTAAGCAGTCACTTGACGCTTTCTGATGACAAAGATATTTTATTTTAGAGAGATACTGTAAGGGTGTTCCAAGGTGAGCTGTGCAGTGTGTGGTTTTATTGGACTGTTATAAAAAAACATTTAGTACTTTGTAGCAGTCTATATTATGATGTGTGTAATGCATGTTTAAAATAAGGACTTACACATTCATGTAGTCTCCACCAAATGAATGTTATATTCTAAGAACTACATTTTGGCTTTTGAATAATAATACGTTTTAAAGCCTCTGGTTCTTCAAAGGTACAAAATGGACAGCAGCAAAGACTGCATTGTGGGACACATAGGGCCTGATTACAACTTTGGAGGAGGTGTTAATCCGTCCCAAAAGTGACGGTAAAGTGACGGATTTACCACCAGACGTATTACGAGTCCATTATATCCTATGGAACTCGTAATACGGCTGGTGGTATATCCGTCACATTTGGGACGGATTAACTCCTCCTCCAAAGTTGTAATCAGGCCCATAGTTTTTTTAACATTAATAGTATGGCCTCAGAAAGGCTAGGGATGTAGATTAAAAAGCCAATACTGGCTGAAGGTAGACGTGGACAAGCAAAGTAAGGCCACCTGGGTTTGGACTGAATGTCTGATATCTGGTCGGCCCTTGTAAGAATGAATTCTCTGATGTTTCCATGTACAGTTTGTTATTTAAAAAGAAAATATCAATTTTTCCATGATCAATCCCCCCAAAAACGTTTGCCTCTAATTTTAATACTACCTATTGAGTTAAACACACGCGCACTGTCTTTTTCTCTGATGGATTCTATTTATGTAAAATACACGCCCTTTGTTGATCAGTACACAGTATCAGTGGTGTAACTAATACTCCCGCAGCATAAATGGTGTAGGCTGGGGGGTGGGTTTGAGCCCCAGGTATGGTGACCATCCATCCGTAATTTCCACGGACTGCCCGAAGTTTCACCCTGTCGTTCGTCCGTTGTCTGTGATGAAAGGCTTAATGAAAAGCATTTGTCCATAATTTTAGCCTTTCACCTATGGTACACAATGTAATTAGGACAGATCAGTTTCCTCAGCTGGGTTGAAAGGCAGGGAGTCTCCTGTGCTTTGAGTGAGGAAGGGACAGACAGATAAGAAAAGACCTTCTTGCCAGGGTGTCTCCTTTCCTAAAGACATGCAAATGTGAGCAACTGGTAAATCTGCAAATGTAAAGGGGCTTGGAAACCTGCATTGACTTTAATCTAAGGAGTCACTTGAAGCTTTCTGATGACAAAGATATTTTCTTTTAGAGAGGTACTGTAAGGGTGTTCCAAGGTGAGCTGTGGAGTGTGTGGTTTTATTGGACTATTATAAAAAAATGTTAGTATTAGGTATAAACTGTATATTATTCAAATCTGTATTTTAGAAGGACTTTTTTTATTTAACCGAAATGTATTTACGCATTTTATAGCAGCCTATATTACGATGTGTGTAATGCATGTTAAAAATAAGGACTTACACATTCACAGTTCTTTCAGGGACCTCGGTACCTCATAGTACTAACAAACATAGGCAAAGCCAATAGGTCTCGTCTACGCAAGAGTTACTGGCTTTGCCAATGTGTTTTAGCCATATTATACACCAGAGTGGCTGCTGTTCAGCATGGCTAAAGGTTATTGGCATAGTGGTGTAGAGTGGAGTAGAGTGGTATAGGAGCAGTTGTGAAGAGCACAGTGGTGCAGAGTAGAGTGCACTGGGGTACAGTGCAGTTGTTTCGGGTGCACTGGAGTAGAGTGCAGTGGTTTAGAGGGCAGTGGCATGGGGCAGAGTAGAGTGGCATTGAATGCTGTGGAGTAGAGTGGCATACACTAGAGTGGCAGAGAGTGCAGTAGTGTAGAGTGGTGCAGTGGCATAGAGTGCAGAGAAGACTCGCATGGCATAGTTTGCAGTGGCATAGAGTGGTGCAGAGTGGAGTAGTGTAGAGTGGTGTAGAGTATAGTGCTGTAGAGTGCAGTGGCATAGAGTGGAGTGATGCAGAGTAGAGTAGCATAGAGTGCAGTGGCGTAGAATGCAGTAGTACAGAGTAGAGTGATGTAAAATACAGTGGCTGAGACTGCAATATTGCAGAATAGATTGTCAGTGCAGTGGTGTAGAGTGGCACAGAGACCAGTGGCATGGAGTATAGTGGTGCAAAGTAGAGGGCATTGGCGTTCAGTGCAGTTTAGAGTGCAGTGGCATGGAGTGGCATGGGACAGAGTAGAGTGGCATTGAGTGCAGTGGAGTAGAGTGGCATACAATAGAGTAGCATAGAGTGCAGTAGTGCAGAGTGGTGCAGTGGCATAGAGTGCAGAGTAGGCTCGTGTGGCATAGAGTGCAGTGGCTTAGAGTGGTGTGGTGTAGAGTGGAGTAGTGTAGAGTGGTGCAGTATAGAGTATAGTGTTGTAGAATGCAGTGGCATATAGTACAGTGGCATGCATAGAGTGCAGTGGCATAGAATGCAGTAGTACAGAGTAGAGTGGTGTAAAGTACAGTGGCGGAGAGTGCAATGTTGCAGAGTAGAGTGTCAGTGCAGTGGTGTAGAGTGACAGAGTGGGTCAGAGAGCAGTGGCACAGAATACAGTGGTGCAGAGTAAAGGGCAGTGGTGTACAATGCAGTTGTTTAGATTGCATTGGCGTAGAGAGCAGTGGCATTGAGTGGCATGGGGCAGAATAGAGTGACAGAGTGCAGTGGAGTAGAGTGGCATACAAAAGAGTGGCAGAGAGTGCAGTAGTGTAGAGTGGTGCAGTGGCATGGAGTGCAGTGGGGTAGAGTGGTGCAGAGTGGAGTAGTATAGCGTGGTGCAGCGCAGAGCAGAGTATAGTGCTGTAAAGTGCAGTGACAGAGTGGAGTTATGCAGAGTAGAGTTATATAGAGTGCAGTATAATAGAGTGTATTGGTGCAGAATGCAGTAGTATAGAGTAGAGTGGTGTAGAGTATAGTGGCGGCAGAGTAGAGTGTCAGATTGCAGTGGCGTATAGTGAAGCTGTTTAGAGTGTATTAGCATAGAGTGCATTTAAGTAGAGTGCAGTGGTTTAGAATGCAGTGGGGCAGGGTGGCATAGAGTGCATTGGCATAGGATAGATTGTTTCAAAGTAGGGTGCAGTAGCAGAGAATGGAGAGGTGAAGGGTAGAGTGCAGTGGCAAAAAGGGCAGCGGCGCAGGTAAAGTAGATTGTTTCACAGCAAAGTAAAGTGGCGTAGAGTGGAGAGGTGCAGGGTAGAGTGGAGTTGCATAGAGTGGCATAGAGTGTGATGGCGTAGAGTAAAGTGGTGTAGAGCACTGTGGCATAGAGTAGATTAGAGTGACAGTGTATTGATGTACAGTGCAGGGGCATAGAGTTGAGTGTTACAGAGTAAAGTGCACTAGCATAGAGTGTATTAGCATAGAGTGCAGTGACGTACAGTGCAGTGTTGCAGAGTAGCAGAGAGTGGAGTTGTGCGGACTAGATTGATGTTGCCTAAACTGGAGTGGTATAGCACGCAGAGGCTCAGAGCACAGTGGTGTAGAGAGGCGTAAAGTGCATTGGCATAGAGTAGAGTGGTACAGAGTAGAGTAGAGAGGCGTAGTGGGAAGCAGCCTAGAGTGCAGTGGCATACAATGGAGTGGAGAAGAGTGGAGAAGAGTGCAGTGTCCCACAGTGTAGTCCCATGGAGTGGTGTAAAGTGGAGTGATGCAGAGTAGGGTGCATTGGTGTGGAGTTTTGCAGAGCAGAGTGGAGTGGAGTGTGCATGGTGTGATAACATACTGCCATTACAGACAACACATTTTTTGATTGAAATGACCATTACATTACACAGACATACCGTTTTTCAAATAAAACTATACAGTGCACAGACGATGATGTATGGAAATTGCATCACCTAATGCAATGATTTGTTTTAATCATATAAAGGTATCTGCTTCCAGCACAGTTCAGAATTAACAAAAATGTGCTTCATTTGTACTCCTAATTCTGATATATTCTGGTTTATTTAAATGTTGTCATGTGATAGAAAAAACTATTTCCTAACCCCAGTATCCAGCAAGATTGTTGTATAAATCCTCTCACTTTGAAGTCAGAGAAGGAAAAGTACACACTAAGGGCCAGATGTAGCAAGCCGTTTGCATGGCGCAAACTGCGAAAAACGCAGTTTGCGCTATGCAAATGGCCTCACGCGATGCTCATTCCCAAATTGCGAGTCGGTACCGACTCGCAATTTGGGAATGCAACTCGCAAATAGGAAGGGGTGTTCTCTTCATATTTGCGACTTGCATTGCAATTCAGAGTTGTTTTGTGACCGAGAACGCGGTCGCAAACCAACTCGCAGTTACCACCAGTGTCACACTGGTGGTAACACATTCGCAAAAGGGAAGGGGTCCCCATGGGACCCCTTCCCCTTTGTGAATGTTGACATAAATATTTTTTCAGAGCAGGCAGTGGTCCTATGGACCACTGCCTACTCTGAAAAAAACGAAACCAAATGGTTTCGGTTTTGTTTTCATTTTGCAACTCATTTTCCTTTAAGGAAAACGGGCTGCAAAATGAAGAAAAAAAACTGCTTTATTTAAAAAGCAGTCACAGGCATGGAGGTCTGTTGACTACAGCAGGCCACCATCCCTGTGAGTGCAGGGACTCGCTATGGGGTCGCAAAATGCGACCCACCTCATGAATATTGATGAGGTGGGTCTTTGCGACCCCATAGCGAGTCGCAGAAGGTGTCTGAGACACCATTCTGCATCCGTTTTTGCGACTTGCAAATTGCGAGTCGCTCAGACTCGCAATTTGCAAGTCGCAAAGACGGATTTTGCTACATCTGGCCCCTAAGTTCCCACCGAAGACAGAGCCTGACATTTGACCTTGTTCTTTGAATGCACAGCAAATTTCATGAGATAAGAACCAGATTTACAGGCTTGTTTACAGAAAGGGAATACTCGGAAGGATACTGTAAATAAGGTTTGGGTGAGGGAAGGTACAAACTCAAGCTGCATAGCCTAAAACAAATAAAGCCAGCAAATTGAAAGCACTGAAATGTGAGTTACAAATGACAAAGCGAATGGCAAGCAACAGGAGGAATGCATTCCAAGGAAGCTCTATGAATGTACTAAAAGTGACAGCCCTGGGATACTTTGTGGGGAAAGTCTAGTATTTTAGTCCGGTCCATATCTTGCAGAGGTTTGGCCACATCAATCACGCAGGTAGTATGGCGAGAAGACCTGGGGTGGTCTCAATGTTGCAGGAAAGGTCTGTACACCCATTTTATCAGTTTGCCACCAGTCCCTATGGTGTTGAGTTTCTGGCACACCTCATGTAGCGTTAGTGCTAGGTGGCAGACATGAAATAAAGCATTTAATGAATGTTTAAGGTGGTTGTAAGTAAGGAGTTGACCGGGGTGAAGATGGTAGTCTGCCACAAGGGTTTGGAAATTTAGTAGCTTGCTGTCCAGAAACAAATCCCCCAATTTTAAGACACCTGCAGCATGCCAATGATGGAGCTGCTCTGAGCACAGAGGTCCTGTGAGAGTGGGAAGGCTTAGCAAAGGTAGTGCAGGAGCACAGGGTTTCTTCGTGTCAGTGAGTTTACAGGTTCTAGCAAGGCAAGAGAAAGCTATGCATGTTAACCCTTGATGATGGTGATCCGTAGAATGATCAGTAGGAAACAATGGACAATGCATTAAGCCCTCCTTAAAAGTCTTTATGCATAAGCCCCATCTCATGCAGGGGCAGGCAGACTGCAGGCGAGCCACCCATTGGACCTGTACAGCTAAATAATAGCATTCTAAGTCCTTAGGGCCTAAAACACCTGCAGTTAAGGGTAGCTTTAGAGTGGAAAGAGCTACCCAACAGCGCCCCAGAGACCAAATCAGATGTGTGGCATGTCTGAAGAAGGAAAGAATGATGAGCAAGGGAAGGTTTGCAAAATAATACTATCATCAGGGTAGCACACCATCTTCACTAATGCCACGTGACCCACTACAGAAAGCAGAAGAGAAGCCCAAAAACTGGGCTCGGAGGGACCATGACGCTCTGCAGAGATTTCCATCCTGCAAATCAGTGGGAGAATGGTAGATATTAATCACTAGGTATCGAAAGGTAACTGGGTCCCAGTTGAGACTGAGGTCTAATTGTATATAAAGGGGAAAACAGTACCATATGTTAAAGAAACACTAATTACATTTTAAAATGTTTACATTTTGTTTATGCAATTTACATCTCAAATATTTTGAAGATTCTATTTGTACTTGACACTTAGGGATAACCCAGATCACTAGTTTTCTTTTGCTCAATTATAAAACCATTTTAAGACATGGACAAAGTGGGCAATTGCCTTGCACAACCTTGCAAGGGGTCTGGCCCCAGATCACCCTTCACAAGCACGAACAGCAGACCATTACACCAGAAGAGTTTGCCAAGGTGGGTGGGTGCTGCTTGTTCAACCACTTGACAGTGCCTCTTCTGTTTCTCTCCTGTCTGTACAGACAACTCCATGGGTACCCAATACCATCCAAGAGTCTTGGTGGACTCATCTTGTTTGATTTTAGGAATTGTCCCACCTTGTTCATCTCTTTCTTATTTATCTGGTTCTAAGCAACAACCTCCCATTTGATCTCGATTTCATCCTCCTCTTTTATTATTTTTGATTGGTAGTCCGTGCTCGCAGTTCTGAGATAAATGTAGAGTCCCAGACATACACTCTGGGACTACAGACAAGTTGTGGGTACCTCACATCCTGACATTAGGTGTGAGACGTCGCCCACACCATCTGCCCTGCCTCATTAATTCTTTTTAGGTTGAAAGTCCATGGGCAGTTGGGGTGAGCCAGATGTTTTTGTTCAATTTGTTTAAACTAGCATAACGTTAATTACCCTAATGTTTCCCAAACTGTTTGCCAGGGGTTTTAAAATGTTCAGAAACATAATCAAAATGTTGTTGTTACTTTCTCTTTAAGAAAGATTGGGTAGATTTGTGTAGGGGTGATGGCCTCGACACAGTGCTGAAGGGCATTGATTTACTACTGCAAAAGGATGTAATGTGACACCGGAATGTAGCATATCAGGAAGCAATCACAAAAAGTGAATGAATATTGCTATGGTGAAAAAGAGTAAATAAATGCACTGATAACATAGTGGGGCATGGCCTCTTCAGGGTAGGTTCGTAAAACTTACGTTTGTTCTTGAATTTTTGTCCTGAATTTTGACCCTTCGTCCTGACTTTTTGTCCTGAATTGTTTGCAGTCCTGTCCAGAATTTGCCTCAATGCCGGGTGGTCACCCTACTAGAGTCCCAACTTAACCCAACCACGTTAGTAAACTGGTGACTTGTACATCCAAGTCCACCCCCACACACTCAACACCCTGCAACGCAGCACCAAACCTAATTCAACATGGCCTGGTCATGCCTGTGATCATAACATCACATGTGCCCGCCCCTGAGGCACCATCACAGAGGTCTAGTTTCACCCATAACAACTTGTCACAGAGAGCACTGGCAAACAGTCCACCGATTTCAACCCCAACCGCAACCCTGATCGGTATTGTCCACACAAAAGGGTGTCGTTTCTTTCTTTCTGTCACACCCCTGTGCCTTTTTGTACATTACAGGTGGTAAAAAAAACCTGCCCCAGAGAATGTGCAGCAATTACTCTTGTTTTTTTCCTTATGACAGATGCTAAATTCTCCTTCCTATCGTTCATAGGCAGCAGATACCCCTTCCCCTGGCTCAGGGAGATGCCAAATACCACTTCTCATAGTTATTAGGCAAGGTGCCCTCCTGACGCATGGCAACTGGTACATGACCCTCTTTTAGATTCGTAGGAGGATGTGTGCCCTCACTCCATCACCCACCATGCAGCCCACCGCATAGCAATCAGTAATTTTATTGAAGCGTTGACCATCAAAGTTAGTGATGGCCCGTTTTAGGCATGTTACATTTCTACAAGGAAAACATATGATTCACAGGAAAAAGCCATGATATGCTTTAGGGTTGTGCAAACATGAAACACGTGCATGACCTAAGGGTGTGTACTTGACGGTGTAACATCAGAAAAACTGATTTTCAAATGCTTTACCCGAACTCTCACTTCAAAACTGAAAACAACAATTTATTGTGAAAGAGGAAGTGTTTTGGTTTGCTGAATGGTGCACAGTCCCTGCATGTGTTGCGTTGTGCCATAGGTTGTGGTTCGCTGTTTCATGGGCTGGGCCACTGGAATTATGAAACAGGGAAGAGCCAAATTATGTGGCTGGGTTGAATAAATTATGCGCCAAGAAAAGCCAAATTATGTGGAATAATGCAACACATTTTATGATAGTATTACTTCATTATTTTGTCATTTTTACATTTGTTAACACTGTCTGGGCATTGGTTGCACCTCATTAGTACCAGTTTAAGACCCAAATATAGAAATAGGCAACAGAAAAGTAACCAGCTAACCTTTGCAAAGGGCCTTCCACTGTGCAGCAACATGCGTTGGTGCTTTTTTACTAACATTTGATCCTTTTGAGCTAGAAACAACATTTTTTGTTAAAAGCTGCAGATTATGCGACAGATGATGGATTATGTGGCAAATGCGACAAATCTATAAATATGCGCAAAACGCCACAGCTGCACAATCACATAATTACAGTGGCCCTGTCTATGGGTGATGGAATGTGCCACAAGTTAGAGTTCACTGTAGTATTTTGACTTGCACTTGTGTCTGTCGAAAAAGTTACTTACCTTTTTAACAGTCTTAATAGTGGCTACTCTACCTAACCACAGATTACTCACCTTTTGAATAGCCCTGTTTACTAGACTAGATCCAGAAGATTTTTACAGCACAGCCCCTGTGTACTGATAAGTGACGTAGTGCATCTCCAAATCAGCATCTCTCTGGCCTATAAGTGAAAGTTGGAGCAGCAAATAAGCGCCACACCTGTGCTCTGACGTCGGTTTCTTTTTTCATACCTGTCTGCGTCCTCGGACGTGTAGCTAAACAATCACTCAGATGTGCCAGTATACTTTTTGGGACAGAGAAATAACATCTTGCCACAGAACGGGGAGGTGGGAGGGCTATTGAAGAATCTGCAGTTTGATTAAATATTTACCAGAGACAGTGTTACCGAAAGTAAGTAACTTGTGCTTCTAATGGATAATTCTAACCACAGATTCCTCAGCCTGTGGGGAAGTACCTCCTAAGGTGATGGGCTAGTGGAATGGTTCCAATCAAAAAAGACAGATTTAAAAAAACAGTACTGCTTCATGAACATGGGCACTGATGCCCAAATCGCAGTTCAATAGATATCCTAAATGGGCACTTTGTGTGCCAGTGCAGTGATTGCAGCCTTGGCTCTGATGGAATGAGCTCTGAACCCTTCTGGAGGCTACTTCTTAGCCAAAACATAGCAGATTTCAATACAAAGGACTATCCATTTTTATAAGGTTCTTTTCTGGAAAGACTTGCCTTTCTTTGTTCTAGAGAAACCCACAAGGAGCTGTTTGTCCACCTGATGCTCTTGGCTGAGAGCGATGTAATAACTCAATGCACTTTTAGGGTCCAAATGATAGAGTCTCTCGTACTCTTTTGATGGGTGAAGTGTGGCAAAGAGTGTTGAAAGTGTGATGGATTGTTTGGCATGAAATGTGTCACAAGCTTCATCAGAAAGTTAACTTTAGTCCTCAGCATCAGTTGCCTAGACAAAAAGGCGGTGTAGGGCAGCTGAACAAAAAGAGCCTGAAGTTCACACAAGTGGAAAGCTGAAACTTACACAATGAGAAAGACAATCTTCAGAGTCAGGAGACATGCTGGGCCTCTGTTCAACGGCACCGAGGTGATACATCTGAAAAAAGCGAGGACCAAATTAGGAGCCCGCTGTGGAATCACACAGGGCTTAAGGGGAAACATATGAGTTAAGCCTTTAATAAATCTCATCTTAAAAGGTGATTTAAATAAGGACATTTGGTCCAATACCAGCAAAAGGCCAAAAGGGCCTACAAATAACCATTAACAGTGCTTACTGCAAGACAAATAAAAATATATGTAACAGTTTAACCTGCAATGGGTACATATCACGATGCAACACCAGGCCACACACTTGTCCCAGCACCTGGTGTAAACAGACTTTGCAAAAAGACACTTGCAACAAGGTTGGCATGCACTACTTTGAGAGGAAGATCAAATGTAGTTAACTGCTGCTCCTCAATTTCCATGCATATTTTAAGCTGTCCCATGTGCAGGACCCTGCCCTGCTGCTGCTACAGAAGATCCTCCCAGCCGGACTGGAGTACGGATGCTCATGCCCAGAACATCCGGCTACCCCACTCTCCTGGCAAAAATTGGGGCCACTAAAATGACCTGTGCCTAGTTGTTCCTGCTCTTCTTCAGAGTGGAGATAACGTAGGAGGAGGAGACCGCTACTCCACTCTAGGCAGAATGCATCTCCAAGAGAGACCCTCCTTGGAAACCCTAGCGCACAAATGTGATTGCGTGTTCTCTGTGGTGACAAAAAGATCGAGCCAGGCTCCTCCCTTTTGCTGAATGACATTCAGCACCACTTCTGGGTTTATCTTACATTTGTGATCTGCTAGGTGTCACCGATTAAGTTGATCCCCTGTAGCTTTTAAAGATCGAGCGAGGTGGTGCATAACCAGGAAAATGCCCTGATGATTCATACAGTTCGGGCGGTGCAGAGCCTCCTACCACACGACCAAGGACCTCACCCCACTCAGCTTGTTTCAATACTACATGGCATTGGTGTTATCCATGAGAATCTTGTGAGAAAGTAGTCTCTTTCTAGCATGGTTACCCCCATTTTTGGCCTGTTTGTCAGTGTGTTTTTACTGTCTCACTAGGATCCTGCTAGCCAGGACCCCAGTGCTCATAGTTTGAAACCTGTTTGTCAGTGTGTTTTAACTGTCTCACTAGGATTTTACTGTCTCACTGGCATTTTACTGTCTCACTGGGATCCTGCTAGCCAGGACCCCAGTGCTCATAGTTTGAAACCTGTTTGTCAGTGTGTTTTAACTGTCTCACTGGGATTTTACTGTCTCACTGGGATCCTGCTAGCCAGGACCCCAGTGCTCATAGTTTGAAACCTGTTTGTCAGTGTGGTTTTACTGTCTCACTGGGATCTTGCTAGCCAGGACCCCAGTGCTCAAAGTTTATGGCCTATATATGTTGTCAGTATGCTTGACTGTGTCACTGGAGTTCTGCTAACCAGAACTCCAGTGCTTATACGCTCTCTGTTTACCAAATGTGTCACTATAGTTTAGTGACTCCATATTCCAATTCAGATTAGCACACTGGCCCCCTTATAAGTCCCTAGTATATGGTACCTAGGTACCCAGGGCATTGGGCTTCCAGGAGATCCTTATGGGCTGCAGCATTTCTTTTGCCACCCATAAGGAGCTCATACAACACAATATAGTGCACACAGTATTTCACAGCCATTTTCACTGCACCAGGTAACTTATAAGTCATCCATATGTCTAACCTTCAGTTACTGAAGGCTAGGTGCAAAGTTACTGTGTGTGAGGGCACCCTTGCACCAGCAAAGGTGCCCCCATATTGTCCAGGGCCAATTCCCCGGACTTCATGAGTGAGGGGACACCATTATAAGCGTCCACTACATACATGTCAATACATATATGTAACTTCACAATGGTAACTCCGAATAAGGCCATGTGAGGTGTCTAAGATTGTGAAATTGAACCCCCAATCCAAATCTGGTATTGGGGGGTCAATTCCATTCACCCTGTGGGCTCGACCATGGACCCCCAGTACTGCCAAACCAGCTCTCTGAGGTTTCCACTGCAGCACCAGCTGCTGCCACCTCACAGACAGATGTCTGCCCTCCTGGGGATTGAGCAGCTCAATCCCAGGAAGGCAGAACAATGCATTTCCTTTAGGAGAGGGGTGTTACATCTTCTCCCAATGGAAATAGGTGTTACAGGCATGTGAAGGGTATCCTCCCAGAGCCTCTGGAAATGCTTCGAAGGGCACAAACGGTGCCCTCCTTGCATAATCCAGTCTACACTGGTTCAGGGACCCCCAGTCCCTGCTCTGGCGTGAAACTGGACAAAGGAAAGGGGGTGTGGCCATTCCCCTGTCCATCACCACCCCCAGAGGTGGTTCCCAGAGCTCCTCCAGAGTGTCCCTGGTGTTAGCCATCTTGGATTCCAAGATGTGGGGACCCTCTGGGAGCATCTGAGGGCCAGTGCCAGCAGGTGACGTCAGAGACCCCTCCTGATAGGTGCATACCTGGGTAGGTAGCTAATCCCCCTCTCAGGGCTATTTAGGGTCTCTCCTCCTGGTGTTTCCTCAGATTCGGTTTGCAAGACTTCACCAGGACTCCTCTGCATCCTCTGCTTCACCTTCTGACCGTCGGATCAACCGCAGACTGCTCCAGGAACCGCTGTAACTGCAACAAAGTATCCAGGAAGGCTACTGTGACCTGCAACTGCAGCTCCAGCTAGCAACTGCAACAGTTTCCAAGGTGTGCACACTCTGAGGACTGCCTGTCTTCACCCTGTACCAGAAGAACCGAAGGAATCTCCTGTGGAGTGACTGAGTCACTTCCCTGCTTCAGCAGACACCTCTCTGCGACACCGAACGGTACTCTGGGACTCCTCTCCTGACGACGAGCATGATCCCTTGAACACAGGTGGTGGTCTGAAGTGATCCTGACTGTCTAAAGGTTCAGCTGTCCAAATTTAGTGGAGGTAAGAGCTTGCCTCCCTGTGCCAGACAGTACCCCTGTGCATCGCGTCCTCTGCAACTCCTTGGGCTTCTGTGCACTTTATTCAAAAGTGCTTCATGCACAGAGTAGCCCATGTCCCCAGCACTCTATCCTGCGACGATCAGCTCCCTGAGTTGTTCTCCGGAGGCATGGGATCCTTCTGTGTAGTGCTGCGACGAACACACTTTGCAACTCCTTTGTCCCCGTGTCCTGGGACTCTCGTGGCTGCTGGCTGGTTTTCTGATGGCCATCTGAAGTGCAGAGAGCCCCCTCTGTCTCCTCAGTCCAAGTTGAAACTCCCAGGTCCCTCCTGGGTCCGATCAGCTCCTCTTTGACGGAGAACGCGTTCTTGCGTGAACCAAGGCTTGTTGGTGGAATCCAGTGACACAAACAGACTACATTTAATGACTTGACATGGGACATCTCTTGCACCAAGCAGCTATCTTCTTACGACTCGACGTGGGACATCTCTTGCACCAAGCAGCTATCTTCTTTGGTGCATTTCTGTACTTTTCTTCCAACCGGAGAATCCACTTTTGCACCTTCTTCCAGGTTAGGAGGGGCTCCTGTTCTTCCTGGACTTGGTCTCCTCTCTCCACAGGACTTCAGGTCCAGCAATCCATTGTTGGTTGCTTGTAGCCTTGCTTGGTTCTTGCATAATTCTTTACCACGACTTGTAGTGTGTTCTGAGGAAACTTGCTGTACTTTACTCCTGTTTTCCTGGGCTCTGGGGTGAGACACTTTACTTATCTTTGGTGTATTCTTACACTCCCAGCGCCCCTCTACACACTACACTAGCCTAGGGGGGAATCCGACTTTCGCATTCCACTATTTTAGTATATGGTTTGTGTTGTCCCTAGGCCGACTGCAATCTATTGTTTTTTTTAACTGTTTGCACTATTCTATGACTGTTTACTTACCTGATTTTGGTTACCAGTGTATATATTGTGTATAATACTTACCTCCAGAAAGAGTATTGCCTCTAAGATATTTTTGGCCTTATGTCACTAAAATAAAATACCTTTATTTTTGGTAACACTGAGTATTGTCTTTTATTGTATATAAGTACTGTGACTGTAGTGGTATTGCAAGAGCTTTGCATGTCTCCTAGTTCAGCATTGGCTGCTCTGCTACAGCTACCTCTAGACAGCCTAAGCTCCTAGCCACTGCCTACATTTCATTAATAAGGGATTACTGGACCTGGTATAGGGTGTAAGTACCTTAGGTACCCACTACAAACCAGGCCAGCCTCCTACAACTCTGACCAGTCTCCATTGAGGGGAGCTAAGGATGGCTTTCAATGACAAACAAATAGTCTGCAACTCCAACAGGTTCATGTAGAGTTGGGTCTCTTCCAGAGAACAGAGTCCTCTGATCTCCACCTTTCACAGATGACCTCTCCTACCCCCACAGTGATAAATCTGTCACCACTGTCAGTTCTGGGTAAACTAGGGATAGGGTCCACCCCTCGTCCGATTACGGTTGTGCAGCTTCCACTGCAGATTTTTTGCAGTCTCCTCCATAACATAGATGGAATCTGACAAGTTCTCACTGGTAACTCTCCCATTGAGATGTCATATCCCACTGCAGAGCCAGCATATGCTACCTGGCATGGTCAACAAGGATGGTAGAGGAAGCTAATAGACCAAGAAGCTTTAGTTACTTTCACTGATACCCAGGACCGAGGCTGAAACACCAGAATCATAGCCTGGACTCATTGATTCGGGGGAAGGCATGGAAATGCATCATATACATAATGTCTCTGATAAATGGAGGGCTCTGTGAAGAAGCCAGGTGTGAATTTGCACATTTACATCCAGTTAGGTAGACTAGCATTCCCAAACTCTGAAGATATGCTGCAACCATGGCTATCACCTTCACAAACACCCCAGGGGTGCTGGTGTAGCGGAAGGGGAAAATGGCAAATTGAGGTTGCTCCTGACCCACCTTGAACTGCAAGTAGTGCCTGTGGGCCTGCGGGAAGAAACAATGAAGGAGGCATCCTGCAGGTCCAACTCTACCATCCAGTATACTGAATCCAAAGCACATAAATGTGGGCCAGAGTGAGCATCTTGATTTTGTCCTTCCACAGGAAGAGGTTAAGAGGTAGAGAAGATCTAAAGAGGATAAAGGCCTCTGTACTTTTTCGGCCTTAAGAAATAGCAAGAGTAGCATCCAGGCCCTATTTCCAAGGATGGTCCTCTCTCTAGGTCTTCTTTTGCTAAAAGAGCCTGAACTTCCTGCAGCAAAGTGGGCAGGTGCTCCCTCAAAAGTCACTCTGATATAGGCAGAAGAACTTGCGGGTTGGAAAGGAATGGCAAGGCGTAGCCTTGTTTTTTGATCTGGAGGACCCACCTGTCAGATATTATGTTCTGACAACCCTAGGGGAAATTATTACCCCTGCCTCCCACAATGCAGTTGTGTGCCGCTATGATCTGAAGCAGCTTGGAGGCTGATGCCCAATGGCAGGGGATTATGAGGTTTGCAGTTCCTGAAGCCCTGGACTTTGTCTACTGGATCCCTGACATCAACCCTGAAAGGTCTTGAGTGACTGTTGTTGGGATGGAAGGCCATGGCATTGCTTAGATTGCAAATCCCTGCAAATCCTCAAATAGGGTGAAACTGTCGGGAATACTGTCTTGCAGCCATAAAGAGGCACAGGAAGCATGTTGGAGCTCTGCTTTCTTTCAAGCACTTCAATGCAGAATCAGCCTTCTTGCCAGACAGATGAGACTCTTCAAATGGCATATCCATAAATGGCTCCAGAACATCACTGGATCAACCTATGGATTTCAGCTGTGTGGTGTCTAAGCAATCAGTAGTGTCCAGTCCTGAACTAATTACATTTTTGTTGCGTCCTAGCCATCCTGAAGAGTTTGCTTCAGGCTGCACAGACTTCCTCCAGGACAAGATCTCAGCGACCATAGCCCAAATGCATGGGCATACCTCAGCCAGCAAATAGCTGTTTTTGACTGACCGAGAGACCAGACTGGCCAAGGAGAGCATTCATTTCACAAATGCTTCAATTATTTTTAACTATCTGACTGAAGGAGGATGGGGTTGCAGGGGGAGTAAGTTGTTTGAAATGACTTGGGATTAACTCCCCTGGTAAATGCATGACCTACCATGCTCTCAGGTGCAGATTGCTGTGTCAGAAAAACAGGATGAACCAGAGCAGCCCTGTGGCTTTGGGCTTCCTGCCTATTCACAGGTTGAAAAGAGCAATGCTTAGCCTAGGTACTCACAAGTATGTAATTCAGGGCTTTGCTGAATGGCAAGGGCTAAGGACTAAGCCTGTCCCGGATGCAAAACTTCTGTTAGGACATTGGTTTTTACCTCAATAGTAGGTAACTGTAATTCTAGGACTTCAGCTGTGTGTCTGGTGACCACAGCAAATGAGGCTGTCTCATCCACTCAGGGGCTGGGGGAGAACCCATCCCAGTATTAGGTGGAGTGTCCAATCCACTGACCTCTTGTTGGTCTTAGCAGAAATTGCTGTCATCATATTGTGGGGGTAATTTCTCCCATCATCCCTATTGTCACAAAAAGCTGGCTGACTTTTGTTAGAGTCTGATTCAAAATGTTGTTAGACCACTTAAAGGAAGCTTCTATGGAAAGGTAATGTTTTGACAGAGTCAAAATTAATTGGGACCAGATGCATCAGAACTGTTCCAGAATGTGACCCTGATGGAGGTTGTGATGGTTTGTAGTCTGACATGATAATAGGGATGGCATCGTCCTCTGACGTCAGAGGTGCCAGCCAGGTGCTGACATGCGTGGAACCAGTGTAGGTCTTGGCATTGGATTTGAAATTGGATCCAGAGCTGGGGCTGAAGCTGAATCAGTTCAGGAAGCACAGACAGTGCCAAGGACAGATCTGCTGGTGATAACCCAATTGGAAGCTGCTGTGGAAAGGTGGGACACAGAGGCACACCAGAGGAAGCTGAAAGTGTGCCAAAGATTTGCCACTCGGCTTCTCTGAAAGCCTCAACCTGTTGCAACATTGCTGAAATCTGAAGTACATAAAGATCATCTGACTCCTCGACAGGAGACCTGGAGCAGCACCTTGACATCCTTGCAAATTCTCAGTAAGAGAGTGGCGAGACTGGGTCAAGTCCCACCTGGCCTTTTTATGCTTTCTTTACAAATTCATCTTACCTAAAGGCTTGGTGTGTGCCCTTGAAATCCAGTGGGAATAGAACTTTGGCAATGTACAGCTTGGTTTTCCATTCTTGGATCACCCTCAGATTCATAAATGCACACTCCTTGTCCAACTTGGAGTCATGACCCAAACCCCAGAGACACACCTCAAGGGGATCTGTCGCAGACATCTTTTTGCAACAGTTCATACAAGGATTAAACATTGCAGTTTTGGAGGACACATGGTCCTTGCACACTGGAAAATGATACTTTTGAGAAAAAACTAGTTAGCTGATGAGAAAAAAGTTTAGAGCTAGCTCCAGGTATGTGTATGACAGTGCATAAAGAAAGGAAATGATGTCAGCACCTGGGGATGTAGCTGATGGCTTTTACTGTTACTTTCAACATGGAGGGGCACGACACCACCAATGGATGCGTGGGAACTATGCTGTTAAAATCTTCCAGATCCAGTCTGGTGACCTGTGATATTTACAAAGTAAGGAATTTGCCGTTAAAAGTATTGACCTTTTTGTACTGATTTGCTGTCCATTATTTTGACCTTTTGTCCTGAATTTCTGAATTCACTGACTAGAATTTGCTGCCATGCCAGGTGGTTTCCCTTAAACAATGGGGATTTGAGGGGGTAGCTGGCCCCAGAGAGATCTCCCCTCCCCCCATCCTACTGGAATCTTTGGGAAAATGGAGCAGCTCAGAGGCTGCTCTGGCTACTTTGGGCTACCTGGGCTATGGTGGTAATGGGGATAAATATACCAACATTTTAAGTTTCCAGCCCCTATTTTAATGAGGAGACACAGTGACTGGTAGAGAAGCAGAACACCCTCTAAATTTTTCTCTGGAGGGTTTAGAATAGTTGGTTTTGACGCTTGTGATTTTAGTGCGTTTACAAGCATGCAGAGTACTGCAGCAGAGTGTGCGCACCTGATGTAATCTGACGACAAGGTTAAACAGGCTACGTGCCTGCTGGAGGAGGCAGACAAACTCGACCTGCTGGCTGAAGGGGCACATCCTCTGGTGCGTCCATCACGGCGTGCAGCAGCTGGGGTCACAGCAGCAGTGTATGCTTGTTCGCCTTCATGGCCTGGAGCTCTCCATTTTACAGTAAGCACCCGCGGCCACTCCTGCGTGAGGATAGAGGCCGCGGAGGGCGGGTTAGGCCTCAGGCCTCCCACGATACGTCACTGGGGTTGGGGGAGGCCTTGTATCCTGGAAAAAGGGTGAGGGTGGATGCAGGTAGCTACGGAGAGTGGCAGGATGAGCCGTAGAGTGAAGAAACCGGGTGGGGGAGGGCAGGGCGAGGTGTGGGGCCTCTCGGAATACAACGGCCTCTGCAGTAAAAGGCAGGGATTGGGGTGGTAGGAGGCGAGCGAGAGGGACTGAAGCATTGGTGCAGGCACGTGGCAGGGAGGGAGGGGACATGCAAATGTAGGTGGAAAGGAGAACACTGGTGCCAGGACAAGGAAGGCATGTAGGCCATGTGGAGACCAGGGACAGGGTGGGTTTCTGCCACTTAGGGTCAAAAGGGTATGAGGAGAGGGATATGCACAGTGAGGTATTGGATTTAAGGGTGGGGGGTCAGAAGGAGAATGTGCAGACACAAAATTGAGGACCAGCTTCTGCATTGGTGGCTGCTATGCTAGTGGAGTGATGAGGAAGGGCAGGGCGAGTCAGAAGGCAAAGTGGGTGGTTTATGGGAGAGTGAGTCAGGGGATGAAGCCCCGTTTCAGTGTAAGCCTCCGGGGAGAGTTTATGGTAAGTTGGGTAAGAGTCAGTGTCAGAAAGGGATGGGTCCTGGGCCACAGTTCCCGGCAGGGGATGCACAGGCAGTAGACATCATTACGGGGAGGGTGGGGTATGGCGGGGTGGGTCACGAGCACGGGGTCAAGAGGAGAGAGAGAGTAGGGGCGAGACCAGCACACCGGACCCATGGTCTATGTAGCAGGAGCCAGTGAGGAGTTGCAGTCGTGGCATAGGGGAGCCCAGAGCAGCTAGCAGTTCCTTATTTGAATAGAAGGCGGAGCCCTGGGTGGCCAGCTGGACCACTGGGGAGCAACCATATTCAGCTATTTCACAGTGTAGAGCCAGTGCGGATGCAACCTGGGAAGGCAGCAAAAAGGCAGCCTCCACCATCCCAGGTGAGGTTTATGCCTTACTTCCAACAGCAGGGTGGGAGAGCCTGCAGGTCACAGCCCCTCAGAGCCACCGACTGCTGCTGGACCACCACTGGAGAATGTGCAGTAACTAGATGACGAGCAGCCTGGCCCTTCATGGGCCATCACAGTGAATGGAGTCGTCAGATGTTGCTTGATTATGATGAGGTGGAGGAAGACAGTTTGGAAGAGGATGAGGTGCGTGAAGAGGAGGCACCACGCTTGACTGAGGAGGTGGAATGGTGGCTGTTAGACCTGACAACCACAGGGTGGGCATCCCACAACTTTTTGCTTTCCTCCCATCATTTTTCTGACCCTGTTTTTGCTGTTTTTAGGGCCTCTGCGCACTTTACCACAGCAGACCAGTGCTAAAGTGCATGTGCTCCCTCCCCTAAACATGGTAACATTGGTTCCTACCAAATTGGCATATTTAATTTAACTTTAATTCCCTAGTAAAGTGCACTACATTTGCCAGGGCCTGTAAATTAAATGCTACTAGTGGGCCTGCAGCGCTGATTGTGCCACCCACATAAGTAGCCCCTTAACCCTGTCTCAGGCCTGCCATTGGAAGGCCTGTGTGCGCAGTTTCACTGCCACTCCAACTTGGCATTTAAAACTACTTGCCAAGCTTTAAACTCTCCTTTTTCTACATATAAGTCACCTCTCAGGTAGGCCCTAGGTAACCCATAGGGCAGGATGCTATGTAAGTAAAAGCAGGGCATGTACTTATGTGTTTAACATGTCCTGGTAGTGGAAAAGTCACATATTCGTTTTCCGCTGCTGTGAGGCCTGCTCCTCTCATAGACCAGCATTAGATTTGCCCTCATATACTTTTAAGTGGTAGATTCTGATCTGAAAAGAGAGGCCATGTCATGTTTAGTATTGCCAGAATGGTAACAGAAAATCCTGCTTACTGGTGATGTTGGATTTAATATTACTTTTTTAGAAATGCAACTTTTAGAAAGTGGGCACTTCTCTGCACTTATTGCTATCTGTGCCTTACAACCTGTCTTGAATCCACATCTGGTCTATGCTGGTTGACAGCTCCCCTTGTACATACCATCCAGACAATGCACTTCAAAACCCCTCTTTGAAGTTTCCCTCACTTCAAAGGCATTTTTGGGTACATAAACTGGGTCTCTGATCCGACCAAGTCAGACACTTCTAGATCTACACCTGGACTCTGTCAGAGAGACTGCCTGGATGCCCAAAGGACTCCTCTGGACTGTTTTGCTGGCTGCCCTGCTGCCTGCTGACCTCTGCTGGAAGGACTCTGCCTTCCCCCAAGTGCTCTCCAAGGGTTTGGATTGAGCTTGCCTCCTGTTCTGAAGTCTCAGGGCCACAAATACTTCACCAAGAAGAAGAAAATCCCCATGTGTCAGAAAATCAACGCAATGCCTGCAGAATCGATGCAGAGCCTGCCTCACAGCTGAAATTTCACAACATCGCCTACCAGATCACTGTAGTGCCTGCTCCTTCTACCAGTGCGACAAGGATTTTCAACGCATCATCCCTGGGTGTCAAAATATCCCCACATGGGAGTGAGGAACGAAGGCTGCGCTCCTGAAAATCAACGCATCACCATGCAGCATGGAAAGTAGCGACACATTGTCTGTGCCGTGCCTTATCTTTCAACGCATCTCCTCCTCTGCGGCCCCACGTGTCGTTATTTTTTACACATCCCAGGTACTGCGTGTTACAAGGATACAACCCCTGAGTCTTAAGGATTGAGACTCATTTAAACCTTTAAAAAGTGATATCTAGACTTGTGTATATTGGATGTATGTTGTCTTGATCTTATTTTATTCAGATACTTATTATCTTTTTTTCTAAGTCTGTGTGGTGTATTTTTGTGGTGTTTCCACTGTGTTACTGTATGAGTTATTGCACAAATACATTGCCTTCTAAATTAAGCCTGCCTGCTCTGTGCCAAGCTACAAGAAGGGTGGCACAGGATATTTTGGGTTGTGTTGTGACGTACACTGACTAGGATTGTGGTCCCTACCTCTGCCAACTAAAGACCCAATTTCTAACAGTGGCGCAAGGAAGACTGAGCAGGGTGTGGAACAGGATACTGTTACTTGTTTCTTTCAGGAGCGAGGTGTTCCCAGGCAGGACGACAGTCGCTGGGGAGAGCACAGAGTTGGGTAACTGGCAGGGCGGCAGAATCACAAGTGGCCACCAACCTTGACGCCAGGTAAGACTGCACGGGGAAGCATAAAGTCGATGATTTCGGTGGCGGTGGAGGCCACGGAGCAAGGTAGTGAGGGTGTAGCTCATCTTTGGAAAGGCATTTACTTGGCAGACGTTGGTGTTGGAACGAAGGAGACGGGACAAAAACTAGTGGGCTTGGTGCAGGTAAAAAGTGACAGTGTCTTTAAGGTGGGGGACGCAGCGACAGCAGATGTGGGGTCTAGAGTGATGAAAGAAGGGGATGGCAAGGTGAACAGACAAGATGGTTTGGCAAGCACAGAGGTAACAATCAAGAAACTACCCTATATGGGGACATTGAAACCTTTAGGAGCTCACTTAATGTTATCCACCAAAAAATATAAATGGAAAGGGGAGTATGTGGAGATGTTGAAGCTACTCCACAGGGAACTGAAGTTGAAAGAGAGTTCAAAGGAAGAGGAGAAAGAGCTGTTGAAGCGGCCAAAAGTGCTGGTTTCGATAGAAAACTGGACTGCAGCATTTTTTATATTTGCCAGTGTCTACTGTGAAAAGTATCCACAGAGGTCAGTGGCATTGCTGAAGTATATGGCTATGATTAGAAAGGCCCAGCTAAACTACAGGGGATATGATTGGATCCAATACAACGAAGAATTTTGGGCCCATATGGCGGTGGATCCTGAGGTGCAGCAGGGAGAGATTCATATGGACCTCTGGCAGCATACCATGGGCCTTTCAAAATGTAGTAAGAGATTTTATCAGTCCAGCGGCTTACCCATAGTATATTACCCCTTTCAGGAGTGTCCCACCTGGGAGGGGTGGGTGCCGCAGTCAAAGGACAGGGTACAGGACAGGGAACTGGAGGTTCACAGCTGTCAACATGCTGGGACTTTAACCAAGGTCTCTGCACGAGAGAATACTGCTGTTTTAGGCACTAGTATTCTAGATGCTCGGGTCGGCATGTCCTTGTTAACTGCCATGGAGGGGCAAACAACACAGGGGATACATGGGGGCAAGGACAGTCACAAACAGGTAGCTTCGGTACACAGCAATTCAGTTCTCCCGCCTCCCAGAGTGGGGGTGGAGGGTCTCAAGGCACTGGGGGAAAGAGCTCCTATGCTTGTTATTCTGGAAAATCTCCTTTTCTGGCTGGGACGTTATGACAAGGTGGATGACGCAGTGCTCCTCTGGTGTACATGGGTCCGAGGGGGCGACGGTGGGTGGACAAGCTGAAATCTGCAGGAGCATACAGGCAGGTGGTATAGGTGCAAGTTGCTTATAGAAGTACGGGAAGGACACATGGCAGGCCCTTTCTCGGATTGGCCGATGCAGAATCTGATCATCTCCTCCATAGGGGTAGTACCTAAAAAAGAGCACGGACAGTTTTGCTTGATCCAGCACTTGTCCTGGCCGGAAGGGCATTCGAGCAATGATTTCATGATCAATGAAGTCTCAGTTACGTATGCATCAGTTGATGTGGCATTTCAATTGGTGGAGCAGGTCGAACAGGGGGCCCTGATGGTGAAGAGCGACATTAAGTCGGCTTTCCGTTTGTTACCAGTACACCCTGATGACGTTGAGCTATTAGGCAGTCAGTTTGAAGGTGCCTGGTATGTGGATAACGCACTACCAATGGGATGCTCCATATTGCGTGCACTGTTCGAATGCTTTAGTACATTCTTGCAGTGTGTCTTTACCACAAGGTCAGGGCGTAACTTACTCACTATTTGGATGACTTCTTCATGGTGGGTCAGCCAAACTCGTTGCATTGTCAGAGGGCCTGAGAGGAATTTCAGCTGATCATGAGGGACCTTGGGGTTTCTCTGTCCCCAGAAAAAAACAGTGGGTCCTAGTACGACTCTGTCATCCTTAGAGATTGAAATTGACTAAGTGAGGATGGAGGCCCGCATGCCGTGTGACAAGAGAGTGGCAATGTTGCCATTGTTGGACAACATGTTAGGAGACAGAAGGTGACAGTGCAGGATATTCAGGACCTGCTTGGTCACTTGAACTTCACCTGCAGGGTGGTGTGGGCGGGGTCGGACTTTCTGTGGACAACTGAGGTTGGCCTTGGCGGGGGACGTTTACTACACCATTGTGTGCATTTGACAGCAGGAGTGAAGGAGGACCTCAGGATGTGGAGATATTTCTTGCAGGCATTAAATGGAATTCCTTTGAAGTCTTGGGAGGAGACTCAGTGGGATGTGCAGATATTTTCCAATGCAGCAGGGGGGCGGGTTTGACTTGTACTGGCAGGGCAGGTGGTGCGCGAAGGTGTGGCCAAGGGAATGGAAACAGGGGGAGGATTATTGCGTTCCTCAAATTCTTCCCACTGGTGCTGTGGGGGCTGGAGTTGGCCCACAAAAAAGTGCTTTTCAAAACTGACAACACGACAGTTGTGCATGTGTTTAATCGACAAGGGATGTGCAGGTGCCAGGTTGCTCCGGGTGTTTGTCTGCTCTGTCTTCGGCATGATGTTGCATTCAGGGCGAGGCATGTTCCAGGAGTGGACAATGACATTGCATATGCTTTGTCTCATTCACAGTGGGAGGGTTTCCTTGGGCTGGCCACGGCTATCGAGCTCACGAAAGTGGCGTTGCCTCCAAACTCGTGGACCATAGGGGACAAAGGATGCTGCAGCTGGTGGTGAATTCATTGGTGGTCTCCATGCAGCGAGCTTATTCGCAAGCTTGGAGGGAATTTTTACAGTGGGGCATGTAGGCAAACAACACAGGGGATACATGGGGGCAAGGACAGTCACAAACAGGTAGCTTCGGTACACAGCAATTCAGTTCTCCCGCCTCCCAGAGTGGGGGTGGAGGGTCTCAGGGCACTGGGGGAAAGAGCTCCTACGCTTGTTATTCTGGAAAATCTCCTTTTCTGGCTGGGACGTTATGACAAGGTGGATGACGCAGTGCTCCTCTGGTGTACATGGGTCCGAGGGGGCGACGGTGGGTGGACAAGCTGAAATCTGCAGGAGCATACAGGCAGGTGGTATGGTGGTATAGGTGCAAGTTGCTTATAGAAGTACGGGAAGGACACATGGCAGGCCCTTTCTCGGATTGGCTGATGCAGAATCTGATTAATCTCCTCCATAGGGGCAGTACCTAAAAAAGAGCACGGACAGTTTTGCTTGATCCAGCACTTGTCCTGGCCGGTAGGGCATTCAAGCAATGATTTCATGATCAATGAAGTCTCAGTTACGTATGCATCAGTTGATGTGGCATTTCAATTGGTGGAGCAGGTCGAACAGGGGCCCTGATGGTGAAGAGCGACATTAAGTCAGCTTTCCGTTTGTTGCCAGTACACCCTGATAATGTTGAGCTATTAGGCAGTCAGTGTGAAGGTGCCTGGTATGTGGATAACGCACTACCAATGGGTTGCTCCATATCGCGTGCACTGTTCGAATGCTTTAGGACATTCTTGCAGTGTGTCTTTACCACACGGTCAGGGCGTAACTTACTCACTATTTGGATGACTTCTTCATGGTGGGTCAGCCAAACTTGTTGCATTGTCAGAGGGCCTTAGAGGAATTTCAGCTGATCAAGAGCGACCTTGGGGTTCCTCTGTCCCCAGAAAAAAACAGTGGGTCCTAGTACGACTCTGTCATCCCTAGAAATTGAAATTGACTCAGTGAGGATCAAGGCCCGCATGCCGTATGACAAGAGAGAGGCAATGTTGCCATTGTTGGACAATATGTTAAGGAGACAGGAGGTGACAGTGCAGGATATTCAGGTCCTGCTTGGACACTTGAACTTCACCTGCAGGGTGGTGTGGGCGGGGTCAGACTTTCTGTAGACAACTGAGGTTGGCCTTGGCGGGGGACGTTTACTGCACCATTGTGTGCGTTTGACAGCAGGAGTGAAGGAGGACCTCAGGATGTGGAGATATTTCTTGGAGGCATTAAATGGAATTCCTTCGAAGTCTTGGGAGGAGACTCAGTGGGGTGTGCAGATATTTTCCAATGCAGCAGGGGGGCGGGTTTGACTTGTACTGGCAGGGCAGGTGGTGTGCGAAGGAGTAACCAAGGGAATGGAAACAGGGGGAGGATTATTGCGTTCCTCAAATTCTTCCCACTGGTGCTTTGGGGGGAGGAGTTGGCCCACAAAAAAGTGCTTTTCAGAACTGACAACACGACAGTTGTGCATGTGTTTAATCGACAAGGGATGTGCAGGTGCCAGGTTGCTCAGGGTGTTTGTCTGCTGTGTCTTCGGCATGATGTTGCATTCAGGGTGAGGCATGTTCCTGGAGTGGACAATGACATTGCATATGCTTTGTCTCATTCCCAGTGGGAGGGTTTCCTTGGGCTGGCCACGGCTATCGAGCTCAAGGAAATGGCGATGCCTCCAAACTCGTGGACCATAGGCGACAAAGGATTCTGCAGCTGGTGGTGAATTCATTGGTGGTCTCCATGCAGCAAGCTTATTCGCAAGCTTGGAGGGAATTTTTACAGTGGGACGTGTAGGCAACAGCAGGACTGGGAGACAACAAAGGATGTAGTGCAATTTATTTTGACACTTATTAAGAAGGGCCAATCTAGGGTTACGATAGCAGGAAAGCTGATGGGCATCACCTTTATGGGGTAGCTCTTTTGGGGGTTCCCCCTTCTGTCGGAGAATTGGGGAACAGGATGCCTGAGGGGTGGGATAGGGAGGTGCACCACATGGGAAGGGTGAGAAAACCAGTGTTGTTAAAGATGCTGTTGGTGAAGGTGCTCGAATTGGAGGCCTTATTTTTGACGACACTGAGGTGATTCTGTTCAGCACATTGATGGTCTGGATGTTTTTAGTACATTTAGGGTCTCAGAACTCCCGGGAGGAAAGGTGGGGGGACGTCCCCTTTGGGGGAGGGCAGTATGGATCTGGCTTTCCAAGTCAAAAACAGGGGGTAACTGTTCAGCTCCAGTCATACCCAGTAAGGACTTTATGTCCTATAGAGTGGGCAAGGTGTTTATTCACTAGACAAGGTAACCCCTCTGATAAAGTCTTTATACATAAGGACCGAAAACCAGTGACTGCATATCAATTGCTCTTTGTACTTCGAAGGGCAGTAAAAGACCTGGGCCTTGACCCTGCAGACTTTGTCACCCATTCTTTTCGTATTGGCTTTGCCACACACACAGGTTGGAGGGGTTGGAGTAAGATGCGCATAATGAAGGCAGGGAGGTAGGTTTCTGACTATGTGCAATGCCATGTGCGCACGGAAAATGAGCATTTTTACTGATGGTATTTGGTGATTCTGTTGTTTGTGTCCTTTACAGGTTCGGTGGCTGGTCCAGAGAGCGCCTTTTTGTTGATTTGGTTGGTAGGGGACTCCTTCATCAAATGGGCAAGGAGACAAGCACAGCAGGGCAATCAAGGGGTTGGAGTAAACTGCGCATAATGAAGGCAGGGAGGTGGGTTTCTGACTGTGTGCAATGCCATGTGCACAGGTGAAATTAGCATTTTTACTGATGGTATTTGGTGATTTTATTGTTTGTGTCCTTTACAGGTTCGGTGGCTGGTCCAAAGAGCGCCTTGTTGTTGATTTGGTTGGTAGGGGACTCCTTCATCAAATGGGCACGGAGACAAGCACAGCAGGGCAATCAAGGGTGCAACCTGGATCTGCCTTTAGTTTGCAAAGGCATGGAAAAAGGGGTATGAAGTGGTGTGAATTAGTACCGGCATTGAATGGGTGGATGGTGAGGGAGCAGTGACCTGACCTTTTGGTGATACATTTAGGCGAAAACGATTTAGTATAAGGAAGGGACTTCAGCTGATGAAGGATATGAAGAAGGATTTTTGGGAAATCCTGTATTTTTGGTTGGGTTGCCATCTAGTATGCACAGCCATTGTGCCGCATAGGGAGTGGTGGGGGCGCGAAGGCCAAGGGGCATTGAAAGGGCGAGGAAGAAAATGAATAAAGAAACGAAAAGCTTTGCCAGGGACAAGGGGATCACAGTTTTAGAGCATACGGACCTCTATTTGGAGGATGATGTGTTTTTCAGGGGAGATGGCATCCATCTGTCCTTCATGAGCATGGAGTTGTATCTTTTACACATCAAGGTTCGCTTGAATAGTTTGTTTGGGGTTCGAAATTAGTGTCAGGTGGGGGGGGGCAGAAAAAGCCTTGCAGGTTTTTCTGGGTGGCTGGGACAGGGTTCAGTTGACTTTATTTGCAAAGTTTTAGGCCTTAAAGCAGCAGCCCATGTAAAAGAAGGGTGGACTGGCTAGCATCTGGATGAGTCAGGTTGTTCAATGTTGAGCTTGAAGTTATGCTAGTTACAGTTGCATAGTCATTAGCAGATAAAAGGAGTTTTAAGTCAACAACCATACAGTTATAATATGAAGTTCAGGAATGCTAGTAGGGAAGCGGGGAGGAGAGGATGGGGGTGGGCATTATAGGTATATTATTGCATAGTGAGAAGTTTTGTAAAGGCAAAGGCCTAGGTTATGTTATTGTTAGGTGCACCTGTCTTCAATAAAGCAGCTGTTTTCACACAGCACTGTGTCAGTCTTGTCTGCTCCCCTTTTTTCACAATGGGGCTTTGGGGGGTAGCTGACCCCAGGGAGGTCTGTCCCCTGGGATCTTTGGGGGAAATGGAGCAGCCCGAGGCTGCTTGGGCTATCTGGGATATGGTGGTAAGGGGGGGAGAGGGGATATATACCGACATTTTAAGTTTCCAGCCACAATTTTAGTAAGGTGACACGGTGGTTGTTAAAGGAGCAGGACATCCTCTATTTTTTGTATTGTATTCTCATTTGCTCCCCCTTTTCCCCAACATAACTAGCTTTGCACTTTATTTGTTAAGGTCTGTCATGTTGCGCCCATTCTGTTCTCTGTACAATGCAATAATCACACTTACATGCAACCGAACGTGCAAGAGTCTAGAAAGGGATTTCAGTCACAGCGAAACCACAACACCCGGCAGCTTAGTGAGTCAATAACCGGAGGGGGTAGTTCAAGCTCCTGCTTCCGTGACAGCCAATCCCTGTAAACTCAGCTCAGGTAAAGTAAGATAAGAATAGCTTACGCCTTTTGCGCCTTTAGTTGTTTTTCCAGCTGGCTGCCTAACTCAGCTCGAGAAGTGCCGTGCAGTGCTGCGAGTATGGCTGCCTCCTGGGCGTGTTTCACTGCTCTCGTGCTGCTCGGATTCCCGGGGCTGCTTCTAGCCCACCCAATGGACGACGATCCCGAGACGGTCCGCGCAGAGACAGTTCAACTTCTAGGAGGGTGGAATCCCCTCGACGTGACCAGCAAAAGAGCCATAGAGATGGCGGACTTCGCCGAAAGTGTGTACAATGCTCATGAAAATGACGAGTGCGAGTACCACACCGTGAAGATCCTTGACGCTAGCTATCAGGTAGGTAACAACAGGGCTTTAAGTGAGATCATAAAAGTGTGTGTGTGCGGGTCTCTATAAGGGGTGGGGCTTATATAGTAAAGAACGTGGTTTAAACATATACACTACAATTGCATAGAGTGCCATTCTACCCACACATTCCCATAGAATGACAACTGCATCTGGCATACGTGACTTTGCCCTGTGCGCTTTGCAGAGAGGCCAGGGATTGCATGGCCACATGTGCTAAACACCGTTTTAACCTACTGACTGACACTGAGAGAAACTTTCACTACCTTCAGCTACACCTTATTTGTGCCCCGTTTTAAACACCTGGGCGCGACTAAATTCAAATTATGCACTAGACAACTTTAATATGCTGCCTAAAAAACGTAGTGCAAGATTACGTAAAGTATGTGAAATATAAGAAGGAACGACATCGTTTACCCTAACATTTTTTACACTCCATATTCAGAAATCGATCACTGTTTTTTCATGAAAAGTCAAGGATATAAAGGGATCGAAAGGGACCCGTTTCGATGTCAGTTTTGAATTTCTACGGGCCACTAAAAGCCCTGGGTAACAAACATGAGGGGATTGGGGGAGACTGCAGAGATAACAACTGACCCTTCTCCCCAGGTGCTATTTCATTGAAAGTCTGTCTGATGCTGCATATTTTCTAAAATGCACCAGCAGAGTTTATGGCACTAGACTATCTTTTGTAACATATTCTATATTTGCTATGACATTTAAATACTAGAATGTCCGGTACCAGAGTTTTGAATTACCTAACTGGTTTTCTATACACTATTTCTGCTGTGTGGCAGTTGCACTCACTTAAAACAGTATCCTGCCAGACACTGCTACCGGCGGCCCTTAACATTCTGAACAAGAGCTGAGGCTGAGATTACTCAGAACCTGTGGAACACGCATCCAAAACCTTTTTGAAGAGGTTGGCCCCTGTGTGCCTGTCTAGAGCATAGTCAGGTAGGCTGTAGTGAGACTGCTCCAAATAACAATGACCTAATAAGTTTGTGAAATTTCTCAGTGCATGTGAAACTAAAGAATCAGCACAGGTGCTGGTGTGAAATATCACATAAGTTGAGAATGGTGTCAGAACTTGCATATTCACTCACTCATCTCCTCTTAGTGAAATGATCCCCCACTCAAAAGATGTGTCTTTAACCAACAGATCACTCACTTATTAAGCGTACACACTCTGTGAGGGATGAAATGTGGGCATTGTAAGAAGCAGATTCAAGGCAGTAGTATGAGAAGTTGGCACCTTTTGGCAGTCCTCTGGGTAGTGTGAATAGACTAGGGGAGGATCCTTAGTTATGGTGAAGGAGCATCGCCCCCCCTCCACCCGGCTGAGCCAGCAGCAGAAAAATAAAACCATAGTTGTTTTATTTGTCTGCTGCTGGCTCAGCCAGCAGTGCAGGGAGGGGCAGGGCTGGGCCACGGGAGGGGGATGAGGAGAGAGTGCACCTAAGTGCTCATGTGTGTTTGTTCAGCCGTCTCAGGCCAGCCAAATACACATGCCCACTTATGTTTCTCCAGGCTGGAGAAACTGCACAGACCCCAGGGTTCTATCTGAGCGGCAGTCGAGTCGCTGAGACAAATCCTGGCACTGCTTTCTTGCTAGGTTTAGTATGAAAACAGCACCAGGAGCCTGTGCTGGTGTCCCAGTGAATGCTGGGACACCACATCGTGGGAACAGGAGTGAGACGGCGGGAGACAGCTGTAAGGTATGTTTTTTTTATTTTTTTTATTTATTACTTTCCCCTCCGTCTCTTCACCCCTCCCCCTCACACACACACACACACACACACACACACACTTCCCCCATTCCCTTCAGATTTGCAGGGGCCGCCGCTGGAAGAGACAGCATTGATGAGTAGTATAAGAGCCTGGATCTCGTGACAGCAAAGAGTATCTGGTAGTAGTGGACAAGGTGAAAAGGTGAAAACCGCATTAACTGGTGGACAGTGTGGGGAGTTGACATTGATGGGTTGTGTGAAGAGCTGGCACTGATGGGTAATGCTGGTTTTGATCACCAGTGAGAAGTTGGACTGGTACAAAGAGTTGGTACAGGTGGACAGTGTGAGGAGCTGACGCTTATGACACATGTAAGGAACTGACACTGATGGGCAGTTTGCAGAACTGGCACTGGTGGACAGTGTGAGGAGCTCATATATTTTGGCAATGCAAGCAGATGGCACAGGGAGAAGTCAGCACTTCAGGTGACTGTGAGGAACTAGCACTAGTGGCTGGGCGATGAGCTGGCGGTCTAAGAATCACATTAGTGAGCAGCATGAGGGTTGGCAGTAGTCAGCAGAGCAAATAACAAGAATGGTTGGGTAGCATGAGCTGGGTATTGTGTTGTTCTAACCTTGATGTAAAAAGAACAGATGATGGACGGAATGCAGAGCAAATCAAACATTCACCCCCAGTCACAACGATCTGGGTTTAATCCATTGTTTTTTTGCTCACCACGCCACTCCAGTTTGGACCTGGCCATATGCAAATCAGTCAGTTCCTGGAACAGGGTCAAGACTGATTTGCATATGGCTGGGTCCAAACTGGAATGGCATGGGCAGCAAAAAACGATGGATTTAGGCCCATATATTTGTACTGGGGGTGAATGTTTGACATTGTTCAGCATTCCGTCCATCACTTGTTCTTTTTGCATTTGTCGCCCTAAGTGGGAAGGGTATGCCCAGACATGGGTCCCGTGCATCCCATGTCACTGGATTCAAGCTAGCCTGGCTGATGAGGGGTGAAACCCCGAAACCGGTCCCAGGATGATTTTTTTCCAGTCCAGGGAAGACCTGGCCTGGCAGTTCGGGCTGGACTGTTCCCATGGGGAACAGGGTCAAGACTGATTTGCATATGGCTGGGTCCAAACTTGAATGGCATGGGCAGCAAAAAACGATGGATTTAGGCCCATATCTCTGTACTGGGGGCGAATGTTTGACATTGTTCAGCATTCCGTCCATCACTTGTTCTTTTTGCATTTGTTCTAACCTTGATGGGCAGATTAGGAGCTAACACTATTGACGATTAAGATGCTTTCAATCCTGCAAGGAGTCTGGTTTCCTTTAACACAGCTTGAGGAGGTCATATTTGGTGAACTGGTTAAGGAACCAGCATTGAGAGCAGGTTGAAGAGAATGCATTAGCTGGCAGTGCGAGAATGTATTGGTTGACAATATGTGACATTGTCTTTAGTAGTCAGTAAGAGGAACAAACTCTGGAGAGCAGAAAAGAAGGATGGACTGGTGGGTGCGAATGGGTGGCACTGGCGGACACTACTAGGCAGTGAATAGAAAGGCACCAGTAGCAATGTTGCAGTGTGAAAAGCCACCACCTATGAGCAGTGTAAGTAGATGGCATGTGTGGCCTTTATATACCTGAAACCGGTGGACAGTGTGGGAAACTGGCACTCTGGAGGCGTCTAAAGATCTGGTAGCGGCTAGCTGTGTGAGAAAACTAGCAGCTTAGGCAGTCTAAGTGGCTATCATTGATGGTCTGTGTGAGGAGCTGTATTGATGGACAGGGAATCCTATCCCTAGTGAGCAGCGCGAGGAGTCCTCACCAGCGTGAAGGACTTAGTGCCATCACTAACTCTCAATTCTGCACCTCCTCAGAATACCAATTGACCTCTATTGTTTATGTAAGTCAAGCATTGTGCAAGAAAGGAAGACATGAAGGGATCAGAAGCTTGAATCGGATATCGTTAGAGCATTACATATTTCTCCCCTTAACAAAACTTTCATATTCTTTACAAGAAAATATTGAAAGCTCATCTAGTGTTTTGCATTATTTTAGGGACACTCTATGGTTAGTTTAGCGTTTTATTGTGTGTGACCTTCTAAAAATTGGCACCCGTTATTGCACTTTTCAACTTGCTTTCAGTTGCTTCTTTTGCTCCTATGGCTTATAAAATGATCCAGGTTCACTATCCTGCTGTGTGTGTGGTATACAATGTAGATTTTCCTAGTAAGTTATGAAGGAAAGTCTTAATTTTATTAAAGACACAGAGGCGAGTATTATGCTTTGTCTTTTCTTTATTTTTAAACAGCAGCTGCAGTCAAGAAAAACTACAAAACCCATAAGGCAAACTACAGTAGCCAATGGGAAACATAGAGTAGTTCACTAAAATGCACCAATAACCATCGAGCCGATCCAATAATACCTATCTTGACTGAGAACAGCCCTCTTTTCTTATGCAAGATTAATAAGTAACGAACAATGGTACAATGGTACAACAAAAACATATTGCCATTAGAACAGATAAAGTCTCTTGTAAAAGCAACAAAGGTCCAGAAATGAAGTCCGGAAGTGTCTGTGGCTGTGAAAGCTGAGTGCTCCAGAGAGAAGGAGAGGACGGAATTTTTGTAGGTGGAGGATCGGAGAAGCGATCACTAGACAGCAGTCTGTTGAGACGTTGAGGAAGTTGGAAAGGGAGGGAATAAAACAAAAGTGTGAAAATTTGTAGAGGAGGGATAATACTCGCCTCTGTGTCTTTAATAAAATTAAGACTTTCCTTCATAACTTACTAGGAAAATCTACATTTTATGGCAAGACCGGGGGCTCCTATTATGCTGTTTTAAAGCGAATCAACAACATTTAATGAAGCATGAGGAATTGGTTTACAATAAAATACTCTGAAAACATTATCGTTAGACCAGTCAGCCGGTCTGAGAATGTCCTCAAGGCGAGAACCGTCCCAAAAAGCTTTAGAAGCCATAGCTCCTCTAGCTGAATGAGCACCAAAAGAGGAGATATCAATACCAGCAAGGGACATAACCCAACGGACCCAGCAGGCCAAAGTGGGAGAGGAGACAGGATTGAATGGCTTTCTAAAGGATATGAGGAGTTGGGATGCAGGGGATTTCCTCAAATCGTCTGTCTGTTGTTCATAAACTTTCAAGCACTAGCCTATGCATAATTTAGGATGATTAGGGAAAAAGGGATAGAACACCGATGAAAGATTAATTTTCGTACATCAATAAACATTAAAAAGAACACCTGTTGGGGTAAAATTACGATCTGTAATAACTAACGCTCTAACGTCGGAAAACGTTTGAAAGAAACGAGACATATTAACATGGTAAGTTTGGCGGACAAGCATTGAATTATCTGGCCATGAAATAAAAAGGTTTAATACAGCATTTACATCCCACAAAGAACTGTATTTGGGTTTCGGAGGATTAGAAAATTTTACTCCCTTTAATAAACGGCAGACCAACAGATGCTCTCCAACTGGTTTTCCATTGATGAAAGTGTGAGAAGATGAAATCGCCGATCTTTACAAATTGATAGTACGAAAGGATTTACCTTTACTGGCTTCTGCCGCCAGGAAATTGAAAATCAAAACTATATCTGTTGTAAAGGGATCAACGTGTTTTCCCACATACCAGCTATGCCAGAGTGACCAAGCTGATCTATATGCCTTTTTTGTTCCTGGAGCCCGGGCCAGATCGAGGAAGTTTGAAGTTTCTGTCGAAATAGGTAAGATAGATTGGGATTCCCTGAGATTTTCCAGGCTGAAAGGGAGAGTAGCTTCTTTAGAATTACACTGTGGGGAAGGATGGGGGAGTTGGTCAAGAGATCTGGGAAGGAGGGAATTAGGAGAGGGGCATCTTTTGAAAGTGCCAGGAGGGTGGGGAACCATACCTGGGAATGCCAGAAAGGAGCTATGAGAACTAATGTCGCCTGTTGGCGTCTGACTTGAGCCAGCAATCTGGGGATCATAATGAACGGAGGGAAGGCATAATTGAGGGAAGATGACCAATCTTGAGAAAAAGCATCGAAGGCTAGTGCCAGTGGATCTGGGTGCCAGCTGAAGAATTGAGGGAGTTGTGCATTGAGACAAGATGCAAAAAGATCTATGTGAAATGGACCCCATTTGTGATGTAAAGTTTTGAACACCTCTGGATGGAGCTTCCAATCGCTGGAATCTCGAAAATGGTGAGAATGCCAATCTGCAACCGAATTGAGACTGCCTGGTAGGTATTCTGCTTGCACTGAAATTTTGTTTTGAAGACAAAATTCCCCAAACCCTTTTGCCAATTCCGCTAAAGGCTTGGACTTTGTGCCTCCCAGATGGTTGATGTAGCGAACTGCCAAAATGTTTCCCATTCCGAGAAGAACCGAACAACAAACTCTGTCTCTTGCTAGACTTTTGATTGCAAAGGAGCCGGCAAGCATCTCTAAACAGTTGATGTGCAACCTTGACTCCTCTAGAAACCATGTGCCTCCTGTCGAGATTGGACCACAACGGGCTCCCCAACCCAGCAGACTTGCATCTGAATCTAATACAAGATTCAGGGCTGATGCAAAGATAGTCCTGCCGTTCAAGGCATCTAAATGGTCTATCCACCACTGGAGTTCTGAACGAGAGTCCTGGTCTAAAACGATGGTATCTGAATAGGCTAGACCTTTTTGGAGCTGACAAATTTTTAATCTCTGAAGAGCCCGATAATGTAATGGACCCGGAAAGATGGCTTGAATTGATGATGAAAGGAGGCCTACAATCCTTGCCAGAGATCTGAGGGAGATCTGAGGGACAGAAGAGAACTGCGAAGGATCAGAAGGATTTCTGATTTGATGGATTTTATTTTCGCTGACGGGAGGAGAAGAGTGGCAGACACGGAATCTACTAGGAAACCTAGAAACTCGACTCTTTGAGCTGGACCTAGAGAAGACTTTTCATAATTGATAATGAAACTGAGATCTGAAAGAAGAGTGCAAGTGAGATGAACGTGAGATAGGAGAGACATGCAGTTCTGGTTCATGATGAGAATATCATCCAAGTAGATGATCAATCTAATTCCCCTGGCTCTAAGAAAGGCCACTACCATTTTCATTAGTTTTGTAAAGCACCAGGGGGCGGACGACAGGCTGAAGGGTAAGGAAGTGAAGTGAAAAGTTTGGTTGTGCCATTGAAATTGAAGAAATTTCAGAGAATCTGGGTGCATGGGAACTGTGAGGTATGCATCCTGAACATCGAGACTCACCATTCAATCGCCTTGGAGCAAGGAATCTCTGAGATGGAGAATAGTCTCCAGCTTGAAGTGGCGATATACGACGAATTGGTTGAACTGTTTTAGGTTGATAACAGGACTCATCTTTTTGTTCTACTTTTGGACTAGAAAAACTGAACTGACGAAACCCAAGGGATCTAGAGAACAAGGGGCAATTGCTTGTTTTTGTAAAAGAGATTGAATTTCCAAGGAGATCAAATCTGACATTTGAACGGAAAACTGATGCTGATGAGGGAACAATGATTGAAAAGGTTCTGAGTAGAGCTTGATAAGATAACCATGAACGGTGTTTAAAACCCAAGTATCTGCTGTGAGATCTCGCCATTTTGGAAGACATAGAGAAATACGGCCCACTACGACAGGAAGACAAGGGAATTGACTTACTGGGTTGTGAAGAGAATCTGGAACTGGGATTGCCTTTGTTCCTGAAACCTCTGTTTCTCTGGGGATAGAATTGTAGCCTGTACTCCTGGTAAGTGCTGTTGCTGTAGTAGCCACAGGAACCTTGGTTGGGGTAGGCACGGCCGGCAAAGCAGTTCCTGCCTCTGCCGGCCCTGGAGAAAACCCGAGCTGAAAACATCTTCTTCAAGGACTACTGAGCTTTATCCAGGAATGCGAAAGTTGCAACATATTTACTCAGTTTCTTTATGAAAGAGTCACCAAAAAGAATGCCCTGGGCTTTAATGCCTGGATCTGAACCTGCGAGATTTACTAATTTGGGTTCCAGTTTGAGCAGGAGACTCTCTCTGTGCTCATGAGTAATTGCCGAGTTGGCATTGCCAAGCAGACATAAGGCACTCTGAGCCCACAGCGATAATTCCATGAGATCAACTGCGGCGTGTTCCAAACAGGTTGATTCAGCCATGTCAAAAATACGGGTCAAGGGCCCTACGATGTCCAAGAGTTTATCTTGGCAGGTAGACCAAGCTTTATCCACTCCTTTACGAGGGTCCTTCCCAAATTTTGTAAAGAAAGTAATTAGGGATGAATCAATAGTAGGTGTAGAGGTAATCTTGGAGGGTAAAGCTGGACGGAGACATTCGGACTTCAGTTTTGCTTGTATTTGCTTGTCTAAAGGGGTATGCAACCTGGATGTTACGTATTCCGCCACATAATCAGCGGGTAACCACTCAGTAGAGTGGGGGTGTTGAATATCATTAGGGTCGAACATTGGAACCCCCTTCTGCATCCATTATTTTGCATGACCCGGACAGCTCATGGCTCTCATGTTTAGATTTTTTGTGAGGAGGAGGGGATAAAGCATCTCTATTGTCCTTGTTGGAATTGTCCAAATCCGAATGACGGTCATGCAACTCATCATCTGTGTAAAGAATTTTTGAAATTATAATTGGGGAAGAAACATGTTTAGATTTAGTTACGCACTTCTTAGAAGGTCTGGATAATGGTAACCCCTCCTTTAAAGGAGGCCTGTGAGGAGCCACGTCCTCTGTCCTGTGTGAGGAAACCTCACTTTCCAATAGCGTCATTTTTAAAAGTTTTTGAAGGGAAAGGACGCTTTCTGCTATCCCCGCAGATTGGGCCAGCATGGTTTTTTAAACCAACTTGACAACAGAATTCTCTAAGTTCTTGGATAATTTCTCCCAAGAAGCTGAAACAGCTTGTTCCACCGAAAAATGAATAACATCATTTAAATTATCCTTAAGGACTTCTTCCTCCTCCTCCTGTACAAGCTGGGAAACAGGGGAGCTGCCCGTGGTAGTAAAATTGCAATAATAGCCGGTTAACAGCAGAAAAACGGGATGGAAAGGGTGAAACTCCTCACCACAATGAAGGAGAGAGGCTAGGCCCCGCCCAGGGGCATGGAAAAGGATTAGAGAGGAAGACCGAGGAGTCCTTGACGAGAGAAGCACACTCGGCACTACAGGGGGCTAAACAAACACCGAAACGGTAAATACAGAATGAGGCGATAATGCGGTGACACGTTTCCCCTCAACTGCCAGTCAAAATGGCCACCGCACGTTGAGGGGAAAAAGAGTGCTGAAAATAAAGAGCGCGCAACGCGGGGGCATGAGAGGGGGGGGGTAAATGCGGCTACAAGCCGACTAAGGGAATACAGACGCGCGAAGAGTAAAGCGCGTGTAAGCAATAACAGTACGGAATGCAATACACATTGAAACTTGTATAAAATAAGGGAAATAAATCATACTTATCTTGACGCGAGCAGCAAGAAAAGAGGGCTGTTCTCAGTCAAGATAGGTATTATTGGGTCGGCTCGATGGTTATTGGTGCATTTTAGTGAACTAATCTATGTTTCCCATTGGCTACTGTCGTTTGCCTTATGGGTTTTGTAGTTTTTCTTGACTGCAGCTGCTGTGTAAAAATAAAGAAAAGACAAAGCATAATAGGAGCCTCCGGTTTTGCCACACAATTTAGATTTGTATGTATAGCTTTCGTTTACACTTTTGAATGTTTTGGCAGAATGATCGGCATATATATTTGCTTTCAGAAAGATTATCTATGCTGCAAAAGTGCCAGACCAAAGCTTCTTCTAAGTAAGCATTGCTTTGCACATAACAGGGTCAGTGCACAATGATTATACTGATGCATACCACAACATGATACACAACGTTTTGAAGTGGGCAGGAAATGTGAAAGTGTTTGTCACTCCCTGCCCTAAGCACCCCTTTTCTTTGACTACCAATGCAGCAGATTGACGTAGTGGTGTCAAGGTACTACACTTTCAAAACTAAAAGCAGCCTTGTTCATACTCCTTAGAACATATGTTGGATTTTGTTTTTCTCCCTTGCATTGCTTGGATGAGTCTAAAACTGTCTCTTGTTTTCAGTTGCAGCTTGTGCGCAGAAGGGGTGGGGGAGCAGGGGGTGAAAAAACATTAAATCAATAGTACTAAAAAAAAAACCACTTACCTTGATTGACAACAATGCCATACTGCTCCATCCGCTCATCTGCTGCAGGCACAGGCTCCCAGCCTTCCCTACGACCAATCCTGACGCTGCTCAGAGCAGCATTAGGATTGGCTGTGAGTACCCAGCCAAGGTGCTCTCAGCAGACTGGGTTCCTGTGCATGCTCTTTCCAGCCCGGCAACTGTGTTGCTGGGCTAGACAGAGATTCTAGTGCGCATGTGTGTTTGGCTGGCCCGAGACGTCCGGCCAAACATACATGCACACTGAGGGGGAGTGCTGTGCACTCCCCCTCAGTGCTCCTCACAGCCTGTGGCCCTGTCCCTTTTACCAAAAAACGATAATAAATACAGTTTATTATCATTTTTTGGTAAAAGGTTTGCCGCTGCTGGCGAGGGAGGCAACGAACGCTCCTTCACCCTAATGGAGGAGCCGCCCCTTCTTTTTTTGTTCCTGTACAGAAGGGGATCAAACGTATACAAATCTTTCTGTACCTGCGTCCCAAAGGGATCATTCTGTTTCAAACTTTGAAGTGCCTCCTACACACTAGATAGCAAGCAAAAGTTTTACATTTCTGGAAATTGCCATGACTACCATGTAATTCTGTTTTCAGGTTGTCAATGGATTCTACTTTCATTTGAAACTGGAGATGTTGAAAAAGGGATGCGGGCATGGCTACCCTGATGGACACATCTACAGTGAGGTAATGACGACTGTTTTTTTGTTTTGTCCACCAGACAAAAAAGTTTGCACCCCTTTTATTGCTGTATTCCTGACTGAAAGGGATATCACAGTGGATTGGAAAGGATACATTTGAGGGTAACATTAGTTATACAAGTGCACACATGCAATTGTTAATGGTTTTCATTGAGAAATAGTAAATCAGGTCTATAGTTGCTGTGTCGCTTTCAACTCCCCATCTCATGGTCAAAGATCTTTCATGGGAGACAGTGATTGTGTTTTATGAAACTGTGTGTAATAAAGTGTGCACTCTAATATTGTTGCTCTGCTAAGATAAGGGAATTTAATACGGTTAGAAATTGCCATTTTTGCAGGGCTAACGCGAAACATTTTGCCTCTGACCTCCTGTTTGTGGCTGTGTGCTGCATTTCATTTTTGCTGGTTTTAGGACTCTGGGCACTTTACCACTGCTGACCAGTGCTAAAGTGTGAGTGCTCCCTGTCTAAATTGTATTTGTGATTGGTTTATCCATGATTGGTGATTGTAATGCTTGGTTTACTAGTAAGACCCTAGTAAAGTACACTATGGCCCTCATTCTGACCCTGGCGGTTTGTAACCGCCAGGGCAGAGGGCAGAGGAAGCACCGCCAACAGGCTGGCGGTGCTTCCGGGGCAATTCTGACCGCGGCGGTAAAGCCGCGGTCAGAAAAGGGGAACCGGCGGTTTCCCGCCGGTTTTCCCCTGCCCCAGGGAATCCTCCATGGCGGCGCTGCATGCAGCGCCGCCATGGGGATTCCGACCCCCTTCCCGCCAGCCTGTTCCTGGCGGTTTACACCGTCAGGAAGAGGCTGGCGGGAACGGGTGTCGTGGGGCCCCCTAACAGGGCCCCATTAAGGTTTTCAGTGTCTGCTTGGCAGACACTGAAAATCGCGACGGGTGCAACTGCACCCGTCGCACCCCAGCAAATCTGCCGGCTCCATTCGGAGCCGGCTTCATCTTTGCTGGGGCTTTCCCGCTGGGCCGGCGGGCGATCTTTTGAAGATCGCCCACCGGCCCAGCGGGTAAGTTAGAATGCTCCCCGCGGTCATTTGACTGCGGGGCGGTGTTTGGGCGGTTTCCGCCCAGGCGCCCGCCGGGGTCGGAATGACCCCCTATGTGTGCCCAATGCCTGTAAACCAAATGCTACTATTAGGCTTGCAGCACTGATTGTGCCACCGACATGATTAGACCTGTAAACAAGTCTCAGAGCTGTCACTGCAGAGTCTGTATGTGCAGCTTTAAACTACCATTTCGACCTTGCAAGTGCAACCACTTGCCAGGCTCAAACCTTCCCTTTTACTACATGTAAGTCACCTCTAAAGTAGACCCAAGGCAACCCCACGTTCAGGGCGCAGTGTATTTTAAAGGCAGGGCATGTACTGGTGTGCTTTACATGTCCTGATAAGCTAAACTCGGTTTTCACTTTTGCAAGGCCTATCTCTCCCATACGGTAACATGGGGATTGCCTTGAAATATCTTTTAAGTGTAATTTCCCATTGGGAGCAGATAGAGATAGGAAGATTGGGGTTTCTGAACTCACAAATTAACAGTACATCTTTTGGTGAAGTTGGTTTTTGAACTGTGAGTTTGAAAATGGCACTTTTAGAAAGTGGGCATTTTCTTGCTTATCCATTTTGTGCCTCTCTCTGTCTGCTGAATACACATCTGTGTCAGGTTGACAGTTGGGCTGTTTGTGCATTCATTCTAGAAAGCCATACAGAGGGAGCTGAGGTGTGCCTTCCATATCCTGATGGGTCTTCCTGAGCTAGAGTGGTAGGAGTAACTGACACTTGCACCTGAGTAGGGCTGTATCTGTCCTCACACAAAGTGGTCACCAACCCTCTGCAGTGTGTCAGGGGCCAGGGAAAGGCAGGGTCTTGTGCACTACAAAGACTTCTCTTTGAAGTTTGCCTACTTCAAAGACCGAACTGGGTATAAGTACTGAACATCTGACACGTCATAGTTGAAATCTTTCTGGACTGAGGACATTCTGCCAGACAGAAGAGATGGATGCTGAAGGAGGGACTGCCACTCTGCCCGTTGCTTTGTTGTGCGGGAGTGCTGCCTGCTGCTCCTGTCCTGGGAGTGAAAAGTCTGGACTTTGCTTTCTGCACCCTGCTTTCCAAGGTTCTCCAAGGGCTTGAACTTAGCTTGCCTCCTGTTGAGAAGTCTCAGGGACATCAAAGACTTCCGCTGAGAGACTTGACTTGCCATGTGGTGCCAAGTCCAGTCACTGGGCCCTTGGAAGTGTGAGCTGTTGACCTGAAGGAGAAAATTCACATACCAATATGTCGCGGCTGAAAAATCGATGCAGCGGCTGTCCTGCAAATGGAGAATCGTTGCAGTGCCTATCTTGCAGCTGCAGAGTCGGCACAGCGCATGTTTCACGGCAGTTCCATCATCACAATGCATCTGGATTTTCCAAGCATCGTTCCTGGGCATCAATTTCTCATTGATCCCGCACCGCAGTAAGTATCCTAGTCTGCGTGTCTGGAAATCAACGCAGCTTCTTTCCTACGAGGAAAGGTTTGATGTATCACCTCCTCTGCCAGTAAGGAACCGATGCATCACCTCACCTGTGAGGAAAGAATGGGCACATCACCTCCCCTGCGCATTAAGGAACTGATGTATCACTTTGTCTTTTCTACCCCTCACCTCCCCTGCGGCCGCATCGTCTTTGTTACGTTGTGCTGAAAAGATACAACCACTGATTCCTACAAATTAAGACTCATTTAAACCTTTAAAAAGTGATATCTTTACTTGTGTATGTTGGATTTTTGTCATTTTGGTCTTGTTTTAGTCAGTTAAATATTGGCTATTTTTCTAAACTGGTGTATAGTACTTTTGTTGCGTTTTCACTGTCTCAGAGTGTGTGTGTCTGTGTGTGTGTGTGTGTACACAAATACTTTACACGTTGTGATAAGCCTGACTGCTTGTGGCAAGCTACTAAGGGGGTGAGCAGGGGTTTTCTTAGCTGTATGGTTCCCTTACCCAATTGCTGTACCTCTTACGCCCGGGCGGAGGTCATTTGAGCAATAGGAGCCAAGTTCCCCCACCATTATCAAACCCGACCTCCCCAACTAACCTGATAGACAAGAATTATTTGGACAACTTTGTGTGGCAGAGCAAAGCCTGAAGTAAGTGTCAACCGAACCAGACCTGTATAGGAAGGCTACAGGTAGTCTGCAGGGATGACAACCACCCTACTGCTACAAAATAATAACACATTGTGACAAGTCTCATTTCAACTGTGCACTACTGGCGTTTACACCAATCGGCAGGACCAAATTCCTTTAGTCCAGGTCTATGCTCATTAGTCTCAAGCTCCATCTCATTGACCTTTTTGTCACCCCCTTGTCCTTTTGCTGAACCACAGAATTCTTGAAATTGGCCTGCTCAATACATGATTCAAAGGTCTCTGTAGACCTTGTGACAACCTTAACTACTAATTATTAGTCAAAACGTGATTACTCAGAGAGTAAACACTCCTTCCCGATTAGCCCACCCTACCTGCCCTTAAATGGTAAATGGTCCTAGTTCCAAAAGAGGAGGTATCATCATTACAATTGGAGAATCAAGTATTGAAACATCCACTAATGTGCACCAGCCTTGTCTCAATGCAGAAACAACACTACAGTGACACATTTCAGTTCTCAAAGGTTGCTTTGAAATATGTGCCAAGCACCACATCTGTAGAGTAAGTTCCAGATTGGCCTATATTCAGTTAAATCAGCGGGTTTAGCTTGACGTTTTTCTAGCAACAGGAATACAATCCGTTGTCAGCACAGGCATCCCTTATCGATCTCATCGATCTCAAGCCATAAGTAATGCTATCCCATCCATCTCTGTTAGGGTATTTGTGCATACAGAAGTGAGTTCACTCACCTAAATCTTCACAAACGACCTGTGCACAGTGTCCAAATGTCATAATCTCTCGATTGTACTGCAAAATATCACCCCCCACCCAAGAGCATTGTGGCACAAGAATATCCAGGACAGAATATCGAGGGACAAAATATTGAAAGGTAAATGAAATACAGATTAACAATTCCCAACTCCTCAACTGTCATTTACTAATAGTATTTGGTTCAAGGCATCCCCATAAATTGAATTATTGAAATGGTTCCGGTTATCACCATGCTCATCCACAAATCCACATATATGAGTTCCACTGTACATACATTTTGTAATAATGTTCAAATCCCCAGCCCAATCAAGCCATACTTGGGATTTCTCAATATACATAAGTTTTGCTACAGTCTTCCCCAACTCCTTTCTAATACCCACTGGTTGTGCAGTGAAGAAATTATGATAAAAGTTAACTAAAACTAGATTAAATTACTTAGATTGATACAGTTTTAAAATCTGATAGCAAGGTTTACAGGGCAAAGCCTCCACCCGTAAAGTCCTAATAGCGATCGATAAAAAACAGCCACACCACCCTTCCCTCTGCCAGCAACTGAAGGGATAGCAGGGGAACAATATGATTCAAAACTTCCAATGTTGATTGAATTAATGGCCCAGGTTTTCTGATAACATATGATATCAAAGTCATAACTAAAGGATATCCAGTGCTCATTTTGCAATTTGTGACATATTCCAGCAATATTACATGACAGTAGACGAAAGTCCCTAAAACTTTCAAGACAACGGTCATCCATCAAAATTGTCTGTGGCTGGTTAGAAGGGTTAGGTTTGATGAAAAATGTTTTAAGTGTTCCAGCCATACAGGCCGGCATGGACCATCACTTGTTTTCAGATAACCTTGAAAGTATCTCAAAACGGTTGTGGATGGAGATTGGGGCAGATTCCATTAATGCCTGAGTACTTGGGCAACTGGGTCTATTCTGATTGACTGTAGAGGTGTTTGCAAGTAATGGGCGATTGAAAAAATCTCAATGGCAAGTTCTAATTTTAGTGTGCCGTGTTGATAAATGAACCAGGCATAACATCAAGGATTGGACCAGTTTAGGGTCTCTAAAACTGAGGACTCCCCTTGAAGTTTCTCGTGACCATCCTACCCAATTCACCCTGGGGGCCATCAAGATCTTGTCCACCAGGTCAAATTGACAACCTGCATTTTTCATGCACCAAATTGCGGCTTTGTTCAGAAGGCTGTGATAATCTTCTTGAGCGTTCCCCTCTAGCGAGGGGACTCCACCTAACAGTATTACATAAGGAGCTGATTCAGGGGTAAATGTAAATGATCCACCTTGCCATTAAATACAACAGATTTAGGCCCTAATCATGACATTGGTGGTAAATCTCGCTTACTGCCACGCTGACGGCCGCCAACATACCGCCATGGTGGCGGGTAACCGTTCGGCATATTATCACACACACACACACACCAAACCGACTGAATACAACCACATACACAAATCTGCCAGCCCAAAGGTCAGTGCTAAAGTGTCGGTCCCAACACCCATACCGTTAAGCCAACAGAAAAACGTTCACCACATCATGACCCACGAATCACCATGGTGGACATTCAACGGTCTTAACCATTGGCGGTACACACCGCTGCGCTCAGAATGAACACCCAAATACTAAACTACACAACATTGGCCAATTCAAACAACACACACCTGACACCAATACACACCACACCCACCCACACCACTATAAAACACACACCCACATTACACACAACCCTTTACGAATACAAATCATTGCCACCAGACAGACATCAAGACCACTGCGACAAATACACACACACGCATACATCCCTCACACACTTCACTACGCACACCCAGTCACACCATCCAACACCCACACACTCACACACATCAGACTACACCCATGGCCCTTCAAAGGCACCCCCGTTTCACAGATGAGGAGTTGCGGGTCAGGGTGGAGAAAATAGTTAGGTAGAGCCACAGTTGTTTGGCGCACAGGTACAGCAGATATCCATTACAAGGAAGATGGAGCTATGGCAGAGAATCGTGGACAGGGTGAACGCTGTGGGACAGCATCCAAGAACAAGGGACGGCATCAAGAAGAGGTGGAACGACCTACGGGGGAAGGTATGTCCTGTGGCAGCAAGGCACCAGCTCGCCATACACAGGACTGGCAGTGGACCGCCACCTTCTCCCCCACAGCTCACAGGATGGGAGGACCAAGTCTTGCCATTACTGCATCCTGAGGGACTCGCTGGAGTAGCCACAGGACTGGACACTGGTAAGTCAACATTTGACACTTATCACCCCCCATACCTGCATGCCATCTCACACCCTCACCCTCACTCCCATCACTCCACTCCATCCCACACACTGCACCAACGCAGATGACAAACCAATGCATGGATAGCCCTCCAGCCCTGCATGGACACCCGACACCCATCACCAAAGCATGCACTGCATAGTGTAACTAACAATCCCACAATACATCACCATACACAATAAAAGGTGGCAGGGCAAAAGCAACCATAGAGGGGAAGATATGGATTTACAACATGTCACAGGCATGAAGCATAATACATTACTTACATACCCACAGGTGCCCCAGCCCATGTCAGTGGAAAGGAGGTGCCACGACTATCCAGCCCCCCAACAGAAGATGGCCCAAGTGATGACAGTAACTCTGGACTCCAGGATCTGGATCAACAACCTGGCCCATCAGGGACCACTGGACAGTCGGTCACCCCAGCCCACTCACAGTTCACCACAGAGCCTCCCCCATCAGTTACCAACACCACAGCACCCACCCACTGTACCCACACCTCTGTCCCCAGGACCTGTACAGGGACCCCAGTCCACACCTCCTACCCAAGACAATCAGGGACCTGGGGTCAGTGGCAGTGGGCACACCGTTTAGGGGACAGGGGCACAGGGCAACAGGGACACTGGGAGGACCGCCGTGCGCCAGGGGGAGGACAGGCCCAGGGAACCCACTCTCCACGAGGCACTCACCAATGTCCTGGGTGCCTACCAACAATCCCAGGACACGATGGGCCAGATCCTGAACAACATGCAGAACAAGCGGCTGTAGGAAGAACACCATCAGGATATCAGGGAGGACTTGCAGGCCCTCAACACCACCATGCTCTCCATAGCAGGGGTGTTGGCAGACATGGCCAACATCATGAGGGAGCAGGCACCTAGCCAGGCTATTGACCAGCCCTCCACTTCTTCTGCAGTTAGTGGACAGGAGGCCCCGCCACAGGGCCCACAGGCCACCAGCACCCCTCCCCCTGCAGAAGGTGAACCACCCCGCAAACGTTCCCTGCGAAACAGACAGAAGCCAGAGACAGTTGCCAGGAAACGAGACTCTCCTTATTGTCCCCCCTGTGTCCCACCCTGCCACCTTGTCCACTTTGAACTGACATTGCTCGCCTTCCTATGGCGCCTTGGACACTGGGCCTGTGCTACAAACTGCCTGGAAAAATACCCTGGACTTTCCTCCATAACCCCATTCCATTGCACTTAACCCTCAATTATATAGCACTACAATAAACCCCCTTGAACAAAATTTGAGTAACACTGTTTTATGTGTCTTAAATGTGCATTTGTGGGAACAGACACATCGAGTGCAAATGATCTGAACACTGAGATAGCTAACAAATAATGACCTGGATCAGTCTGTAGTGATCATATCAGGACAATGTTGTCATATCACCAACATCTGGAAAATGAAAAGCCACAGGTGACAGTAAGTTGAAATGCAAAGGAAGTGAATGCCATCATGCCACAGGCACACACATAAATCAATAGTCAGAGTAATGCCAGTTCCACTGTCTCACTTGTTTGCCATTGGAAGTATTGTCGTATAACTGATGTTCTGTTGTCCTCATCCTCATCCTCTGCCTTCTCATCCTCACTGTCCTTAGGGCCCACTGCTGCCACAGGGTCATCTCCAGCCCCCTCCTCCTGCAGAAAAGGCATATGTCATTTGAGGGCCAGGTTGTGCAACATGCAGCATGCCACTACTGTCTGCCAGACCTTTCTGGGTGAGTAGCACAGGGATCTACCTGTCAGATGGAGGCACCTGAACCTGGCCTTCAGGAGGCCGAAGGTCCGCTCGATTATTCTTCTAGTTCGTCCATGTGCTTCATTATAACAGTCCTCAGCCCCTGTCCTGGCATTCCTCACAGGGGTCAGCAGCCACAATAGGTTTGGGTAGCCAGAGTCACCTGCAAGTATTGAGGGACAACATTTAGCCTTACACAATCCTATGGGGAGAACACCTGAAGGCATACACTGACATACAGTGGGTGGGGGATCTGACTCACCTATTAGCCACACCCTGTGCTTCTGTTGTTGGGCCATCACATTTCGAATGCTGCTATTCCTCCGGATGAAGGCATCATGCACCGACCAAGGATACTTGGCAGTGACGTGGGAGATGTACTGATCTACTAGGCAAACCATTTGCACATTCAGTGAGTGGAAACGCTTCAGATTCCTGAACACCTGTTCATTCTGGCGGGCGGGGGCTAATGCAATATGTGTACCATCAGTCACACCAATTATATTGGGGATATGTCCCATTGCATAGAATCCTGCCTTTACAGTGGCCAAGTCTTCCACCTGAGAGAAAGCAATGTAGCTGCACATGTGTTTCACCAGGGCAGACAAGACCCTTGCCAGCACAATAGAAAACACTGGCTGTGACATTCCAGCTGCCAAGCCCACTGTCACTTGAAAAGAACCAGTTGCCAGGAATTGGAGCACTGATAGCACTTGCACAAGAGGGGGGATCCCAGTGGGATGATGGATAGCTGATATCAGGTCAGGCTCCAAATGGGCACACAGCTCTGTGATTGTTGCCCTGGCCAGTCAATAGTTGAGTATAGTGTGCCTGTCCTCTAGTGTAGCCAAGTCCACAAGGGGTCTGTACACGGGGTTTGTCTTCTCCTCCCATTCATCCGCAGCGATAGGTATCTAAGGGTCACAAGAGTGAGTAGGCTGTCACAATTTGAACAATGGAACCACAACCTCCATGTTCATGTTGCGTTTATGTGATGGGACAGTGGTAATGACAGGTATGTGCAAGTCTAGGCAGAGATGCAGTAAAGGTTAATATGATGGTTGTCCATCTCCATGACATGGCGACCGTCTGTCCTGTATCTAGGGACAGGTGGAAGTGAGGTAACTCCGCCGATGTTGGGCGTCGTGGCAGAAGGCGGTCTTGCACAGCCGTGCAATTCCTCATTGGATAATATGGGGCTCTATGGAGTACAGTGGGCAATGGGGATCAGTGCCGGCGATGACGGTGTACACCGCCGTGGACATGACTGCCATTTTCTATCTCAGCCCTCACTTGTTTCCTGGCCTTCAACAGGAGAACACCTACACTACGTGTGCTGCTGTGACCTGTGTTTGGAACCTATCATGGCCCGTATGACTGGGGAAAGGGCCCCTGCCTTCACTGTGGAGGAGTTAGAGCGATTGGTGGATGGGGTCTTACCCCAGTACAGACTGCTGTATGGGCCTCCAGACCAACAGGTGTGTACACCTTGGGCACGATGTATGTGGGAAGGATGCATGGAGATGTATGTGCAAGCACCGTGTCATGGGGGTGTGATGTAATGTGGTGGTGTACATGGTGTGCGCTGGGTGATGTGTGTGCCAATGGTGACGGAAACGGGATTGGTGGGCCAAATGTGTGACAGGCTGGATTTTAAGTGTAATGGTGTCCTCCCGTTTGTATCTCCTCTGCAGGTCAGTGCCCATCAAAAGAAGGGATAATGGCGTGCAGTCGCCAAGGATGTGCGGACCCTGGGGGTCTATGGCAGGCGGAGCACCCTTTGTCGGAAACGGTGGGAGGACCTGAGACGCTGGGCATGGAAGACCGCAGAGGCCCAGCTGGGGATGGCCTCCCAACAAGGAAGGGGTGCCCGTCAGAACCCTGACCCCCCTGATGGCCCACATACTGGCAGTGGCCTACCCAGAGCTGGATGGGCGCTTGAAGGCATCACAGCAGCCACAAGGAGGTGAGTACAGTGGGCATTACTACAATAATTGGAAGGTGGCATGGGGTCCGGGTGGTGGGTGTCAGCTAGTGGGTGCCCCTTAATGCCAGGCCAGGCATTGCAGTGTGATCCAGCTCAAGGGTAACAGTTGAAAGGAAAAAGAAGGTAACTTAGCTAGGTTGCATTCCATGTCAGACAGGGCTTAGTGGGTCCCAGGAGGCGTGCAGTTGGCGGTGTTTGGCACTCATCTTGCTGTGGCATCTAACCAAATAAATGGCAGTGCAATGCATAATGCTCAATCCTGATCCCCGTGTGTGACAGTGCTGTGTATGCCAACAGTGTTGTTGGTGTAGAAATTGCAGAGGCTGGCAGGATGACACCACCACCAGTGGTCACGGAGCCCTCACCTCCAGATGAGACTGTGCTCTGTGGCTATGTGGACCCTTTGTACTTTGGACTGGGCATTGGCCCTTTGTGGACATTTGTACATATCATGTTCATGTGGTGGCTTTTCCCTTGCTAATACATTTTCAGTACTTCTGAAATCTGGTCCATGTTTTATTGTGCCGTGTGTCATGTGCGATTGGTTTACGTGTGCAGCTGGTCGTTTGTGTGTGTGTCTGGTGTGTGTTGTGCGTGTGTGTGTCACTTTAGTTTTCCTCCTTGCCTCCCTTGAGTGCTAGGCGGCTGTACTCACCGTCGTTGTCTTTGTCGGTGTTGGTGTTCCAGGTGGAGCATGGCGTAGAAGAGCACCGGGGAGACTTGCAGTTCTGGTTCCATGGCGGCGGCGGAGTGCTCTGTGTACATGTTGGTGAGTCTTTTGTTTTCTGTGTTCTGTTTCTGCCAGGCTTTTGATGGCGTTGGCACCGCCCCGGAAATCTTGGCAGTTTCCTGTGTCATAATATCGTGGGCGATACTTTGTTTTCCACCTGGCTGTTGATGGCTACTGCTGTGGTGCGTGGTGTTAACGCCCTGGCGGATGGTGTGGTACATTGGCTGTCTATGGGAGTTCTCATCGCCACTTTATCACTCACAGCCAATGTCATAATGAGGGCTTTAGTTTGTAAGGCACAGTTGCACCGCTGGATATAAAAGTTCCTAGTGGGTAAATGACCTCTACCTTACCACTCGTTTGTCAGTAAGGCACCCGGGCAGCTCGTTCATAGCAGGCGCTTGACCGAAGGCAGATGTGTCACTATTGCCACATGTCATTTGGGGTGCTTGTAATTGTGTGATGGTTTTATGAAGGTCCGTTGAGGCACACGAAAATGGCCTTTTAAAGGACTCCATAAAAGTTTGGACATTCCTAGCTAGCTGTGTGATCTGACCCATCATATCCAGCTGGAATACATTCATCATATCCTCTATAAATACAGCAAAATGTTGACAACGTTTTTAGAATTCTGAGCACATATTATCTGAAACAGAGGAGATATTCATAACTGTCTGCGTGGAGCCCATACAAAAAACATCCTTTTTTTTTATACATGCAAGGGGTGCTGAAAAAATAATGTTTAATCAGGAGGGTCTACTGACGTTCCCATCGTCCCTCTTTCTTTTAGAGGGTGGTGGCTTGTTAGTGTTTAAGGTGGCAGGCTGCACGGATCCGATGCAATGATATTAATATCATTTGGCTCATCATATGCCACACAAGGATTTTTAGTTTTCCCTCTAATGCGTTTAGGAGCTTTCGGGTGAGATTGGTGTGATTTCCTCTGATTGTCAGCAGAACGCAAAGTTGGCTCTGCATCCGCTTCTCTAGTTGGGGAGGCTACTGATGACAATGAACCTTAACCTTGTAGAGGATCGTATGGAGGCAGTGTAAAGTTCCGGGGAAATTACACTCCTCTCACTTGTGAGATAAGAAGTTATTGAAGGGATCAAGCATGGACCCTCGTCCTTACCCTTATGCACTACCTTTCTGCCGGTTAGGCTCTTCTTCCCCATTAAGCACACTAATCACGAGATGAAATTGAAACCAAAAAGCAAGCGGAGGGGCTAGATCCTTCCAACATGGAGGGATTATATGCACTAACCGTGCTTTTTGGATAGCCAGTCATGTAAAGATATAAAATCCTGTATATATATAGAGAAAAAGAAAAAACCAAGAGGAGTGGCCCTGCCTTGTTCCGGCGCAGACAGGCCCGGTCTTCGCCCAGGCACGTCCCGCACTGCAGGGAAGTGCTCGCGCCTTGGTAGCACATCAGGGGAAGTGTGTAGCTAGTCCCACCAGAGCACAATGATGACTGGGGGACGAAGTCCCATCCCAGCCCAAGACCTCTGGATCCTTGTGGCGTCCACTCTGTACTGGGGCACGTCCCACACTACAGGGAAGTGATTGCTCTTTGTAGCACGACAGGTGAAGTTTGCAGCTCGGCCCGCCCGCCTGCGCTCTCTGACTGGGGGACGAAGTCCCACCATAGCCTAAAGTCTCAGGAGAAGTGCAGCGTGCTGCTCATGTTACTTGAAACTGCAATCAACGCTTATTTTTGTAAACTTAGTCTCAGTTTTTAAAATGTCTTTCTGCTTTTAGCGGGCAAACCTTTGTAATTTTTATCAAATGTTTTAATTGTCTCGTAAAAATTTGATGGCTCAAATTGCCGAAATAAAGTTTGAAACTGTTAAACTGATTGACTGATTAATTAGACCCTTTATTTCGATTATAAAAAATAATCATAAAAGCACACAAAAATAACAAACTTCAGTAGTCATATAATAAATAACCACAAGCATTAAAAACCATTAAAAAGCCACAAATATTAAAAACGTTGTCATATCAGTGCCGTGCATTCTAAACAGATATACAATGTATTGTTTACAAGACCTCAAAGATTTAAGGCCCAAAATTCATGATTTTATTCCAGCGTAATGTATTCTTTAAGAAATTGGAGACTACCAATGCAACAATGGGTTCATTCACCATTTGTAAATAAATAAAAGCAGACCAATATTGATAAAATCCTTTGGCTTAAAAAACAGGCAGGAGAAATGTTCTTCTAATTGAGTCGTAATAACTACAGAACGACACCAAATGTTCTAAAGTCTGCGGCGAAACATTGTCACAGGGACTGGTCTTAATCTCAGAGGGCTCATATTGTCCAGGTGGGAAACATGAGTTACATCAGACAGAACCTGATCTGAACCTAGTAAGAAGAAGTCTCTCCCATGGGCTTCTGACAAAGGAAAGATAAGGTTACGGTCCAGGTGTGCTATTTAAAATCATCCAAGCCCTAGCTGAATGGCTACTCAGAGCCAAGTTTACTCTGTTCTCGCTAATTTGCTCAAGTAACATCTCCTTCACAAGCTTTCTATCTGCCCATTTTAGCGATTCTGGATTATAAAACAGTTGAGGGCGGACAGTGATAGGGTTATAGATCTAATATAATGAAGCCATGGGATTTTATAGCCTAATTCACAACCTAGGCACTTCTCAATGACTTCCCTGTTAAAAGCAGTTGACTTCCCACTCCAGACTGTTATCTACAGCATAAAGGGGGCATTTTTGCATGATCTTCTGCAAAATCCAAAGCCAGCTCCTCATGCATAACCAAACTTGGGCTGGCGGGCCCCACCCCTAATAACTTTCTGCAGAAGCAATTTATTTCACATTGAATAGACTTACAATTTGAATACCCCCAAAGTCCTGCTCCATATGATAGTACAGGTGAACACTTCATCTTATAAATCTGCAGCAGATGTAAGACAGGTTTACTCCCAGCCATCCAAGCAAATCTGAAAAGAGCCCCACAGGACTGGTCAAAACGCAGACATCGATTTGCGAGACATTGAGTCCAAGTACAGTGCTCATCAATTGTAACCCCCATATAGGAAAAGGAGGTCACCCTTGATATCATCTGACCCTTAATTGTAATCGGTCTTTTCGGATTCCGCTTCCCACATATCATAAAATGCGTTTTTGAGGTATTTACGTCCAGTTCCAGGTCCCCCATAAAATCAACAAACACATCCACCAGAGCTTTGAGGCCATTCAGCGTACAGGAGAGAATGACCACATCATCTGCATATAATAGTAAGGGGACCTGGTTGTTTTTGACTTTCAAGAAACCTTTGCAGTGAGAAACTAGGTGCAAGTACAAGCCATTAATATATAGTAAAAATAAAATTGGCACCCGGTCACACCCCTGCCTAAAATCCCTTGACAATTTGAAAACATCAGAACACTCCCCTGCCATCCCAAATCTTACTGATGCATTAACATCAAGTTGTAGGGCCCGTAGAAAGTTTACCAAGGGTTAGGGCACCCGAAGGCCCTCCAGAATTGACCACAGCTTTGATTGGTTAACTCTATAAATGCCAGATATACAGCTCCCCTCTTGGCCATCACATATTTGCCCACCAGTAGGTTGAGGTTAAGACACTGTTCCATTGTCCCTATTGCCTCTCTTAATCCGAACTGAGCCGGGCAAATGATACTATTTGCTGGAATCCAATCTTCAATGCAAAGAACAATACGCCCCACTAACTTGGCAGTGGAATCCAACAAAGAAATAGGGCGATAACAACTTGGGTCTTGCCTGCAACCTTTTTTTTAAACTGGCACTATTGCTGCCGACTTCCAAGAATTAGGGATGCCAGCTTGCATGGCAGCATTGAGTACATTAGTCAGCAACGGGGCCCACATGGTGACATTTTCTTTGTAAAGATCCATAAGAACACTGTCTGGGCCAGAGGCTTTGTTAGAGGGTCTACCCATAATGGCATGCTGAACCTCTTTCAAATTAAAGGTTACACCCAAAGGGAAGGAAACTGCTTCGCCCACCTTCACCAGTTGTTCTGCGCTGTCCGGAGAGCAAACCCTCTCAAAACGGGCAACCCATTTTTTGGGCGATATGTTAGTCCCTAAATTGTCAGGGGAAACTTGATGAGCAGGCTTGCCATTCACTATGTTCCAAAAGGTCCTTGCATTCCCCAAGCTTACATGCACCCATTAACTGCTCTCACCTCTCTTCTTTGAGGTATTGCTTTCTTTTTCTAATTGCCTATAAGCAGCCCCAGCTAAACTGAAAGATTGGGGGTACCTAGGCTTATCCTTATGGGCTTTATGTAAGCTATTACTAGCATTTCGTTTTTATCAAACCACCCCTCTTTTTGGTCCCCTACAGGTCCTTGCAGATCCAACATAATTGATCTAAGGGTACTATTTAAAAGCTGAAAGTCTGCCAGAATGGCAGGTGGTGGAGCCTCATACAATAGGAAGGAGCTAAAAAGCATGTTCCTGTATCTCTTAAAAACCTCTACCAGTAAAGTGGGAATGAGAATTTTCCACCAACTAAGCCTCCTACCCTGATCCTTTGGGGTCAGCCCAATCACACCTGGAGCCATATTTGTAATCCCTGGAGCGGAGATAACCATTCTAGCTTCAATGGTATTATGGTCACGTTGCAAGGGGCCATGAACTCCAGCAAAACTGCTGGAGGTAAAAATATAATAAATTATGGTCCCCTTTCCCCACCCTACAAATGTGGGTTTGTATAGGTCGCAGCTAGCTACTCTCTCCAACATATTGCAAAGGCCAGCCCGCCTCAGTTCTGTGATCAGCAGATTACCTCTAGGGTCAGGAGGCAACCCTATCGATACCCCTTCTTGCATAAGAAAGGGATCTACGTCAGTAGGAATCTACCTATCTTGGCGTTAAATTCCCCGCTAAAAAAAGCATTAAAGCAGCCAAGCCTATCGGCAGACCTTCCCTCCAGAATCAATAGTGCTTGGAATAAAATCCTAATCTGACATCCCATATGACATACTGAATTATAAAAATGTACAATAAAAAAATGAAAGTCTACAGAAACCACAACCCATAATATCTGTATTCCACTGTGCCCAAGAGGAATCGGTACAACTCGCAGCTGTGCGGACACTCGGAATAATATAGCCAAGTCTCCCCTAGCTCTTAAGCCTAGTGAGGAAGTTGCTGGAATAACACAGATCTCAAAAACCTCCATGGAGGACAGCTCCTGTACACACGTTTCTTGAAGTAATATAATATCATACTGGGAAATAAACATAACACTTTGGGGTCATAGAATTTATTCCCAGGACCTAAACAATTCCACAAGAGGAAGATAAATTACCTACCTGTACATGTAGAATTTTCCACCTGTGGGCAACCAGTATCATAATTAGCCCCAGCTGGAGCCCCCGTGGGCACAGCAATGATTTGTCAATAAATTTCACCCAGCTCGGACAGCGGAGAGAATCTATTTGTGATAGGGATGGTAGGGATGGGGCACGACCCCGGTCTCTGCCCCAGATGATTAAAGCCACTGGCAATTAACATGGTCACAGGCTTATAGAAAAAACATAATGGCAAAATCCTAGTACCCAATCCCATCTTAGGTGGTTGCCTTGTAGTAAAAATCAGCCTCCCTGCCATATCATGTGTTCTGCAATTAAGCACCACACAGTCTCCCTCCATAAAATTGTTCTTTGGACCAATTCAGTCAACTCTTCGCACAAATAAAATATTCCTTGATTCCATAGGGTGAAAGTTTGCATTTTGACTCAACCAATGACAGACTTTATTATGTAGGTTTTCAGTTGTCTCAAACTGAGATGACTTGAGAGGGGGAACTCCTGCGAATACTGCCACATATGGACAGCATTCAGGCGGCAGATTCAAACAGGACAATCTCTTAGCTGAAATATGACAAACATCCTCACCACCACTGTTTCTAGAGGCCCCCTCTATATATTGCGCCTGGCTTACTGTTTCTCCCCTAAAGTCCAGAGATAAAGAACACCTGACATTACCAATCAATGACCCAGAGGCATGAGGTTGGGGGAACTGGGTATTGGATAAAACATTAGACAAGACTCCAAGGGTAGAATGACCCCCCCCACTCTAAGCTCAGGCTGACATGGGGGCTCCCCCCGTGAGTGAGTTTCCTCACACTTTCTCCCCTCCAAAGCAGAAGTCCCATGAGTGGTCGCTACGGGTTCTGGTCTATTCAGGGTAAGAATCAACATCTCCAAGTTTGAGTAACCTTTCTAATATAAGGGCCAAACACTGATCAACAATGTGCTTAAATTATCCAGGATATGGTCCCAATCTTGAGGGGATGATATCTGTGTCCTGGTTGCCACCGAGAGCCCCCACCTTGCTACCCATGGAACCTATTGTCTATGATTGCTTGGTCTGATGCTTCCTTTTTGCTGCCAGCGTACTTGCTTTGGTTGTCTAGGGGACCTGCACTAGTGAATCATCCAGATGAACCTCCATGACTACTACCTCCCGTAGATGAGTATCATGGGGTCCCAGAATCAGATTATCAGGGGGCACTATAGGATGGAGAAGAGAATTCGATAATGGAGAAGGGCCCAAATGCGGACCACCACTTGGGCTCTCCCCCAGATCCATTGATAGCCTCCTCTCAGCCAAGTCAATTTCTTTTGCAAACACTCCCATCGCCCAAGGTAAAAAAAGAGTCCATTGTAGTTCCTTTATGGGGCTTTGGGGATATTCCCTCACTATCCTGCAGTTTGTGGTTTCTCAATATAATTACCCCAAGGCTCAGAGGGCCCCAATAAGACTAAACAAAATTTAGGGAGGGAAGATAAAGAGATGGGGCCCAGCACAGACTCTTCCGGTCGATGATCCCTGGGCGCGTCCCACGCAGTGGAAGTCAAACTTCCTTAAAGCACCTCTGGGCACGAGTGGCGTGATGCCGAGGGGCGGGCATCCTAGCGGCCGTGCTGCCCGGAGTGTGTAGGCGTACCCGGGAGTCAGGCTTCCTCGGTGAAAAAGTTCTCTGAGCATCCCACACAGCTGGAAGTCCCGCTTCCTTAAAGCGCCACCGGGCGCGAGTGGTGTAATGCCGAGGGGCGGACCTTCGGGCCGCGGTGCTGCCTGGGGTGTTTAGGCGTCCCCGGGAGTCAGGCTCCCTCCGTGGTAAAAAAGTTCTCTGAGCGTTAATTGTTAAATTAAATATTGGTGTCAAGTGGTGCAGAGCTGGCTAGAGGTCCCAGATGGTGCCAAGCTTAGGCCTTAAATGTTTTTGAAGCCTGCCTTCTGAATGAGTTAGCCATTTTCATCACAGCTTTGGTGCTTTCTATGAGGTAGAAGCTATATAACCGGCTCAGCCACAGAGTTCAAGTCACTGGCCCTGCTGCTGTCACATTTCTTTTTACCTACTGAAAGTTAAAGCCAAAGCTCTTCAGGGCTTTGATGCAGCCATATTTTGAAAGATATTTTACTGTTGCAGTTGTTTATGGCATGTCAACGACATTCTCCAGACAACATTATGAGAGGTTCTGGCCTCAAATCTCACCAGTGTTCTTTAGTGCATTTTTACTGAAGCAGGGACAATTTGTCAGGGATTTGTCACTGCAGAAGGAAAACTGCAAGGCATTTTCGTTACTGAAGCCACAGATCTTCTGGGCCGCTCCACATTGCTGTAAATGTATTGGCAGTACTGTAAAGTGATGTATAGGTATTTACTTTCGTGTCTTAGAATGGTGTTTTTTCGGATTACAAAAAACACTTTGTATCGTTTTGCTTCAAAGGGGCATTATTTAGGCGCCACTTTGGTGAAACAGCACAAACACTTACTTGTAGGTTCTTATATAACGCCTGATCTCTTAAAATACCCAGAACAGGCTTTGCTTGAAAACTGAACGCATCCTTGAAGCAGGCATTAACAAGTGGAAAAGTGTTCATTACAAAAAAGGAACACATTGCATGTATGCTGAAGGGCATAGCACACATCCAATCTATGGGAGCCTTCCGAGTTTGTCAAGGCATAAGCAGTTGTACTGGAAGAGTGTGCCTCCAGCGCAAAACTTATGTTAGACAGTGCACATTGCCCTTTACACCGTGGCGCAAGGCAATTGGTTCCACAAGGCAACCTTGTTTGAATGCCAGCACAGGGGATGACAGTTGAGGTAGGCCAGTCTTTAATAGATATGGCTCTGTGGTATTATTTTCCCACTTCTGCAATGCAGTGGAGCAAATTTGGCTACAACACTGTGTGGCATGAAAAGTTAGTAAAGTTTACCTTGTGTTCGCCAACTGTTCCCCCCTTGTCTTGTCCTTAGTATGCACCTTAGCTATTGTTATTCTGGGCATTAACTAAATCATCTACAGTTCTTAATCCATTGTGTGCATTTGCAAATGTAGGCAACGATGCAGAAAACTGGCACAGAAGTGAAAAATATTGTCGTCCGCAACAAGGAAGAGAGAACTCAGTAATATGATACAAGGTTACATGCATGAACATCTTGAGCAGGTGAACCCCCAGGCATATTGATGCGATTCCACACCTTCTAACCAATGTGGTAATGCTCAGAAACACAAGGGAGCAAAGGGTGCAACCTCACTGCATCAAATAATTTTGTATCATACAGTTGTGGTAGTGTATCTTTCAATAGTGTATCTTTCAATATCAGCCCATTTCGTGAAGATGTCTTTACCACGTAAGCCATTACCACACGTATACCTTTACTAACGTTCTAGTTATCTCAAGTAACTATAACTCGTGCCCTAAGGTAAGTCTAACTCGCGCCCCTGCCATGCAGTTTCCTCATCAATAATTTAATTGCAAATATTGTAGTGATATTTTCAATGACGTTGTGGGAGATGCCATAAGTGATGTAACATGTGGGGTAATTAGTGGTGCACGGCGAGGGTGCAAGTTATAGTTACCTTAAGGCATGACTTATAGTTACGTGAGATAACTATAACTATAACTGTTGAATTTGTATGGTTTTGTGTGTGTTAAATCTGAACCTAACTATAACTTTGGTTTCTATCAATGCATTTCTCAATTTTTTTAATGCTATTTCCTAACTCCCTGTAACCTGGGTGCGTGAGTGGGTGTCTGAGTGGGTGTGCAAGTATGTGAGTGGCAATGTGGTTGTCTGAGTTGTTTCTGGGTCTGTGTGTGGGTGTGTGAGTGGTTGTGGTGGTGTATAAGTTGGTGAGTGGCTGTGTGGGGTTATCTATGGGTGTGTGAGTGGGTCTGTGAGTAAGTGTGTTACTGGCTGTATGGGTGTGAGAGGCTTGTGTGGGTATGTAAGTGGTTGTGTGAATACTGGGTGGATCTGTGAGTGGGTGTGTGAGTTGCTATATGGGTGTGTGCGTGGGTGTGTGAGCTGTTTTGTGGGTGTATAAGTGGGTATGTGAGTGTGTGAGTGACGGTGTGAGCATGTGTGTAGTTTTGTTTGTAGGTGCATGTGTTTTTTATATTTGTGGTCTGTATCTGCGGATCCACCTCAATCTGTTTGTATCTTGGAGGATTCGAGTGGCTCTGCGGATCCTCAGGCACTCAAAATAAAAATGGTCTATGGACAATTTCTTGCCCATAAGAGGTCCCTCTCAGACTTCATCATCAGTTCCATGAGGTCAGATAACTCTAACCTGACCTCTCCTATCACTTTTACATTTTATTTTCCCAGATGGGAACCGAGTCCTGATGAACAAAATGACATCCACAACTTTCCTCTCAGGTTGCAGCCAACCAATCACAGCATTGCTGTTGGTGCGATGATCCACAAATCTGTCCTGATCCACAGAGAATCCATTGCGGATCTGCATCTCTAGCTATACATTCATAATTTTAGTTTCATACCTTCAAAACTACTGAACAGATTTACACCAAATTACAAAAGGCACTCTTTCTGGACCAAGATCTAGCTTTCTGCCAAATATGTTGGAATTCTGGTCAGCAGTGTGGGAAGTAGTCCTGTCTAAATTGCCTATGGAAATTGCATGCGGAAAATATGCTTTGGGTCCCCCTTTTTTTTTTTCGACCCCAGCTACACGGATCACCCCAAAACTTTATGGACAGCAGCTGAAGTGACTGACAAACTAGCTTTGAAAATTTTGTGAATTTCTGTGGTTTGTGTGTGTAAAATATGAACCTAACTATAAATTCTCTGTAACCTATGTTTTTCCAGTCAATGTCTATATTTTTTAAACATAAAGGAACATTTTATTACCATACCTTAATCCAACTGCCTGCGTGCATGGCCTGTGTGAGGGGAGAGGGTCGGCCGCAGGGCCTGGCGTATAGGCCAATCCGGAAGGGGGGCATGCAGCCCCGCCCTAAGGCCGATTTCGGCCCAGGGGGCCATATCCCCCAAGGCCTGCCACATTTGTTTCGGGAAGGGGTACGTAGCTCCCTACCTGAGTTGTATTGCTCTCTGACCACTCCATCTCCTGAGCCATATTGTAAATGGGTAGGGGGCACGCAGCCCCAATCTCAGGCTTAGTTCTGGCCCCAGGAACCCCATCTCCTGGGGCATGGCCATGTTAAGAATGGGGAGGGGAGTGCGCAGCCTTACTCCCCAGGCCAACATTGCCCGAGGACCCCATCCGCTGGGGCCTATTCAATTATTAATTAGGGAGGGGGCCTTGTGTCACCCTTCCCTGAGCTGATTTCTGGTCCCAGGGATCTCATCTCCCGAGGCCCTATTAAGAATGGGTATATATATATATATATATATATATATATATATATATATATATATATATATATATATATATATATATATATATATATATTATTATTCACTAAAGAACCAAAGGTTACAGGGACGTTACAGTTAGGCTCAGAGTTTACATGCCCAAAACCATAGAATTTCAGCTGGTATAGTTACAGTTATTTCAAGTAACTATAAATCGTGCCCTAAGGTAACTATATCTCCTGCCCTCGCCATGCACAGTTTTCTCATCAATAATTTTACTGAAAATGTTACAGTGATTTTATCAATGATGTCATAGAAGATGTCATGAGTGATGTAATATCTGAGGTAATTAGCAGTGCATGGCGAGGGCGCAAGTTATAGTTACCTTAGGGCATGAGTTATAGTTACTTGAAATACCTCTATAACAGCTGAATTTCTATGGTTTGTGCATGTAAACTCTGAACCAAACTATAACTTCCCTGTAGGTTTTTAAAAATTATATTTTTTAACTATAACGTCCCGGTAACCTTTTGTTTGTTCAGTGAATTGCCACGTTTTTTTAAAGTTAAGAAAAAGGCACATTGCAATGCACGATTGGAGAGGTTAGGTAGTTGGATGCAGTGCCTGGCCTGGCATTGTGCTGCCACACCCAAGCTTGCTGCTCCTGCCCCCCTCCTCTGTGCCATCCATTGTCCAAGTTCATGCCCCTGCTCCCTCATTACAGCCCTGTGTGGCTGTTGTTTTGCTACTCCCTTTCCAGACTGCCCTAAACAGTTAGCTTTCTGACCCATCCACCTCTCCCTACCGTCTGTTGTCTGACCCCATGCACCAGCCCCCTCCTTCTTGCTGCCACTGCCCTCCATTTAGCTTGATGAGCCTACTCACTCATCCTGCCCTTCATTGCCCAATTCTGTGCCCCCTCATTGCTCTCCTGATTAACCTCTGTGCTTAGCTTGCTGCCCTTCCCCTCCTTCCCCCTGCCCTCTGATGTCTGTGTGCATGCCCCTGCTTCCTCCTTTTTTCTCACCTTGTTCATGGACCTGCCACTGCCCCTCCTATCGACTCTCACTGTTCAGTTGAGCTGCCACAGCCCCTCCCACCTGCCTAGCATGATCAGATGAATGCCACATCCACCTTGCCACATCAACCTTGCCTGTCCGAGTTCCATGCCCTTATCACCTCCCTCCTACCTTCCATGGTCCATTTTGCTGCCACTCCATTCTGCCCTCCATGCTGTGTTGTGCTGCAACTGCTTCTCCTGCCTACCTGCGAAGTCTGTTGTGAAGTCCCTTCCCTTGCTCCTTTTTGCCTATGCCCAGCCCCTACCAAGACCTTTGGTCTTCCATGGTCCGTTGTGCATGTCCCTGCCCTCTCCCTCTTACCCATCATGGCTATTGTGCTGCCACTATCCTTCCTGCTTGCCATGCATGGCCTTCTTTGCTGCCACAACCCCTCCCACCTGCCCAGTGTGGCCAGCTTGCTTCCCCTGAACGCCTCCATCCTTCCCTCCGTTGTCTGTGTGTATGTCATTATAGTCTCACTGTTGCCCTCCATGGTGTGTTGTGCTTCCAGTGCCCATCTCATCTTCCCTCGATGGTCAGCCTGCTGCTCCAGCCCTGCCCCTTTACCCCCTACCCTCCTTTTTTCATGTGCAGGCCCCTATCTCCTCCCACCTGCCTTGTCCGGTCCTTTGTTGTGCCCCTGTCCTCTCCCTCCTCCCTTCATGGTCCGGTATGCTGTTACTCTTCTTACTGTATGTCCAGTATGGTTAGCTTGCTGCCCTTGCCTCTTGCCCCTCTGCTCTCTGCTATCCATGTGCATGGCCTTTTCCCCTGCCTATTGCTTTCCACAGTCCGGTGTGCTGCACTGCCATCCTGCTTACCCTGTGTGGTATATGGTGCTGCTGCAACCCCAACACCTACCCGGTAATGTCAGTTTGGTGCCTCTGCCCTTCTGCCCTCTGTTATCCGAGACCAGGCCCGTACACCATTCATCCTACCCTCAGTGATCAAATGTACTCTACTTGCCAACATTTTGAACTTGGTAAGATTTTTTTTTAAACTTGGGGAGTTAATTTTCCCCATTGACTTACATTGAAAAGTGGACATTTGGGGCAAAAAACAGATTAAAAAAAGCCTTTTAGGGCTTAAAAATATTGGGAGTCTCCAGCCCGAATAGGGTCTATTGGGCATGTATGTTTGTACTGCCACTGTCTCTTCTTCTGCCCTCAATGGTCTTATACACTGACACAGCCTCTCTTGCCTGTCTTCCATGGCCCATTGTGCTGCCACTGCCCCTACCACCTGGCCAGCATGGACACCTTGTTGCCTCTGCATCCTGCTCCCTGCCCTCAGTTATCCAAGTCAGTGTCCCTGAAATCTGCCTCCCACAGTATTCAAGTGAATAACTAGATTGCTAACATTCTACCTTTATTACAAAAGTGTGGCACGCCTGACATCATCTTGGTGTAATCAAACCTGTAATACCTAAAGCATTTCCTTTAGAAATTATAAAAACTATAGCGTCATATTCCCATCGAAATTACTCTTAGTGCTCTTCAAATCTCAAATAAGGACATATTTTCTGCGTTCTCAAATAGTGACAAAGCACTTTTAAATTATTTGCTATCTTGATTATTTTATTCAGTTGATCACTTCATTATATGTTGAATTTGGGAGAGAGAATGTGGGGTTACGACCAGAGCTGCAGACTTTGTAACTGGGGAACCAGGTTCGAGTTTCGGCTTCAGCTCGACATCCTGTGATTCAGGGCAAATCACTTAGGACCTAATTTAGATCTCGGCAGATTAATTACTTCCCCAAAATCTAAATGCCATAAAAAACAATGGTATTTAGATTTCAGCAGACGGGATATCCTTCACTGTTGCAACGGAGTAACCCCTCCGCCGAGATCTAAATCAGGCCCTTAATATCCCCATGCCTAAAGCCAAAAAAGAATGTATCCTTGTGTAATATAACTGATGCTCATGTAAAGCTCTCCAATACCTTTGGGTCAAGTCTGAGCTATATAAAACTGCAAAAAAACAAAGATATTAAGTGTTTTGCACACTTCTGTCATTCGGCTATATTTGGGCTACGTATGTATGGAATTTGTGCTTCATTTGGGCTCTTCCTTCTATGGTGGCCATCTTGGTAGACATATTTGTTATGAAGTTTCCTAATCTCTTTATTTAGGCCAATATCCTCAGTAGAAAATGTTTTCAGTTTTCCACTTTAATTCCACCAAGATGGCGGCCAGACGGCCCACACTTTTGGCATAAATTCAGAATGTTAGCACTCTAGTTGCTCATTAGAACACTTTAGCAAACTGCTGATCACCAGGGAGTTAACTGGGAGTCTGCTGCTGGTGTTGAAAGTGCATGTTTCAGTCTACAAGTCAGAGGTGGTCATTACGACCCTGGCGGTCGGAGACCGCCAGGGGTAATGTAGCGTCTGTACCGCCAACAGGCTGGCGGTACGGAGGCCCGTCGCACCGCCGGGGCCGGCAGTTTCCCGCCATTTTAGCCCCGGCGGTGATAATCCGCCAGGGCAGCGCTGCAAGCAGCGCTGCCCTGGGGATTATGACATCCCTACCGCCAGCCTGTTTCTGGCGGTTTGCACCGCCAGGAAGAGGCTGGTGGTAAGGGGTGTCCTGGGGCCCCTGGGGGCCCCTGCACTGCCCATGCCACTGGCATGGGCAGTGCAGGGGCCCCCTAACAGGGCCCCGGACAGCTTTTCACTGTCTGCATAGCAGACAGTGAAAAGCGCAACGGGTGCTCGCACGGCCGCAACACCGCCGGCTCCATTAGGAGCCGGCTCCTATGTTGCGGCCTCATCCCCGCTGGGCCGGCGGGCGCAACCTTGGTTTGCGCCCGCCGGCCCACCGGGGATGTTGTGATGGGGGCCGCTGGAGTGCAGCTGCATTGGCGGCCGCATGTCTGTTACCGCCGCCCGCCAATACTGTAATGACCCCCAGAATGTTTTAATGAAACAGAAGAGGAATTCATTTGAGAACTCAAAACATGTCCTAATTTTTCTTTGTACGGCACAAACCATTATTTCTATGACAAAATGAAAGCACTCATTTTGTTCCTTTCTAAATTAAATGTTTTAAGTTTCACTAGTTTGATTCAATCAGGATGGCTTCAGGTATACCACCCTTTTGTCCTAAGTAAGACTGTTGGGGCCGTAGTAGTTCTTTATACCACTCTGGGAGTCTTCAGTAGAACACAAGGGAATAAACTGACAGGTGGATCCTGATGGAGTACAACAGAAAGATATTTGAGAACTCACTTAAAACATGTCCTAATTTTTCTTTCTACAACACTAATAATATTTCTATGACAAATGAAAACCCTAATTTTGTTCATTTCTAAATTAAATGTTTTAGGTTTTGCTAGTTTGATTAAATCAAGATGGCTTCAGGTGTGCCACACGTCTGTCACAAGTAAGACTGTTGGGCTCTAGATGTTCTTTAAAACACTCTGGGAGCCTGCAGTAGAACACAAGGAAATTAACTGACAGGCTGCTTCTGTTTTAAGTATGTTTTGCTGAGAATGTCAGACTTCATTCTCATATGGCTGAGAAAGATAGTGTGGATTTACAGACAATGGGCCTGATTCTAACTTTGGAGGACGGTGTTAAACCGTCCCAAAAGTGGCGGATATACCACCTACCGTATTACGAGTTCCATAGGATATAATGGACTCGTAATACGGTAGGTGGTATATCCGCCACTTTTGGGACGGTTTAACACCGTCCTCCAAAGTTAGAATCAGGCCCAATATGTTCTTATTTTAGCTTCTGGAGCATCTACCATAACCTCTATGGGAGAATCATGAGAAAGCTGTTTTCTCTCAAACATGATTCACGAAACCCAGCCGAAGGCTTTTTCATACGGTAAAATCACCTTCGCAACAAATGATTTATTTTGTAACTAAAATCTGTTAACTCCCTTTATTCGTTCTCCTTTTGTGATCCTCAAAACCATCCATTCACTACAATGTATTTCAATGTGGTGCTACCGTATATTGGTCCCAAGATGACGGCCATCACTCTCTGGTTGATGTGCTAAGAGCAAATCAGATCTTACCATGAGATCTGTACTTAGGCTCCATCCAGATATACACATTTGGATTTCCTTTAATATCTAGAAAACTACTGAAAAGATTTACACCAAATAACAAAAAGCATGCTTTCTAGACTAGGATCCACCTTCCTGCCAAATTTGGTGTAATTCCGTTCAGCGGTTTGGGCTGCAGTTGTGTCAAAAATCTTGATGTGAATTATCACAGGAAGCACACTTTTCTTTTTTACTCCCCTCCCTTTTTCTCGGCCCCCACTTGATGGATCACCCTGAAACTTTCCAGGCACAATAAGACCAAACAAGACATTCTGCTCCTGATTTAGGTCTTGGGGAAGGGAATACTCTGTTATAAATGTGACTGATTTTCTGACCTCCCTATTACGATACTCATAGAAGATAATGGGATCATAATACGGCAGATGGGATATCTGTCACATTTGTGATGAAGTATTTCCCCCTGCCAAGACTTAAATCAGGCCTTTTTTTTTTTTTAAACTTCATGAAGATTCGACAAACAGTGCCAAAGATGTAGCCACGTCAAAAAAGCGCTTTTCCTGTGGAAACTAGGTCCTAACTATAACTACCTACTGGAAATCGCCAATAGGTGATATATATATATATATAGAGAGAGAGAGAGAGAGAGAGATAGATATAGATATAAAATGAAAGGTTACAGGGGTATTATAGTTAGGTAGATCTTTTACCCATACAAAACCATAGAAATTCAGCAGTTATAGTTATACCTGTGTTAAGAAACCATAACTTGTGGCCTAAAGTTACTTTATGGCATGACCTATAGTTTCTTCAGATAAGTATAACTTTAACTGCTGAATTTCTATGGCTTTGTATTGGTAAGACGCCAACCTCACTATAATGTCCCTGTAACCTTTGGTTTCCTCAGTGAATTTCTATGTTTTTTAATATAAAGTAAAATATAATTAGCGTATATTAATACAACCACGGCTGTGCATGGCCTGCCGCCAACCCCACCTCTTGCACCAAACCCCACGCTGTGCACAGCCTTTCATTTTTTTTTTGTCTGGTTTGGATCCACAGATCCTTCACAATTTTACACAGGGGATCTTGCTGGGCACTGGGGTGGATCCGTGGATCGGCCTAAAATAAATTGGTAGCTTGTTGCCCATTAGGGGTCCCCGAGGGACCCCTCCTTGTGTCCTATGGGGTCACAATACTTCTATCCTTACCCCTCATATGTTTTTTACTTTTTTTCTTCCCTCCTCCAGCCCAAGCGAGAAAGAAAAGGGCGGCAGCAACTTTTCTCTCAGGTTGCAGCCAGCCAATCAGGGCCTTGCTTTTGGTCCAGGATCTGGGGATCCCCTGCGAGAGGATGCACAAAGGATCCGGGTCCCTAAATATCTATATTTTATTTCCTCTTTACTCTGAAACCCCTTAACATATTTACAACAAATAACAAAAAGAGATCTTTTTGGACGAAGATCTATCTTTCTGCCAAATTTGGTGTAAATCGTTCAGTAGTCGTGTTCAAAATTTTGAAAATCCAAATAGACATAACATGGGGAAAAAGTGTTTTGGGGCCCTTCTTTTTTCTCAGCCCTTGGTTGACAAATCAGCCCAAATCTTTCCAGACAACAGCTAAAGGAATTAGCGTACGAGTTTTGAAAATTGTGTGAACGTTATTAGGAAAACATAAAATGCTTTGTCTATGGGAAAAGTTGGTACAAGCTATAACTACCTATTGGCTATCGCCATTAGGTATTAGAATACATATAGATAGATAGATAGCTAAATAGATAATTACCTGCTGGTGGTTGCTGGTGGATAGTAATAGTTAGGACCTAGTTTCCAAAGGGAAAGCATTTTTTGTTTTACCAATAACTTTGGCGCTGTTTGACAAACCTTCACAACATTTTCAAAACTAAAATGACAGTCGGTTCAGCTGTTGTCTTGAAAGTTTCAGGGTGATCCGTCAAGCAAGGCTGAGAAAAGGGAAGGGTCTCAAAATGTGTTTTCTCCGTTCATTTTCCCATAGGGTCTTGAGACATGCCTCCAGCCCAAACTGCTGAACCAAACTACACCAAAATTGACAGGAAGCTAAATCTTGGTGCGCAGATTGTGCTTGGTGTAAATCCGTTCAGTAGCTTTGGAGATATTAAAGGTTAAAAAATTCAGATATCTAGGGACCGGGAGGCTCTGTGGATCCTGGAGATCTCAAGCTGAGATCTTATTGGCTGCCAACACTTTAACCAGGAATTGTTGGCAGTCATTTTGGAGCTCGGCTTCAGCTGAGTCCCACAAAAAGCAGGGGAAAAAAGAAAAAGGGACAGGGTACGAATACCCCAACCCCCTAACCTTGGTCCTTGGTCCCCCTGGGACCCCAGCAGGGCAAAGAGGTATTTAATTTTTTTTTTCAGAAAAATCCATGAAGGATCCTCTGAAAGAAAAAGCGAGCCGTCTTCTGCACTTGCTTTTTTAATAGCCCCTGGGTGGGCCAGATTGTGGATCCATGGCGGTAATCAAAAAAATGGAGGGGGTGCTTGGGGCCCCCCCTCGAAGCCCTGGGGATGACCACTTCCCTGGGGCTGAACATAACATTAAGCAGGGGTGCAGTGCGGACCCCCTTCAGACCCCAGGAGCCACCACCTCCCGTGGCTATAGAAATGAAAAAATAATAGGTCACACGGACCACCTTGGGCCCCAGGGACCACCATCTCCTCAAGGAAAAAACAACAATTAATGTGGGGGGCTGCACGGAACCCCCACGCCCTGGGGACCACCACCTCCCTGGGCCCTTTCACATTTTATTAAGAAGGGTGGGGGGCCCCCCTTAATTGGCCATATGCAGGCCCAAGTACCACCACTTCCCCGGGGCTGGCTGGTAAATAACATGGGGGGGCAACATGCCCCCTTTCAGGAGCCATATATTGCCCTGGGGACCACCACCTGCGGGGCCAGCTCCTGCTACCTCTGAGGTGCCCACCCTCGGGAGGTAACTGTTTGCTTTTGCTTGGCGGGAGCTGTGACTGCTCCTGCCAAGCAAAAGTAAACACTCTGCTTCTAGCAAGCAGGAGATGGAAAAATAATTCTGCTTGCTGGAAGCAGGGATTTCATCTATTTTCCAGCCTGGAGGCATTCGGGTAGGGAAAGAGAAGACCGTATTGCTCCTGCATGCAGGGAGCTGCATTACCTGCAGCTCGCTGCATTTGGGAGCAGTGCTGGCTCCTGCAGGAGGCGGTGAGCCGTCTGGGTCCACTGGGGTCTTGAAACTCCCCCAGCGGTCCCTGAAACACAACAAAAATAATGAATCCTGCCCTGTGTAGGATTTATTCTGGCAAAAAGCTTATTTCACAGAATTTAAAGCTCATTGGGAAGGACTTTTAGATTAAAAAAAGAGCAGGTGCCCAAATTAAAGCTCCTCTTCTGTAAAGCACTAATCATCCTAACTCCGTGTGCATGGCAAGGGCATAGCATGAATGTTTTCTCTGCATTTCCACTCTGAAAAGTTATTTGTAAACCTAGAAGGAAGTGTTTGTATCCTTGTATGTTTTTCCTTCATTTCCACCTTGAAAAGGTATCTGTAAACCTTGAAGGAGGTATTTGTATTCTTGCTTTTTTGGAGAGCAGTAACTCATGTAGTGACTGTTACAAGTGGGTTCTTACTTGTCATCTGCTACTGAGACCAGATATTGTGTGATCTCTTTAAAAAAAGTATGTAAAATAGCCTCAAAGCCCCACCCTTTTGGGCCACACCATATACATTAGTGATATGCAACATCTTCCCCCCATTTTCCCTAGAAGATGGACAGCTTACTAAAAGAACCCCCAACCGCCTTTTCCACCGATTTTGGAGACACATTCTTGCTGCACAGGAATATGATCACATCTTCACCAAACAAAGAAACACTTCATCAATGCCGTAGGGTAGGCTACAGGGCCTAGGCACAGGCCCAGGCCTGTGGCCAACCCGGCTGTGGGTGTCTCCGAATTGGGTGGTTATAGAGGGTTGGCCACAGGGCCTGCAACATGCCAGGCCCTGCAGCTAATGCCCTGCTGCACTCAGCCAAAGGCTGTGCGTGATGTGGGTTGGATAGTTATAGGGGATTGGCCGCAGGGCCTGGCCACAGTTGGATTAATGTAAAGTAGTTAAAATGACTTTATGTTGAAAAAAACATAGCAATTCACTGAAAAAATCAAAGGTTAGAGGAACATTATAGTTAGGAAATAGACTTTTTTTTAAACAGAGAAATTTACTTTCAAAATCAAAGATTACAGGGACGTTATGGTTAGGTTTTGAATTTACTCACACAAAACCATTGAAATTCAGCAGTTATCATGGTTATCTCAAGTAACTATAACTCACGTCCTAAGGTAACTATAACTTGCTCCTCTGACATTCACTGCTAATTACCCCAGATATTACAGCACTCATGACATTCTTTATAAATTGATAATATATATCACTGTAACACACGCAGTAACATTATTGATGAGAAAACTGTACATGGCAAAGGTGCGAGTTTTAGTTAATTTAGGGCGCTAGTTATAGTTACTTGAGATAATTAGAACCACAACTGCTGAATGTCTACGGTTTTGTGCGAGTAAATTCAGAACCTAAGTATAACGTCCCTGTAACCTTTGTTTTTTTAAGTAAATATATATATAAACACACCCATATATATAAATATATATATAAAAAAATAACTATTTTACTTACCTGGCATATACTTACTACTTCATGGAAAAGGTAGGCGTGGTAAAGGCATATGCATGGTAATGACTTGCGTGTTAAAGGCAATAAGAGGTAAAGGCATTGCATGATCATGGACGAAGGATAAAGGCATGTGTGGTAATGGCATGTGTGGTTTCATCATACAACTGTTGAGGCGTGTCACATGCTCTAATCTCGTCCTCCAAGAATTGAGGACAAAGTGTCATCCTTTAATGTCAGAGATAATCCTTGGAGGGGCAGATTGGAACATGTGTGTCAGGTGTCAAAAAAAAAATTGTCAGTTTTACAGAACTCCGAATCTGGTTTCTGAATACAGGAATCGGGAGGCGGGAGACTAGCCTTCAAAACGGTCGTCTTTTTTCTGAATAAGGAGGGCTGGTATGCATGTGATAGCTTTGACACACCCAGTCGCCTCTTGCAAAACACGATTGCTGCTTGGTAGCTATCAGAAGATCCAGATGTGTTGCACCAGTGTACTCACATAATTTCAGGAATTTGATGTTATGGTACTTGTTTTTTGCACAATTTATTTTTGCACACAATGTGTTTGGAATGCTAGAATGCATTTTGCCCTAAATTATAGTGCTAAATGCCAGTTTTGCATTTCAAATAATTATCGCAGAAATTCACGTAATTCAGCAGTAGCAAATTTCGCACACCCCTAGATAGTACATCATTCTTATGAACCTGTAGGGTAAGGCCATGCAATGAATCCATACACAAACCAGAAATGATAAAGACACAGGATCTGTGCTATCTACCATACAAAGACCTGGCAGGCCAAGATGTCAGCCCTACGTGGAAAGCGGGAGATTTCATTGGAGGATGCCCAGTCTTGTACTTTCTTCACAGGGAACACATTTTCAGGCTTAGGGAAGAAATAAAAGCTCTTTTATTTTATCTTTTTTATTATGAAGGCTCATATCTCCAGTTATGACTTACCCTTTTCAATTCAGAACTTTAACGAAGAGAGGGGTGTGCAGCAGTAATGGTACTTGAGATCTGCTTACAACCAGTTTACATAAACCTGAATGTGATTGAGTGGGAAGGTTGGAACAAGTTCTCGGAACTGTACAGTAGACCTTTAGTTATTTACATTACATCTATTTACACTTTAGCGCATGGTGAAATGCAATTATTTGTCCACCTCACATTTATCAGCACAAAAGGTAAAATAAAGTAGCGAAGGGTGCCCTCTGAAGTGTGCATGAGCCTCCTCCAGAATGCACCCGCCACCTGGACAATCAGTAGCATTAATTCTGCAACAAATTCCTAGTTTCCCCCCTATACAGAGTGTTAACTCTTATAAGGTACCAGGTCTGGAATGTAAGCCAAAAAGCAGCTATGGAAAATCATTTGAGTCAAGTTTCACACTGGACAGAGCAAACTTTAGGGCCAAGCCTAATCATGTTCAGGTGGCTTTGGTGGGGTTCCCACTCTAAGAACTTTGTTTACAAATGTATTTTACACCACAGTTTTATTCATTATACTAGCATAATAGCTTCAGGCTTTTGGTGGCTATTCTAATGGGAAACTCATCAATTATTTCAATAAGCCATGGTCTGGCACAGAACCTAGGAGCATTATTGCTTAGCATGAGGAAATCATACGAGCGAAACACACTACAAAAACTGTAGAAATCAGTGGCCATACCTGCTAAAAGACAAATAAAATGACTTTTTGCCCCTGTGTGTTAAAAGTTACATTGGATTGCAGTCAGACAGAATGAAAGTTAAGATCATCCCAAGTCTACAAATACCTCACAGGCACAGCCTTTCCACCACCTGTGCAAAACGTCACCCAATTTACATTACTCCAAACGGTAATATCTACTTCTTCAATTATACTTAAAACACATCAGCAGGGGTGTTTTTTTCCATACCCCTAGTCCCTGTGATAACGCCCTGTACACCCTAGTAAGATCTGTCCCAACATAAACAAAGTTAAGATGGCAATTTTCCCTTTGCACCACCTCTGAAGATCCATAACCCCTCTTCCCCACCCTTCTAGCACAACGCAAGACTTATCCCCCTCACAATCTACAACCTCTTCCCAGATTGAGACTCTGCGTCTCTGATTTCAACCCTATAGACCACTCTGTCTGTAACACTTTGTGTTCTTACTGGGTGACCACAACAGGTGTGATTCACTTATGGATCATTCAATCAATCAATCAGTGTTTATAAAGTGCAGCTACTCACCTGTTAGGGTCTCAAAGCGCAGGGGGGAGAGTGTCGCGTGTCCCGGAATGTGGATTAAAAAAGCCATGTCTTCAGTTCCTTCGTGAAGCTGGTGAGGGAGGTGGTTTGTCTGATGTTGATGGGTAGTGAGTTCCAGGTGGTGGCTACGAGTTAGGAGAAGGAGCATCCTCCTGTTCTGGTTTTCCTGATGCGGGGTACTTCTGCGAGAAAGAGCTGGGCTGAGCATAGGGCCCTGTGGGGTACGTGGAAGTTGAGCCGCTGGTTAAGATAGGCTGGTCCGGTATTGTGGAGGGCTTTGTGTGCGTAGGTGAGGGTCTTGAAGGTGATTCTTTTCTCTATGGGGAGCCGGTGCAGTGTACGTAGGTGTTGCGAGATGTGGCAGTGTCAGGGTAGGTCGAGGATCAGTCTGGCGGCAGCGTTCTGGATGTTTTGCAGTTTGCAGGTCAGTTTTTTTTGTTGATTCCGGCATAGAGTGCGCTGCCATAGTCCAGTCTGCTGGTGATGAGGGCATGTGTCACTGTCTTTCTGTGTTCGAGGGGGATCCATTTGAAGGTCTTGCGTAGGAGGTGGCAGGTGCGGAAGCAGGTGGAGGTGACTGAGTTGTTCTGATGGTTCATGCTGAGGTCGGGGTCCAGGATGATTGTGAGGTTGCGGGCTTGGCTGGCGGGGGTGAGCAGGTTTCCGATGGTGGGTGGCCACCAGAAGTTGCTCCATGCGTTAGGTTGAGAGCCCAGGATAAATACTTCGGTCTTGTTTGTGTTGAGTTGAAGGCAGCTGTCTCTCATCCAGTTGGAGACTGCTTTCATGCCTTTGTGGAAGTTGTGTCTGGCCTTGTCTGGTTCGTTGAAGAGGGAGTTGATGAGTTGGGTGTCGTTGGCATAGGACATGATGTTTATTCTGTAGCTTCTGATGATGGTGGCTAGAGGGGCCATGTAGATGTTGAACAGCATGGGGCTGAGGGAGGATCCTTGGGGCACTCCGCAGGTGGTATAGGTGTGGGTTCTGCGAGGAAGGTGGTGAGTCTCACTCGTTGCGTTCTGCCAGAGAGGAAGGATTGGATCCAGTCGAGGGCCTTGTCTCTAGTGCTGGCTTTGTGGAGTCTTCTTATCAGGGCGTGATGGGAGACTGTGTTGAAAGCTGCCGAGAGGTCAAGTAGGATGAGTGCCGCCATCTCACCCTTGTCCACTAGGGAGCGGATGTCGGTGGGATCAGCCGAGGTTTTCTTGAGGAGGGGGTTGACCTCGGCATGTTTCCAGTCATCGTGGAAGGTGGCGGCAGCTAGTGAGCAGTTGATGGTGAGGCAGAGCTTGGGGGCGATGGTGTCTGCAGCTCTGTTGAAGACGTGATGGGAGCATGGGTCTGTGGGGACCCCAGAGTGTATGGACTTCATGGTTTTCAATGTATCTTCGGTGGAGAGGGGTGTCCAAGTGGAGATTGTAGGTTTGTTGGTGTCGGGGTTTTGAACGGGGGTGGGTGTTCTGCGTGTGGTTGTCCTTGTTGAAACTGTCGTAGATGGTCTTATTTTGTGGTGGAAGTATGTGTTTAGTCTGTCGCATAGGTCCTGTGAGGGTGGGATGTCCGTTGTTTCACTGATGGGTTGGGCGAACTCCTTGATGATGCTGAAGAGTTCCTTGCTGTTGTGTGCCTGTGAGGAGATCCTGTCTTGGATAGCCTTCTTTCTGGTGTTTCTGATGAGTTGGTGGTGTGCAGTTGTGGTGGCTCTGAAGTTTCTGTGGGCTTCTGGGAGTTTGGTGTTTCTCCAGATTTTCTGGAGGTGGCAACAGGTGTGTCTCGATTCCCAGAGTTCGGGGGTGAACTAGCTGGCACTCTGTGTGGGTGTTGTTCTTTTTGAGGGGGGCTATGGTGTTGGCGCAGTCCGTGATCCAGTTGTGGAAGGTGCATGCTGCAGTGTTTGGGTCATTGTTGCGTGTGATGGTGGGGGCGGTGATGGCAAGGGTGGCGGTGAGCTGATCGTTGGTTATTCTTGTCCAGGTTCTATGCGATGGCTGGAGTTGGGGTCTGGTGATGGTGGGTGTGTTGAAGGTGAAGTGGATGCATCGTGATCTGTCCATGGGAGTTCCGTGGTGTGGCTGAAGGTAGCGGAGTTTCCTGTAGTGAAGATGAGATCGAGGGTGTGTCCTGTAGAGTGTGTTAGCTCTGTCACGATCTGTTGGAGTCCTAGTTTGTGGAGGTTGTCTAGGAGGAATGCAGTGTTGTGGTCTTGTAGATTCTCAAGGTGGAAGTTGAGGTCTTCCAGCAGTGTGTAGTTGGTGGCTGCGATGGCTTGTGCGGAGATGAAGTCCGTGATGGAGTCGGCGATAGGTGTGTGAAGTCCGGAGGGCGGTAGATGATGGTTCCCCTGATGATGGATGTCGGGCTGGTGTGTAGCTTGAAGTGGAGGTGTTTCATCAGGTTTGTGGCTTCTTTAGAGTCTTCGGAGTGCATGTTCAGGTGGAGGTTGGACCTGTGGATGATAATGATTCCCCCCTCCAGGGCGGCTGGGGTGATCTTTCCGGGTGATCTTGTATCCCTGGGGGGATGGCGATGGTGATGTCTGGGCCTGAGGTGTTGTTGGTCCAGGTCAAGGTGAGGAATGTGACGTCCGGGGTGGTGCTGTCGAGGAGGTCCCAGATTTCAGTGGCATGTTTGTGGGGGGAGCGGACATTGAGGAGGATGCACTTCAGGGTTTTCTGGTTCAGAGAGTTGTTGCGGGTAGGTTGTGCTGGGTCCTGGGTCTTTGGGGTGGGTCAGGTTTGACGGCAGCGGAAGCAGCTGAAGGGACAGTGTGTGTTACCTGGAGCTGCTTGCTTGCAGTTGTTGTTGCGTCCTGGGTTGAGTGCGATGAGTTCAGCTGCTGTGTAGAGGCGGCGGGTGACAGGACCAGGGGTCCTGGCGCTGGTCGCGTTTGGGTCGAGGACGGGCGCAGATGGGCTTGCCTTAGGCATGCCTTTGGCGCGGCAGCGGCGCAGCCGCAGAGCAGCCCGCATTAAGTAGGGAGGGGGGGAGGAGAGGACAGCTGGGAGGCGGGAGCGGAAAACGGCGTGGAAAAAGGGGGTGTGCCGCGGGGGCAGCAACAGTGGGAATAGAGTGCGAGAGAGAGGAAGGGGCGGGGCAGCAGCGGCAGGGGAGTGAGGGGGGGAGAGCGAGAGTGAAGAAAGAGAGAGCGGAGTGAGGGGAGAAAAATGAGGAAGAGAGAGAAACACAGAAAGCACAAGACACAAAAGGAACAGACCACAAAAGGAACAGCACACAGAGTAAAAAGAGGCAAAAGAGGAAAAAAGAGAAAAAGAGGCAGAAGGCAGCCTAGCAGAAGAGCAGAACTCTCCCGCTAGACACCCTGGATGAGGCACAGGCAGAAGCCTGCGGGTGGAGGAGGGCCTCGAACTCCTGATAGAGGTCAGAGTTCAGAGGACAGAAGGGCTTCACTTACCGGTGGAGCTACGAGGTGGCAGAGCAGTTCACTGATTAGGTCAGTGAGGTTGCTCGTCCTACCGCGCAGTGGCTGCCATTAAGTGGGGGGGGGGGGACAGCTGGGAGGCAGGAGCGGAAACGGCGCGAAAAAGGGCGAGGCCACAGGGGCAGCAGCGGTGGAGATAGAGCGCAAGAGAGAGAAGGGGTCCGGGCCGCAGGGGCAGCAGTGGCAGGGGAGTGAGAGATGGGGGAGAGTGAGAGTGCAGAGAGAGAGAGAGAGTGAAGTGAGGGGAGAAAAACGAGGAAGGGAGAGTAAACGCAGAAAGTGAAAGACACAAAAGGAGCACAAAAGGAACAGAACACAGAAGGAACAGCACACAGAGTAAAAAGAGGAAAAAAGAGAGAAAGAGGCAGAGGGCAGCCCTGCAGCAGAGCTCTCCCACAAGACACCAGGGATGCACAGGCAGAAGCCTGCGTGTGGAGGAGGGCCTCACACTCCTGATAGAGGTCAGAGTTCAGAGGACAGAAGAGCTTCACTTGCCGGTGGAGCTACGAGGTGGCAGAACAGTTCACTGACTAGGTCAGTGAGGTTGCTCGTCCTACTGCACAGCGGCCGCCATTAAGTAGGGAGGATGGGAGGAGAGGATAGCTGGGAGGCGTGAGTGGAAAATGGCACAAAAAAAGGGGGCGAGCCACGAGGGCAGCAGCGGCACAGGTAGAGCACAAGAGAGAGGAAGGGGACTGGGCCGCAGGGGCAGCAGCGGCAGGGGAGGGGGAGAGCGAGAGTGAAGAGAGAGAGAGAGAGAGAGTAAACCCAGAAAGCGAAAGACCCAAAGGGACACAAAAGGAACAGAACACAAAAGGAACAGCACACAGAGTAAAAAGAGGCAAAAGAGGACAATAGAGAAAAAAAGGCAGAGGGCAGCATAGCAGAAGAGCAGAGCTCTCCCACTAGACACCAGGGGTGAGGCATAGGCAGAAGCCTGTGGGGAGGAGGGCCTGGAACTCCTGACAGAGGTCAGAGTTCGGAAGACAGAAGGGCTTCACTTTGAGGTGGAGCTACGAGGTGGCAGAGCAGTTCACTGACTAGGTCAGTGAGGTTGCTCTCTCTGTTTAAGCTGAGATGAATATGAGCTATGTTTAAATGAGAGTTAGAGTATTGTTTGTTGTTATTATTAGTACTTGCTCTTCACCTAGATCTGCTGCCTCGTGAGTGGGAGAGGAAATACATCACAGCACAATGAAGTTTGTAGAGAGCATACCTTATGCAAGACATTAGAAGCTGGCACTCGGATTGTGAGCACCCGTGCGGCCCCAGGGCCAATAGGGAAATGCGTAGGCAACTTGCATCAATGGAATGACATGAACTCTCCTTTTTCTACTACAGACCCTTCAGTGTGATGTCACCATTTCGCTGGACCATCGGATGGAGCAGAAAAAGCTACTGAATGAATCTTGCAGTCCCATAAGCACATGAGAACAATGACAACAGCGTTCACGCACAAGGCACGACGGAGTGGGCATTAAACTAATCCAAATAATTAAATTAAATAAAAAAACGGCAATGTATTTATTTCATTATGTAAGTATCCCTCAACAATGAGTTGGATCCGGATCATTAATACCCTTTTGGCACTTGGTGTGTCAAACCCACACCATTACCATAGGAACACTTGATCACCGATCCAGAAACTACTAGAGCACTGCACTTGTATAGCAAACCAAATATGGTGCCATTGGAACATAGCATCAGCATGAACTAAATCCAGAGCTCCTTTTCAAATGTTATTTATCTAACCAGTGAGTAGTTCAGTATAGACCAATGTGCGAGTTATCTATCTCAGTTTGCATTTATTGTAAGACAACACACGTTGGCTTGAGGTTTTTCGAATTGTACATCGAGTAAAAACTTTCCCCAAGCAAGCTATTTTCCCCATTGTATGCCATACACAAAATTCTACCATCATACAAAATTCAACATACACCCATCACAGCACAGATATGAGATACAGATCCTCTTTCCCGAGTTAATTGGCGCAGTATCGCCAATGTGGAAACTGTCCCACGGGACTCTGAGATTTAGGGAAAGACGTGGTAAAATCAAATGCGTTTCTGGAAACGTTTTCTTACAGAGCATGGAGAGATTCCTAAAATCAAGAAACGGAAGCATAATTGGACTCAGTAATGCTGTGTCCAAAATGTTATTCCCTGTTCCTGGCTCAGAAACTCAGAATGACTGCCATGTTTGGTAGAGCCAACAGCTGCAATTGGTAACTCGAGCACCAGTATCTCCACCTCCAGTTACCAGCAAACGATGAATGGCGCCCATAATTGGCTACTGACATGCCTACTCCAGCACATTTCAACGTAATACACGGCACATATATATGCAGCTACCACACACCCAAGTCAACTCGTATACAATAGTTTTCTACTACTGTGATTAGCTGCCCTCACACCAAGAAGCGCCTCAAACTTGCAAAATAATTAATTATACAGATTTTCTTCTCACAACTGTATCACACATACATTGATAAATATAGCAGCTATACATTCCACCCACAGCTAAGACATGCCATATCCTGAAACAGCATTCTCAGACTAATTTCGTCTGCAACTTAAAAGAGGCATAAGCAATTGGTGCATCCACCCAACCTCACCTCTTAGATACTAGCTAATACATCCATAGATCAACGAATAAGATATAGCAACACAACAAAACAGACAAATCCACCAAGACACATCATTATACTCTCACTATGACTCCCTTGTACATTGAACTCCACTGTATAAGCCCCTCTCACGTGATCTGACAATAATAAAGTCTATTACATAACCAAATAAGTGTAGGTAAGTATATAATAAAAGGAGCTAATATTAGAAATAGATAAATATTGAAAAGGGACTAAAATACACACACACACGAATGACATTTGGCTGTCTCTGCCCCCTCCATACCAGCCTATCAGAAGTGAAACTGCTACCTGAAGACGTCATGCCTCCACATCTACATCTGAAAGTGCAAGACTTAAAGGACTGCACAGCAGACTGCTCAAAACCTGCATTTTTAAAGTTTCAGGGTGCTATACATAAGGTTTCTGTGAATAAATGTTATTGTTAAGATAATTATATTTTGAACGAAAGAACTAAAACATTGCTACAGATATTGATGTTTTTTTAGGGTCAGCAATTTTGAAATGGACAATGAAATTCTCACTATATCTATATATATATATATATATATATATATATATATATATATTCCTGCGTGGGACTGTAAGGTTAATGGTTGAGGTTCTGGCTACCAGTGTAACAGTAGTGTAAGTTCATTTGATTATTACCTGAAGAAGTAAACTTATTTCATGAAAGTTAGCAAATAAATGAGTTAATTAGACAATTAAGTTATCAATTCTTTACATTCATCGAATAAATGCTAATTATCTTCTCCTTTGGTAATACGGTCAAGCCTAAAAAAATCATAAAAATGTTACTAGACCTTCAGGTCGAGTAACTTGAATAATCTACTCAATCAAAACTGTAATTTACTTGCCCCGTAAATGGGTCTCAAATTGTGTGATCCAAGACAAATATTTTAGTTTACAGAGTCGCTGTTTTCTTCACGGTCACAAGTGTACCTTAAAATAAGTGAGCTCAGCATTTCTGCTATACAAAAACACTTCTTTGTTTCATTAAATAGACTAAACATTTGCTCCATGTAAATAAATAATCTAGCCCACGCATATAGGGAATACATGATCCATTACTTGCCTCTTAGTTTACTAATAGCATTGCCATTGGGGCAGGAGTGTTTCTCAGTTTATGTTTAAACATTCACTTTCAATAAATATATTTCTGATGGATACAACTACCTATGGATTCCTCACCTTATGAATTCACCCTTGCACCAGCATCTGACGGAAAATCTTCTTCCCAGCTCTCCACTTCGACGAGGACGTCACAATTGCACGGCTCCACGCGACTCCATCTGACGTCACCGTGCAAATAAGAGGTCCTCGCCGGCGTGCTGACACCAGTTCCCTTTTTTCTGTGCCTTCGACGCTAACGGTTTTCTCCTAGCTCTCGCTTCTGTTGGAGGTTTCGTTTTGTTGCTAGCAGAATTGTTAGTTACAATGTCTCCCCCTAGGAAGTCTGGTTTCAAGCCATGCAGAGAGTGCGGCGTTGCATGTCGGTCACTGACCCTCATGAAGATTGTCTTTGATGCCTTAGCTCTGAGCATGATGTGGAGGAGTGTGTGTCTTGCCAGAGCATGAATCCAAAGGCGTTAAAGGAAAGGGAGGCCAAACTCTTTTTGGCTAAGGCAAAGAAGGGTCATAGAAGCCATCGTAGATCCTCTTCCCATGCTTCTTCGAAGAAGCATAGGAAACAGCGCCGTCATGACTCCCAGCGTCGTTCGGCTCAGAGCCGATTAAGATCGAGATCTCCATCTCGTTAGTACCGTGCGACGTGGGAGGTGAGTCTGACGGTGACTCCTCAACCCCAGAGCCCTGAGGCTTCTCTGGCGCCGTCTATCTTTGAGGTTGTGGCGCCTCTGGACAGTCCTTAATTTTCACCTGCTGCTCAGAAGTCTGAGGTTCAGCAAGCACAGGTGCATCAGGGAGACCAGCGGTATCCTGCCTTCCCAGCTCCGGGGGTGGATCCGGCAGCATTTTTTAATCCCATGTTCTTTATGTTCAATGCGATGGCTCCTGCTGGTGCACCCGCTGGTCCCACGGATCCATTGGCAATTTCGTTGGGCTCCCCTGCTCCGTACAAGGTGGTGCAGTTTATGCCATTCTATCCGGCTGAGAGTACCGGACTGGCGCTGATGACATTGCCTCGAGGCCCTGTGGATCCCATGACGTCGCCTTCTAGATCTATGGTGCCGATTTCATCACCCCGTCAGCCGGCGACATTGGTGGAGCCACGAACATCCTCGGCGCCAGTAGGATCCGTGCCGGTGCCGGGTCCGAGTGATGGATTCGAACAGAGTCAACCTTCCTCTCCTGTTCTACATCAGGTGTTGAAGCCGGTGTCTTCGACGTTGGCAAATTCCATGTCGACGCCAAGCTCGATTGAGGTCACGCAGGAAGGCTTTGCGGCTCTTAGAGGAGGAAGAGTATCAAAGGCAGTTGTTGGAGGAAGGAGAGATTATTGAGCCCTTGGGAGAGTATCAAGGCCTGGAGTCGGCCAGTGGACTGGATACTTCCCCGGAATGGAACTTGCCTTCACCGGGGGAATTTACTGAGAAGGCAGCTTCTTTTCACACAGTGATCAGGAAGGCAGCGGACTTTTTAGAACTTCCATTGCCTGCTGCGGAAGTTACGACAAATATTTTAACGGAGGTCCTGCATCCTTCTTCGGCTTCTGCAGACCCTTTGCTTCCATTCAACGAGGTTCCTATGGAGCCCATATTAGAACTTTGGAGGAAGCCTGTATCGTCGCCTGCTGTGAATAGAGCTGTGGCAAGGAGATACAGAGTAGCGCCTGGTGATCCAGGGTTTTTATCACGACATCCTACCCCCAGACAGTTTGGTGGTTCAGGCCTCTTGCTCTACGCGGTCTGCTCCAGGCTCTTTGCCTATGGTTCCATCAGACAGGGAATCCAAGCGGATGGAGCAATTCGCAAATAAGACTTTCTTGTCTTGCAGCATGGCACTAAAGGCTGCAAACGCTACCTGTTTGCTGGGTAGTTATGTCCAAGCCCTCATGCAGTCCGCGAAGGCCATGGTTCCTGACCTGCCGCAGGATGTACAGAAACCATTTGGAGAACTCCTGTCTGATGCGCAGGCTGCGGCGAAACAAATAATCCAGTCTGGCCTGGACTCTACGGACTCGGTGGCCAGGGCAATGGGTACATCTATTGCTACCAATAGGCACACTTGGTTGAGGTTCTCTGGGTTTTCTTCAGATGTACAGACCACTTGTGTAGGATTTTCCTTTTGACGGGTAAAAAACTGTTTAGAGATAAAGCAGACTCTGCCCTAGAGCACTTTAAAGATAGCCGGGCCACGGCAAAGTCTTTGGGATTGCAAGCCTCCTCTTCTACCCCTTTTAGGTCCTTTCGGAGGTTCATGGGGTTTAGACGTGGAGCAGCTTATCGAGGGAGACTCCAGTCCTCGGTCCAGCAGCCTACTAGCCTCCCATATCGGTCCTTTAGAGGGCGGGGGAGGGTTAGGACAAGAGGGGCCACCCAACAGCATCCTACGTCATCCTCTTCCTCAGGAAGACAACCGCAAGGGAAGCAGCCCTAGTTTTCTCCCCTTTATCGACCATACTTCTCCTGTAGGGGGAAGATGATGTCTTTTTCTCCACGAGTGGGAGTTAGTTACATCAGACTCATGAGTTCTAAATATTGTGAGAAAAGGATATGCTCTCCCTTTTCAGGAGTTTCCTCCTTCCATCCCTCCCCGTTCCTCGTTTTGTTCAGAAGATCATCTCCTGTTGTAACAGCAGGAGGTTCGGACCCTATTGTCAAAAGGTGCAGTGCAGTTGGTTACAGAGCAGGAAAAGGGTCAGGGTTGCTATTCAAGATACTTCCCCAACAAGGACGGTCATTTGAGACCAATCCTAGACCTGAGGATATTAAATTGGTTCCTCAAACAGGAGAAATTCAAGATGCTGACTCTAGCGCAGGTACTTCTGGCGTTGAACAAAGAGGATTGGATGGTGTCTGTCGACTTGCAGGATGCGTCATTTCATATCCCTATACTCAAGTCACACAGGAAGTATCTCCGGTTTGTGGTGGGGTCGCAACACTACCAGTTTGCGGTCCTTCCATTTGGTCTTACTTCAGCACCTCGAGTCTTCACAAAGGTGATGGTAGTGGTGCAGCGAGTCTCAGAAGGAAGGGGATTTTGGTATTCCCTTACCTGGACAATTGGTTGATCAAAGCCAAGTCTCCAGAGCTTGTGTTGCGTCACTTGCTGATGACAACTCAGATGTTGTTCAGGCTGGGTTTTTCGATAAATGTACCCAAATCTCACCTGGAGCCCTCTCAACGCCTCCTGTTCATAGGGGCAGTACTGGATACAACATTGAATCGGGCCTATCCTCTGCCTCAGCAGATCCAGGATATTCAGTCGTTGATTCCAATGTTTCAAAATGGAGCGGTTGTTCCAGTCCTCAAGGTCTTACGCCTGCTCGGTTTGTTTGCTTCTTGCATTCTGTTGGTCACTCATGCACGTTGGCACATGAGGGCTCTCCAGTGGTGCCTCCGCAGGCAGTGGTTTCAACACAAAGGGGATCTTGAGGAGTCGATAACGATCTCCAGAGACGCTGCAGCGGATTTATGATGGTGGGCTGTGGACGGCAACCTTTCTCAAGGAAGGCCGTTTTCACTGACCCCCTCCGGTGGCCACGGTCATGACGGATGCTTCCACTCTAGGGTGGGGAGCTCATCTGGGGGACCTGGAGATCAAGGGTCGTTGGTCTCCAGTGGAACAGACTTTTCATATCAATCTGTTGGAATTGCGGGTGATACGTCTGGCTCTCAAGGCCTTCCTCCCGTCCCTTCGCGGTCAGTCGGTTCAGGTCCTGACGGACAACACTACAGCAATGTGGTATATAAACAAGCAGGGAGGAGTAGGGATGTATCTTCTCTGCAGAGAAGCTCTGCGTCTCTGGTCCTGGCTTTAGGACCATCGGATTTGCTTGATAGCAAATCATCTGGCCGGGGTGCTCAACATGCGTGCAGATTCTCTCAGTCTGCATCTTTTGGCCGATCACAAGTGGCGTCTCCATCCGGATCTAGTCCTGCACATCTTTCAGATGTGGAGTTCTCCAGTGATAGATCTGTTTGCCACCCAGGAGAACGCGCACCGTCCGTCATTCTGCAGCCTCCAGTATCCGGTGCAAGGAGCGTTGGGGGATGCGTTTCAGATTTCTTGGTGCAATCAGTTGCTTTACGCGTTTCCCCCCCATACCCTTGATTCCTTGGGTTCTGAGGAAGATTCGCCAGGATCGGGCTCAGGTAATTTTGAAAGCCCCGGATTGGCCAAGAAGGGTCTGGTACATGGACCTTCTCCAACTCTCCCTGTGCCCTCCGCTCCGTCTCCCTCTCAGGGCAGACCTCCTATCGCAGTCGCAGGGGCAGGTTCAATACCCCCACCTCCAGAGCCTGCCCCTTCATGCCTGGAGATTGAACGAGGCAACCTGAGTTTCTTTTCTCTCCCACCAGATGTAGTGGATGTTATTTTATCGGACAGGCAACACTCCACTAAGTCAGTTTATGCCGGCAGGTGGGCAAAATTTGTGGCTTGGTGTGGAGAAAAGCAAATTGATCCTTTGAAGGCCCACCTTTCTGATATTTTATTATTTGCTTTGGACTTAGCAAAGAAGGGTTGTGTCCATGGCTACGGTTAAGGGTTATTTAGCTGCTCTGTCAGCCTTTCTTTGCCTCCCGGATCAGCCCTCATTGTTTAAATCACCTATTGTGGTTAGGTTTCTTAAGGGTTTACTTAATAAGTTTCCTCCCACTCCTTTTCATGTGCCTCAGTGGGACCTAAATCTTGTTTTAACCTTTTTAATGGGGTCACCTTTTGAGCCCATGCACTCTTGTCCGTTAAGGTTTTTAGTACTTAAAACAGTTTTTCTTGTTGCCATAACCTCCGCTAGACGGGTTAGTGAGCTACAGGCTCTATCTGTTAAACACCCTTTACCCTGTTTTTTCCAGATAAAGCGGTGTTGAAAACCAGGGCGGCTTTCCTGCCAAAAGTTGTCACTCCTTTTCATATAGGGCAGACTATTACCCTTCCATCTTTCTACCCTCCTCCTCACCCCTCGAAACAAGAAGAAAGGCTTCACCGATTGGACCCTAAAAGGGCGCTTAGTTTTTAAATTGAAAGGACAAAGGACTTTTGCCTGGAAGATCAGCTGTTCGTGTGGTATATTGAACAGAGGAAGGGCAGAGCAGTCCATAAAAGAACAAACTCCAGGTGGGTTATCCTTTGAATCAAGATCTGTTACTCGTTGGTGAAAAAGGTTCCCCCTCAGGGTATCAGAGCCCATTCCACCATGGCTAAGTCCGCTACTTTGGCCCTGGCAAGGGGGGTTCCGGTGGTGGATATTTGCAAGGCAGCAACTTGGGCATCCCTCCACACCTTTGCAAAGCATTATTGCTTGGACTCTGAGGTTCGGAGGGACGGCTATTTTGTACGATCTGTGTTGCAGGATTTCTTGGTGTAATCAGACAGGCACCCACCTCCTAGTGTGGTACTGCTTTGGGATTATATTCATAAGGTGAGGAATCCACAGGTCGTTGTATCCATCAGAAGAACAAGTTACTTACCTTCGGTAATGCTTTTTCTGGGGGATACAATAGCTACCTGTGGATTCTTCACAGTCCCACCCGCCTCCCTGTTGCCTGTCTGGTTTCACTAGGATATGTGGTTGTATAGATGTATGTATATATTGATATTTTTCCTGTATATGTATATATATATATATATATATAAAAATGATGGTTTTGATTTTGTTGTATCATGAAGATTTTGTGTATATATGTACTTATTGGAGTTATTTTGGAGTCGGTTTTCACCTGTTCGCCTCAAAGGCACGTAAAAAATGGGTGAAACTGACGTCAGCATGCCGGCGAGGACCTCTTATTGGCACGGTGAAGTCAGACGGAGTCGCATGGAGCCGTGCAATTGTGACGTCCTCGTCAGCATGGAGAGCTGGGAAGAAGATTTTCCGTCAAATGCTGGAGCAAGGGTGAATTCATAAGGTGAGGAATCCACAGGTAGCTATTGTATCCACCAGAAAAAGCGTTACCGAAGGTAAGTAACTTGTTCTACTAAACCATGATGTGGATGTACACTGTCATTTACAGACAGAACATTTCCAAGAAATGCCCAAAAACCTTCCCAGTAACTTGCAGCTTTACTGATAAAAACTATATAATGTATTAACAATCTGTAAAAATCGGATTTCAGAAAACATATAGTCATTATGACCCCAGCGGTGAGTGGTAAATCAGGTGATCAAGACCTTGTTGGTTGAAATGCGTTGGTGGTGGGTAAATTGATCAATGAATAAAGAAGAAACGTAAGGATTCCTGTGAGGTGCCGTGTTTCACTTTTGTCAATTTGCGGAGAGGATATATACATATATATATATATATCACAAGAATTCTCCATCGTCGGGGGCCCCCAACCATGCAGGGCGGCTTCAAAAAGACGGGGACGGAGCATCCCGCCAGAAACATCCACGAAAAGAAAATGCTGAAGCCCAGTTTCAGATAACAGCAAGGAATATATTCATATTTGAAGAGGCTGCACACATGAAATCCTTACGCGTTTCGACTGAAGTGCCTTGTTCAGAGGTACAAAGGATTAGAATACCCAGTTGTATGTGCTTATAAAGCGAATGTCACGTGACTGATAACAAAATCATACATGTCCCATAATGCACCAAAAGTATAATCACTGTATTGATTCTTAACTGCGTTGATATTCCAATAAAGCTTAAATAGAGTCAAGTCAACGCAGTATTCTTTCATTTCACCTTCATGGTGCAGAGCATTTCACTAATACAAAAGTCACGAGCATTACAGTATAATTCTTTCATAAGTAAAAATCCTTCTTTCATTGTGTTGCACCCGTTAGTTACATCACTTCACATACCAAGAAATCCGAATCTGCCGAGAGAGAGAACTTCTCCCTCTCTCATCCCTTTCTCGCCTCCAAATCCAAAATATCAGGTTAAATGCCTTCAATGGCGGCAAGCGGGTCATGCCCCCCATTGCAAATATCACAAGAATTCTCCATCGTCGGGAAAACATGTTTTGGGACCCCCCCTTCTTCTCAGCCCCCGCTTGATGAATCACCCCAACATAGCAGCTAAAGTGATTGGCGTACTAGTTTTAAAAACTCTGAAGATTCGTCAAGCGGCATCAACATTATACTATATATATATATATATATATATATATATATATATAAATCCACCAACATAATGCTGGTATGCACTAAGGCTGAAACACATAAGTTCAAGCAGGGCTTCGGCTGCCTCTTCAATAATGCACACAACTTTCCTCCCACTGAAAAGAAGCTTGAACACTTCTGAGCGTGCCAACACCAATTTATTTAGGCCTCTCCTGACACGTTTGGTCCCTCCGTACCTTTTTCACTGGTAACGAGAGTAAAATGACCAAATGATTATGTATACAAACAAAGAGACAACATTGTGAAATGACTAAGTCAATGCTGAAATTGTGGATGCCTTATTAGAACAGTGTTATCAGTATAGTTTGCTAAAGTAGCAGAATATCAACACCAAATGTTTCTGTTTGAAGTATGAATCTAGAGTGATGCAAAATTACAAAATTGATTATTACATAGCTATAGGTGCACCACCACCAACAGAAATTGAGATGCTCCAGCTGCCATTTTTTCACCAGTTTTTCATTGCCTTTGCTGTCAATACTACATAATGGTATCATGCAAAACTGCATCAGTAGTGAGGTTGTGGGTGCCATTTTGAAACAGTAGTCTAGATATAATTTGCCCTATTATAAAAGTACAATCACACAATATAACTGTCAATATCTGTTAAAGATATTCACCAATAGTGAAAATTGGGGTGCCCCATCAGTTACTTTTGTCATTGGTTCATTACCTTAAGCAACAATATTGCATATATAAATCATAAATTCAGCATAATTGCAGCCAGGCAAGCCATGAAAGCAGTTGGAAGAGTATGTCCATGCATGTCTAAATATAATGTATATTAAATCGAATTACACAACTAAATGGTATGGTCTGAGTGGCCAGAATACATCTGAATAACGCCCATGTGGTGTAAATTACATCAGAATAACGCCCAAGTGAGCTAATTAGCAAACCAAAATAACTATACAAACAGTCTCACTGACAGTAGTTGCGGCTCAATGCAGTGAAACTTCATCCCAAGTGGGCATACTGAAACAACATAAATCCTCACGAACAATTCGCCTGTCCACCCTATCACGCACTGACCTGAGTAAAAATGAAAATAAAATTGATTTAAAAAAACGTGGTTGCTGAACAACCTAAGAAACAAAGATTCCCTATCACCTCCCCTAATGTCCAATCCAATATTATCAATCATCATGTGATGTAAAGAAATTTAGGTTACTCAATACTAAAAAAGAATTTACCATCAGAAAACACACTCCTTTTAGCACCGAAGCCTTCATTACGACATTGACGGTCTTTTGGCAAGACCGCCATGCTAACGCCTGCCAAAATACCGCCAGTGATGGTGGTACAGTGACTGCCGTATTACGAGACACAAACTGAAGACCACCCAAATATAGCCACAAATCCTAAACCACCAAGTAGACTGAGTGCTGGAGAGAAATGGTCCCACTACCAGCACCCCACGCCAACAACACCCCGCCTTCCATATTACGATCCACAAATCAGCCCAGCGGTCATTGCACAGCAGTAAACCATTGGCAGTGCGAAGTCTCCGCAGTGAAAATATCACCTCCACTAGAATCTGACACCACATTGGATAGTCTGAATACCCCACACCTGACACACACCACACACATCTGCCAACTGCATATATGACACACCCTCACACACGCCCACAATCCTGTGCAACCACAACTACCAAAAGAGAGACCAAGGAGCACACCAACAGAGGACACAGCACGTCAAAACCATAGGCACCAACACACTTCCCAACCATCACACACCACGCAACTGTGCCACCAACACAATACACACATCCACTGCACACATAACCAGATACCACCGGCACACACAACCAAACACCCTCTCCCCACCAACCACCCTACACTGCACCCTACACACACAACACCCCCCCAACACAACCACCATGCCCTGTCAGAAGCACCCACGTTTCACTGATGATGAGTTGAGGGTCATGGTAGATCAAATCCTCAGGGTAGAGCCACAACTGTTCGGAGCCCAGGTCCAGCAAACCTCCATTTCCAGGAAAATTTAGTTATTGCGGAGGATTGTTGACAGGGTCAACTCAGTGGACACCCATCCATGCATACGGGAGGATATCAGGAAGAGGTGGATAGACCTGCAGGAGAAGGTGCTTTCCATGCCATCATATCACCAGATTGACATCCACAAGACTGGCAGTTGGCTCTCACCTCCTCCGCCTGAGTCGGTGGGCTCCTGAATGCCAGCAGTACTCTGTAGTACACTGGACCACCATCTCCTCCTTAACATTTTCCTCTTGCATCTCCAACAAGAAGAATGACACATGAGAAGCAGATTGAAATTACTTTAATCGCACTGTGAGGTGAAAACATCTATGTGTTTCGGCTTCTACAAGCCTTGGTCATGAAGCGTAATGCCATTTTGGAAATACTAAATGCACTCATTGTGAGGACGTGTACATAAAGATCGTCAACATACTTCCAAGGAGAAGCGAATTCATTTTACTTGTGATTTCCTTATTTGAACAAATCATAGCATAAGTACTAAGGGATGTATTTAAGAGCCCCCAGCGCCACTTTAGCACCGCAATAGGCCCATTTTTTTTTTACGCTAAAGTGTTTTTTTCCACACACCATATTTACAAAGTGGCGCAATGCATGCTTTGCACCACTTTTAAATCCTTGTGTCACATTATGCCTGCGCCAGGCATAATGTATGCAAGGGGGTGTTCCGGAGCTACGAGGACCACAAAAATGGTGCAGTGAAATTTAACAGATTTCACTGCATTTTTAAAGCCTGCTTAGAGCAGGCATTAAAATGACGCTCCCATAGAAACCGATGGGCCTCCTTGCACATTTTTGAAGCTAGTGTAGCAAAGTACCACAATAGCATCAAAACGCTTGACACTATTGTGCTAACGACCTCCATGGTGCACCGTATTATAAATATGGCGCAACCATGGTGTGGTTAGGTGACGGTAGGGGGGGTGCAGAAAAAGTGGTGCTTCAGCTCTCATGTGCCACTTTTTCTTAAATATGGGCCCAAGGGTGCTCTTGGTGACTACAGAATAAACAAATATTCAAAAAAAATATTAAAGAATGCAAGCTACATCTAATATGAACATGCATGCAATGAACTCTGCATTGATTTATAGTTCTATAGTTCCAACTATTTTTTAAGTGTCTAAATAAATCAATTCAGGAAACCTGGCTCAATTAAACCATCACAAATAAATGTGAAATAAAAAAGCTCCTTCTTTTTAAAGTATACTATCAAAATATATCCTTACAGCAGAGAGCCATGGGCACTGAACTGTAATGAGAAGATGCATGTACATCTATAGGAATGATGAATTGTGAATTGACATAAAGCTTTTCAGTCTTAGCTCTGTAGGTATTTTGCATTTTTGGGTAATCAGATGGAGTTTATACAGTTGTAACATCCAGGATTTGTGTTTTGTGCTTTTGGATGACTTCAAATAGACTGATGTCAAGTCTCTTTACCTTTGTCAGTAGCCCACTTGGGCATTATATGTATGGAAAATAATACACAGTACTGGCAAGGGTTTGTATTCAATAGCATGCCTTAAAAGGACAGGCGTTTTCTACATTGACTTGTATTTGTGATGGATTAATTAGAGTTCTGTGGATGGGAAAAATTAACAAGCATTTGCAATGCAATAGGGTCTCACATTTCTCCGAGTTACAGCTATCAGCAGTTGTAAACTCCCAACCGGACTTTTCTTGCAACATTAAATGGTAAAAAACAGCGCGATCGCGCTGCTACAGTTCACTCCTATGGACAGTTGAAGACGGCAAGCAGGTAGAAAGAAAAAAAACAGCGCGATCACGATGCTACAGTTCCCTCATAGTGAAACCTATTGGCAAAAGTGCAATTATGTACGTAACCGGCAAAAGTGCAATTAACTATGTAACAGGGTTGTTGTCATGCAAAGAGCTGGACTTCTGCCAAGCGAGATCGTGCTGCGAAAAAAAGATAAAAAGTAGTCCACAAACCTGACGGGAAACAGCGAGCCTCACATGTTTTCAGTACTTGGTTGCTGTGCTCGAGGAGGGCTAACCACCGGAAAAGGCATGACGTATGCCTGTCTTCTACTAATGAAAGCAAGCAGATTTTGACGTTGCATGGACAGGGCTCCGAGCCCTTTTGTATCTACTAAAGCGTCTCGCAAGCGAAACACATGCGCCAGCTCATGCGACGCAGGCTCGACCCTAAAAAGGGGTTAGGGTGGTGGAAATATATGTTTTCCCATTTTAGCTCCTCTAGAAAATCATGCTTGCACCTACATCTAAGACCGCTGAACAAATTTGATGCAAACCAGGCTTCAAAGTAGAATTCTACTGAGAAAGTATGCTTTTGTAAGTGTGCTGTATATCAGATTGGTAATTTTTGAGATATTAGTGTTTAGAATAAGTACCACTGGATTCTCACTTTTGTATCTTTTTGCCTTTTTAGCTTTCAGACTGTCAAATACATGAAGGTCTCCCATTTTCACAGACCTCACTCTGAATCACTGGCCCCAAGTTAAAAACCAAGCATGGGCAAAGCCAATAGGTTTCATCTCTGTGAAATCTGTTGGTTTGGCAGTGTATCTTTAGACATGTTACACAGCAGCACGAGCTGCTGTGCAGTTTGTCTTAAAGTATAAGAAAACGCTATGAAGCACCCAGCATTGATCGCATCATAGCACTTTGTTTTAACTATACGACATTCTGCACAACAGCTCGGGCTGGTAACAAACATAGACAAAACCAATAGATTTTGCAGAGGTGAAACCTATTGGCTTTGCCAGTGCTTGTTTGGTTATTGTGATCACTGCAGATGTCTGCAACCAAATTAGTTGAATCCTGGTTGGTGCAGGAGAGAATAGTGACTTGTATTTTTTGTGGTATGAGGTCCCAACTTATGACAGAAAGTACTGTGACTACATGTCATCATTTTAACCTTTGCATTACACACAGTATAAGATATGGTGCCCCACAACGTGCAAAAAGATTTAGATTTAAAATAAAAATAGTACTTCCAAAAATGGATTTTAGTAATAGGCAGACTGAACATAGTGCAAACATTTTTTATAAGTGTTCATTTAAGCACACACCCAACAGCTCAGCTTGCAAAACCCTTACAATACCTCTAAATAAGATTTAAATATTTGTCATCATGAAGCTTCAAGTGGCTCCATTAAATAAATCCCATACCGGCTTCCAAGCAGTCTTTATATTTGCATGTTGACCAGTTGCACACATTTGCGTTTCTTTTAGACAGCAGGCACCCTGGCAAGGATGCTTGTTTCTTGGTTAGCTGTCTGTCCCTGCCTTAGAGCATAATGGACTTCCTTCCTTTAACTAATGCTGGGGCACCTCGACTATCCACAATAACCCAGGAAGGTTGTCTTTGAACAAAAAGTAGGGAAACTGTGTTAAATTAAGAAATATGAGCACCACATGCCCCACAGTTACTGGCCACTTTGACCTCTGCCTCCTTGTGCTAAAAGGGGAATTTGTGCAAAGTTTGGTGAAATCTTGTTTAAGCAGGATTTCATCCAGATGATCTGATTGACAAAATAATGATTGCCTTTTGGAGCGAAAGAAAACCACTTTCAGGATTGGGGGTTATTTTCTTACAAAACCTAGGTGATTTTTAGAAGTGAAATTGTAGTTACAGAGCATTTTCTAGACTGCATGAGCTGATATTGGCTGACATAATATCAACAGTCTCTACTGCTCTCTTGTAAGGGAATCTGTTTGGCTGGTGAATCATAGCATATGCTATTAAAGTTCCTAAGTTTCTGCTGTTCACTATTAGCTAATTATTATCTAAATTGGGCCCTTTTAAAATAACTCATGTTCTCATAGACACAGAATGGCAAAAACTCTTTAATACACAATACTATGCGCAAAGCCCCTGGAATTATGTGGCAGAGGAGGATCAAAAAATGCATGCAACTACTTAGAATGCAAAATGACAGATCTCATAGAGAAACTTTGCTCTATGGAGGCCTCCTTGGAGTCACTTAGTAAGGAGGTAGATGTAAACCGCAAAGAGATCCTGTGTTTGAGATCAGGCAAGAAAGAACTAAGAGAGAGCTAGAGTCATTAGAAAATAACTCTAGAAGGAACAACCTAAGAGTACTAAATGTCCCAGAGGGGGTAGAGAGAAGGAATTTGAAACAGTTTATAATACCCTAATTAAGGAGTGTATTCCCTCGCTAGATCTAAGTGACCTTGAGCCATACATACAGAGAATACATCTGGACCCTTTCAAGAGAAACCCCAAGAGGGAGAAACCAAGGAAGGTATTCATTAATTTAAAAACTCATTCATTAAAAGAACAGATACTCTCAGAAGCTTTAAAAGACAACATGTTCACTAAAGATAATATTACCTTCCACATCAGATCTGACATCTCTAGGACAACTCAAGACAAGCAGTGAGAGCTATGGAAACATATACCGGAGCTTAGATCTTTAGGTGCTGCAGTTCAAATAACATTCCCAGCTCCCTGAAGATGATGGAGAACAATAGGATGCATAATATTAGAGACCCCGCGGAGGTTGAAAACTTAATACGCCAATTAAGGTCTAAATAAGAGTGGCACTGTAGAGCCAAGGCTCAAGGGTACAAAGAGTTACCCATAAGGAAATGTTAGGAGGGTTCCCCAAGGTGGGGAGGGCAATTTGTCACAGAATCAAAGGCTCTTTTTGAGGTTTGCATGATCTGTAAGCACAGGGTAGGAAGCATGTGGGGAAAAAGCAGAACAATAAGAAAAAAAGTCCTCATTTCTGACAATAGGAAGGTGAGTGCAAAGGAGGAATTTAATGACTGAACAAAGAAGTAAGGTAACTCTTAGGGTCCTTACATGGCATGTGAACAGGCCTAGAGTAGCGACCAGGAGGAAGATAATGAAGTTCTTAAAACAATCTGACAATGACATAATAATCCTTCAAAAAACACACTTGAGAGAATGGGATAAAATCTGCAAGGGCCAAAAATGGACTGCCCATCTAGCCTGCACAAACCAGAGTGAAGGAGGTAGCAATTCTATTGAAAAATTCGGCTAAGGGAGTATAACTGACTTTCATCCGGAAACAGGAGGTAGGTGGGTGATAGTAAATATTAAACTTCATGCAGTGACCGTATCTATAGTGGGGTATTACGGCCTAAATATTGATGAATCAAAATCCTTGCAGGAGCTTTATAGTAACCTGGTTGATAGATACCCTATTGTGATGAGGTGACTTTAACATATTACTAGAACCCAGCTTAGATAATTCTAGAAGCAGCCAGTAGTAAATTCTCCTAAAATAAGGACATGCGTTTACCGCATATTGAAGGATTTGGGTCTAGCAGATTTCTGGAGATAGTGGGCAGGCCAGCAGAAGGGTGTTACAATAAGAAATATGGTCATGCCTCCTGGATAGACTTTTTTCTATTAGATGTTAAGCTGATCTCAACCCTAAGCAGCTCTGGTCCTCAGCAACTACGAAACATGCGGGGTGGCAATACTGCTCTCGAGGTCATTTGCTGGGGAGATAGTGGGGAAGGTACATGAAGTCCCAGGTAGGTTCCTGGCTATTAGAATTAGGCTTAGGGCCTTTTCTTTTACTATTGCTTCCCTTAATGCTCCGAATGCCCAGCAGGAGAATTTCCTGAGTCAGTCAGTTTCCCCTATACTCAGCTTGCCGGATAGTGCCATTTTGGTAGGGGGAGATTTTAATCTGGTGATGGATAACGAGCTTGACCGCTCGGGTCAGCGCTTTGGGCAGACTGGAGCTTCGTCAGAGATGGGGCGTCAGTGGCTGGCGGAGTGTGGGTTGGAGGACGTATGGAGGAAATTGCATCCCACGCTCCGGGATTATTCCTTTTTCTCAGCTGCGACCAAGACATATGCACGGCTTGATCTTTTTTTGGCCTCGCGTGAGTTTATGTCCCGGGTTTGGGAGGCTATGATTGAGCCTAGGGCTCTGACAGATCATGCCCCTATCTTGGTTGAACTGGCCATGGAGATAGGTCGCGTTGGCACTCTGAGCTGGCGCTTTAGGGACTCCCTGCTTCAGAGCGAGATAGTGGTGGACCCGCTTCGTCGTGCGATTAGGGAGTATATCAGCTTTAACGATGAGAGCAGTACTTCTGTGGAGACTGTGTGGGAGGCGCTGAAAGCGGTAGTGCGGGGTGAGGTGATGGCTGTATCGGCAAGGGATAATAGAGCGAGGAGGGAGGTGAGGGAGAGGCTTGAGCACAGGGTAGCTGTCCTGGAGCGTTCCCATAAATCCACTGGGGCACCTAGGATTTGGTGCGAATTAGAGAAGGTACGGCAGCAGCTGAAGCGACTGGACTGGGATAGGGCGGAGTATGCGGTAGCACGACTCAAGCACAAATACTATATCGGGAGCAATAGATGTGGGAAGCTATTGGCGCATCGGCTACGAGCGTAGCGTGAGGCATCGGCGGTCAAGCTGATCCAGTCTTCTTCGGGCAAAGAGGTTTGCACGAGCGATCAGATCGCAGAGGCATTTGCGGGATTCTACCGGGGGTTGTATGCGGTGGAAGAGCGGGATGATGCGGCCCTGAATTCTTACTTAGAGGGCATAGCAATTACTCCTCTTGGGGAGCGGGAGGCGTCTCTGCTGGACCAACAGATAAGACCGGAGGAGGTTATATCGGCTTTTTCCCGCTTAAAGAGCGGGAAATCTCCTGGACCTGATGGGTTCACGGCACTGTTTTATAAAATCTTTTGTGCTGAGCTCACCCCGCTTTTGGTGAGGCTTTTTAACTCCTTTCAGAAGACGGGAATCCTGATGCCGAGTATGCTAGACGCTACCATTACTGTTATACATAAAGTATAACAGCAAAGACCCAGAGGAGTGCGCTTCATGTAGGCCGATTTCGCTTCTGAATATTGACGCTAAGTTATTTACTGGGATCCTTGCTTACCGCCTTAATCCTTATATGCCGGGTCTCATTGACCCGGATCAGTCTGGGTTTATTCCGAATCGACAGTGTGGTGACAATACGAAGCGCCTTCTGCATTTATTAGATAAAATTGAGAGATCCCGTAGAGAGGCGCTTTTTTTCTCTGTCGATGTCGAAAAGGCGTTCAATAGGGTTCATTGGCCATACTTATTCCGGGTCCTGAAGCGTTTCGGTCTGGGTCCGGGCTTTAGATCTTGGATCCAGTGTGCATATCGGTCCCCTAGAGCTGCGGTCAGAGTTTATGGCGTGCTTTCTAGGCCGTTCCTGGTGGAGCGCGGGACCAGGCAGGGGTGCCCGCTTTTCCACCTTTTGTTTGCACTATATATGGAGCCCCTGGCTCAGCGCTTGAGGGATAGTCCCTTGGTTTCTGGGGTGAAATTTGGCGGGGACCACCATTACTTTATATGCTGACGATGTTATTCTTACACTTGCGGAGCCGGCGACCTCTCTGCCTGCGCTTATGGGGATACTAGTTGAATTTAGCCAGGTATCGGGATTTAAAGTGAATATGCAGAAATCTCAGGTCCTTGGTTTGTCCCTGAGCGCTGATCATGAGAAGGATCTGAAGGCTCGGTATCCCTTTACTTGGTCACTCTCACGCCTTTCCTATCTCGGGATTGAGTTGGCGACATCTGCCGTTAAAACAGCAAGTGTGAACTACGCGAAGCTGGTTCGTGATGTGCGACGGGACCTGGAGGTGTGGGGGAGCCATAAATTGTCTTGGTTGGGCAGGGTGGCTGCGGTCAAGATGACAATCTTGCCGCCAATACTGTATATGTTTCAGGCTCTCCCGCTAGCCCCACCTCCTCGGACGATTGCCACCCTGCAGTCGGCGGTCTTGAGATTTATATGGGAGGGTCGCCCGGCGCGTTTTCCGCGGCAGGTTTTATATCGTCCCAAGGACAGCGGGGGTTTGGCGATCCCATGTCTTCTGAGATAATTTCAGGCTACACAGCTGCACTTTCTGGTGGAGTGGAGTCGCGCTCTCACGGAGAAACATTGGTGTTTTATGGACCAAGCGGTGGCGGGTACTCATCTATGGAAGAAGCCTTGGCTCCGGTGCCGGCACATGGCGGGAGGCCTTTACTCTTCCCCGATTACTGGAACAACGTTACGAGTATGGGATGCGGTTGCTAGCCGGTTAGGGCTGACTTCCTTTCCGTCCCCTATGACCCCCATAGGTGCAAACCCTGACTTTGAGCCTGGACTGCGTCTAGAGAGCCTGAGACGCTGGTATGAAGGGGGTTGCAGGAGAGTAGGGAATCTTTTTGACGAACAAGGGGTGTTGTTCTTCGACCAGATGCGAGAGGCATATGGCCTAATGGAGGCGGATAGATTGATGTATTATCAGGTTCGACACTGGGCTCTCTTGCCGGCGAATAGAGCTCCGGTAGACAGGCCTCTTACGCCATTTGAGAAATGGCTGCTCTTAAAGAAGGATGATAAGAGACTCATTTCGGAGCTTTATCGGCTCTTGCAAGGGGAGGGCCGCCCGCCCAAGTCAAAAGGGCAGTTGTGATGGGAGAAGGAGCTGGAGAGAGAACTCTCAGATGAAGAATGGGATAGTATATTCTATAGAACACACCATACAGCATATAATGCAGCTGGGACAGAGACATCATATAAAGTAGCTTCATACTGGTATTATACTCCAGCGCGGGTGCATGCATGGAATCGTGATAAGTCGGATCTTTGCTGGAGGGGGTGTGGAGCTACGGGTACGCTCACACATTTGCTTTGGCACTGCCGTAAGCTGCATCATTATTGGGAAAGCATAATCGATGATATTGATGCAGCGTTTCAAGTTAACATTCTGATATTCCCATTGTATATCTTATTGGGGTTGCCTAATCCCCTTACTTTCCCGTTACGGTCCTTAAAAGGGAGACAGATAGCCTTAGCACTTAACGCAGCGCTGCAACTGATTCTAGCTCTCTGGGGTACAGATAGAGTTCCGACGCGTATCTCATGGTTCCAGAAATTGTGGTTTATCTTGGCCATGGAGAAAATTACGCTAGCCTCCCAGCAGCGGGTTGGAGATTTGGGCGAGTTGTGGAGGCCGTTCCTTCGGATTCTCTCCGCAGAATTTACCGAGCTGACATGCCCGTTATACCTGAGAGTGTTGAGGCTGATTTGAATTTTGGTTGGAGTGCTGGGGGGGGGGAAGTTGGATGAGGGAGATGAGCTTGGATGATGCAAAGGGTCGAGGTGAGGAGAAATAGGAAGCTGACATGATTCCTTGGAGGGAGGCATTGTTGAAGTGTTCATGTTTGTAAGATTATGTGTTTTCATCTGTGGGGCTGGCACTTCGGAGGATATGGGGTATTACCGGTGGATACACAATTCTGCAAAGAGAAGACTGGCTGGGTGGTTCCACAGGGTGTGATCCTCTGATTACGATAGAGACTATTGCGGGAAGATCTGAGACTACTATTGTGCTGATATGTGCATTTATGTCCTACGATGAGCTATGTTTGTATGTTTTTTTTCCTTTCTTAAAATACAATAAACAGATTTGATCCTAAGCTGATCTCAAAAGTAAAATCAGTGGTCCACCAGCCAGAACGCTTATCTAATCACACTGAGGTGAAATTAGAACTGATTATAGATAAGCATGTAGAGGCATTTAGATGGGCGCTGGATAGAACTATACTATGGGACCCCCTTAGTCATTACTCAATTAAAAAGAGATACAATTGAGTTCTTTGAGGCAGATGATTCAGACTCTGCCTCCTTGCACTTCATTTGGGATTTGTTTAAGGCCTTTTTGCAAGGTAGGCTCTCTTATTATGCGAATTAGAAATGAAAATAGAAGGCCTCCAAGAAAATCAAGCCAGGTGTCCAGACGCACGGGCACAGGTAAATCTGGAGGTTAAAGTTAAGGCTGCAAGAAAGGAACTTTCTGATTACTTAGAAGCAAAAATACAAAGAAGGTGGGAGTCTAGTAAATTGGCACACCATGAATACGCTGAAGAAGGTGGAAAGCTCCTGGCAAGGAAGATGAGGTTGGATAGCTCAAACAGCATAGTTTAAGAAATAGTTGAAGATGGGTCCAACAATCGACGTCTTGCTGATACAGATATAGAACAGGCTTTTGTTAACTTTTTTCCAGGACTTGTACTCAAAGGATATGGCAGTTATAGAAGATCAGATAGTCGCCTGGCTTTCAGAAGACCTACGGATGGTATTGCAGGCAGATCTGAGAAGGAATTTAAATCAAGAACTAAGAGCAGACAAGGTTGAAGCTATACTTGGGGGTCTACAAATGGGGAAAGCACCAGGGCCTGATAGCCTACCCTTTGAGGGCTACAACACTTTGAGGGAGGAACACAATCCGTTCTTAACTAAACCGTTTAATGAAATACACAATGGAGTCCTTACTCAACCTAGATCATGGGCTGAGGGCAGAATCACAAGAATTTTAAAAACAAATAAAGACCCTAAAAAGTGTGAATTGCAGAGACCAATATCCCTGCTGATATGTGATTATAAGATCTTCACACAAATACTGACAAAATGATTGGAGGAAGTGGTCGGGGAACTTATACATGAGGACCAGAATGGCTTTATGAGGGGTAGGCAGCTTTATAAATTGACTCATGATTTAGTGAGTACAATTGATCTAGCATAATCATCAAACCTTCCTTTTACTATTACGACCTTTGTTGCAGCTAAGGCCTTTGATAGGGTGAGTTGGGCCTTTTTGTATGAAGTTATTAGGTTGAGTGACATTGGGGAAATTTTCTCAGAACAGTCAGATCCATTTATAAATCACCTGTGGCGAGAATTCTAGTCAACAAAAAATTAACAAGGCAGGTCCAGCAGAAAACAAGGTTAACATTTGTCCCCGTTACTTTTTAATCTCTGTATAGAGCCCCTAGCGAGTAGGATCAGAAGAAATCAGGTGATTATCCAATTTAAATACTGTGATTGGGAAAAGAAAGTTGCTTTGTAAACAGGTAATTTGCTGATTTATATGCAAGACTTTAAAAACTCCTTACCTGTCATTTTAGATATTCTTAAGGGGTTTTTAGGAGCATGCCTGGCTACTTAGTCAATCAAAAGAAAACAGAGCTAATGACATGGAATTACCCAATGCGCAAATATTGGGAAAAGGGACAAGTTTGGTACTTAGGGATTCAAGTGGTGAAGGATTTGGATAAAATGGTGCAAGTAAATTTTGACAAATTGTTCAGGGGGAGCAAGAATCTTTTGCATGTCTGAGCGCTCCTCCCTCTCTCTGGTAAAACCAATATAATATAAATGTTTATCCTCCCAAAGTTTATGTTTATTTTTAATACAATACTCCTAAACTGTAGAGCAGAGTGGTTCAAGGAACTACAAGGGGAATCGTCTAGCTTTATTTGGAACCACAAAGGAGTGAGAATAGCATGGAGAAAGCTATGCAAGAGCAAACTGGAAGGCGGGATTGCCCTTCCTGATTTTCAGTTGTATTATTGGGCGTTTCACCTCAAAAACATAAGAATCCTCCTTAAAGGTGACCCCCTTTTTTCTCACCTTCATTTCGAGCTTTGACAAAAGACCTAGAGGGGAAAGCTGAATCCTTTCTTTTCAAGTTTGGCCACCTTAAGGGGCATATTTAAGAGCCCTTAGCGCCACGGTAGCATCACTTTTTGCTACACCCCAGTGGCGCAATGCCCTATGCCATATTTACAAGGTGGCATTAAGCCACTTTTGTGGCTTAACACCACCTTGTAAATACGGCCCCTTCACACGCAGCATTTTATGTGGAAGGGGCGTGCAATGGGTGTTGCTGTGGGCATGCCACAGCAACACCCATTTCAAGTTGACACTGCCTCTGATTTACAAGCTTTCGTAAACCTGAGGCAGTGCCAAAATCTAACGCCACCCCAGGGGAGGCATTAGCAAGGTGCAACAAGGAGAAATGCTTTCATATCTCCTCATTTTTTGCTCTTTCTGTGTGTGCTGCAGAATGCAGCACACACAGAAAGAGCACATCGCCATTTAGGATTGCTTTTGAGAAGGAAGATGTTCCTTCCTGCACAAAAACAATCTCCCCCCGACGGGTGTTTGGAATCCCATACTACAGTAACTTAGCCCTCATATGGGACTCACCAGGAACACTGGTTTGTCTGCAGAATATTTTGGCTCTCCCTCTGAAGGGCGCTGAAATAGTTAAGTGAGGACAGTGGTTGGAGGGAGCTGGCCTAAGATCCTGGGACTCACTTCTCTGTTCATCAAACACAAAGCTTTCTAGATTTACATTTTATCAACTAAGGTCCTGGGCAAGAGAACCAGACTTTGTAGCAGAGGGGAGGATAGCATATTGAGCACCCCTACTCAGATAAAAGAAATATCCAAATAGTACTGGTTCTTGGTCCTGTCTCAAGAAGATCCGTTCACACTGCCAGAAGATGTTTGGGGATTTGACCTCCACTGGTCAAGCTCGCAGACATAGGGCAAGTATCAATGTCTGCACTTTGGGTCATGGTTAAGTCTGAACCTCTGAAGAGGAATCATCTGTTTACTTTGCACAGGGCCTACTGGTGATCGAGGAGGTTGTCAAAACTGGCTGATCAGAGGGTGAGGTGTTGCCCAAAGTGTGGAATGGAAAAGAGCGGATGATGTTCATTTCTTTTGGCAGTGTCTGAAAATTCAGCAATTCTGGCAGGAGGTTGGTAAGGTGATTGCGAAGTTGGTAAAACAAGATATTACTGTAAGTCTTGCTTTAATAATCTTTTGGGTATTGGCGGATGGAGGGCCCACAAGAGAACTTTGGAAGGCCCAGCAGCATCTTCTATTTATGCTGATCTTAATTGCATGAAGGTAAATCTTCATCAAATTGGTAGCCAATGATTCCTGATGCTTACCGACTGGATCAGATAGCACAATGTTTTCCTGGAATGAACAGTATGAATGGAGCAAACAAATGGCTTAAGATTTGGGAACCGTTTTGTGTAAAGTTTAAAGCCTAACCCGATTGTCCAAGGATTAAAGACAAAAAGTCAACAAGGGAAAAATCAAAAGTGGGCTCAGAATTCCCCTGCAATGTTGAGAGAGGCCCGTTGTGGAGAATGGTGACCTTTAAACTAAAAGGTTGGCGCCTTTCTGGTTATCCAAAACTTAGCACCTCTTGTCTGTTATGAGGACTAATAAATATATAAATAAATAAAATAAAAAATAAACAACAGAGAAATAACCAGTCAACCTTTTCAATGGGGCCTACCACTGTGCAGCAACGTTTGGACGCACAATTTTTACTGACTTTTTTTTTTTTAATCAGCAGATTATGAAGCAGCTCGTGGATTGTGTGGCAAATGTGGCAAATTCATGTTTATGCAGAAGATGGCCACAAAATTGCACAATTCCAGTGGCCCTGCCTACAAGTACACTTTTCTGTATGAAAGTCTCAACTGTTTAGCAGCTAAACAGTAATGCTGAAACTGTACTAATCAATTATATTACAGCTATTTTGGAGTACCTTCAGCTAGCCATTTTTAAATCCAGCAGAGAGCCATAATTATATGCCCTCTGGTTTGATGTACATCAATGTTTTAAGTAGAAGGGGCTTAGTTGTGGAGTCAGGATTCTAAATATCAAGCAGAATAAACAACACCTCCTTAACGTATGCCGCTTGGTGACCTTATGAAGTGGGTGGAGTCGAGCTCTTGCTCACAGAATTTTACCAGCCTGAATTGTACTGCAGCTGCAGTATTTATTGGGCATCCCTAGACCAGGAAATCAGATTTGACAGACAAAAAGAAGACCAGCGCCAACCAGAACCAAACCACAAGGACTGTGGACCTGCTGCACCAAAGAAAAGGTGCCAAACCCTGCCCGCTGTACCCACGCCCTGACAATCATGCTGAGGAGCTGCTGGACAACTCTACAAAACCCTAGAGGACCTCCAGACTTCACCGATTGCCAGAGAACTCTCTCCAGAGTGGAGGTATCAGCCCAAACCAAAGCAGAACCAGCAAGCCAGTGAGGGTCACTAACCCCCAGCCACTAACCCCCGAACCGGACGTCACAGCTGGGCCAAACGTAACCCTGATGACCATGAAGACAAACCCTGCCAGTGTGCCAAGTTTGGCAGCATTGTACCACCCAGTGCTCAAACAGTGCCAATACCCTGGGTATTGGTTGGCTAACATCAGACACTAAGGAAAACAGCCCGCCTGGGGCTGCAAAAAGGACCAGGAGGAAGCCCCAATCAAGGGACTTCAGGAACATTCTGGACCTCCCACCAGAGTGCCCTTGTTGTCCTGCAAACAACCCTTGAAATAACTTACTTCCTGCTCCTGAGGGCATCCTTGCGCACAGCTCCTGGCTCACTGATTCGCTCTACACCCGGCCGTTGTGTGCCATGCACCAAAGAACCTGCTGCGCCCTAAGGTTCCCCCTGCCCTAGTGACCTTGACACTCCAAGGATTCGTCTTTGAACTTGCCCTGCAGTGCTGTTTCCAAGTGGTCCCTCGCAGAGGCCTTGCATCAGCTCCAGAGACTTTCTAAAACATTAACTAGACAAGCTCTATTTTCAGAAAGCTAGCTTTGGTGACCCTCCTTGCCAGGGGACAAATGATGAAACACAGTCACTCTCGGCAAACCAGTGTATGAGGGTAAAGATTCAGCAGTTTCTGCATTTGCAGGCAAAGGGCTATAAATCCCAGCACACAACAGCAGAGACTCATTAGATGCACCACTTTCAGGTCTAGTCTTGCAACAGTTTGCAGCTGCGCGTAAAATATTAAAGGAAGCCTAAATCCAATCATTATATTGGATAGACACCTTAACTGTCCTGCAACTGATACCAGGCCATTTATACCACATCTACTTTGTTTCAAGCTTCTTGTACTCTTTATTGTTGTCATAACTACACTTTCACAATTGCTTTATTAACCTTGCTTTCTCAAATTTGCTTGAAAGTGTACCATTTGCCCACTCTTTTTTCCAAATTTTCTCAGGGAGAGGACCCCTGAACCTCCTTTTATAACGCTGGGGCTCACTCACGATAAACACTCTCCACCAGGTATTCATCCAGAACTTTTACGCCCCACCACTTTCAAATCTCACCTGCCGTCAATGTGTGTATATATAGTGAGTAATTGGGTTTGCTAGTTGTGGGGGGGATAAAACCCTACTCAAGCAGCAACCACACTCCTTGTCAGGGTGAGTCACAAGCAAACTCCAAATTAACATGTGCTCCACCCTCTGGTAGCTTGGTACAGACCAGTCAGGCTTAACTTACAGCCAATGTGTAAAGTATTTATGCAGCACTTCAAACAATCAATAAAGTGAAACCTCAGCACAAGAAAATCACATACCAATTTAGAAAAATAGAGCGAAATCTAATAAATAAATCAAGACAAAAACAACAGAAATACAATAAGTAGAAATGGAGATATGCAATTTTAAAGATTTAAGTGAAGATAGTGCAAAAGGTCAAAGGGCCACTCACGACTATCTGGTCATGCAAGACCGGGAGAAAGTCACAAGTTCAGGCCAACCGCCATGGAGCATGGGTCAGATACAGGGTCCATGTTAGTCCAGCTGAAAGTTACCTTCTCAGTCCAGCACAGAGTCCCATTTGCGGTGGCCCCCCACCCAAGGAGTAGGAAAGCGTCACAGGTGGTTTTCGATGTAGCACGAAGAGCAGGCATGGCGTCAAAGATGGTCATCGCTATAGCATGAAGATCCTGTTGTCATTGCAAATGGTCTTAGCTGAAGCGTTGTGATGGGGCATCAAAAGGCCCATTGGCAGTCATGAAGAGCCCAAAAACATTAATTCAGCTCCACTGAGGCCATTCCAAGCGTAAAAGACCTGAGGGGCACCATTTGCGGGTCAGGAACTTACTCCAGCTTGATCTGGGTGCTAGTTAAGGTAGTTGGGAGCCTGTTATGTCCCTGTGGCTCTGGCCAAAAGGCTGTAGACTAGTCTTTGAAGACACTCCGAGAATTCTGAATTAAGATGCAGGTCCAATCACTCTAAATCAGGTAGGAGGGCAGCAGATTAGCAATTCAACAAGGCAGCAGACCAGCATGGCAGTAGTCGAGGATGGCAGCAATCCACCAGAGTAACAGTCCTTTGAGCAGCATAGCAGTCCTTCTTCCTGGCAGAAAATCCATAGGTCCGGAAGTGTATTGAAGAGTTGGCGTCTGAGGTTCAATGCATAGCTGATGCACCCTTTGAAGTGCGAGAAGCTCTTAGAGGATCCCTTTGAAGTTAACTTCTTTCATGCCTCCCCCACACTGGCTCCAGACCAACTACATGGTGTATGTAGACCTTTGTGTGGAGGCATGACAAAGCCCATTCAAATTTAAGTAGGATTGTGCCCAGCTTCACCCTCCCATCTTGCCAGTGTTGGTCTATCTAGGCACACCTAAGCCAGCTACTGTGGGTAGATGTCTCGGAGGAATATATAAAGCCCAACTACCAACTACACCTAGTCATGTGACCCAATAAAAGACTGCAGGCACTAAATGGCTAAGGCAGGAAAATGCCAACTTTCTGAAAGTGGCATTTTCAAAATTGTAAATTAAAATCAGACTTTACCATAAGAGAGGCATTGTCATTACATTTCCAAAGATACCAAACATGAACTAGTCACCTATTCCCATTTGGAAGCTACAGCTCAATAAATGTAATAAGGTAACTCCAATGTTATCCAATGGGAAAGGTAGGCCTTGCAGTAGTGAAAAACAAATTTTATATGAATTAAAAAGGAAGGTCTGGCACTGGCAAAAGGCTTATTTTGGCAGGTCAAAATGGCAGTTTTAAAACTGCACACACAGGCTGCAGACCTGAGACATGTTTAAAAGGCTTCTTAAGTGGGTGGCGCAATCAGTGCTGCAGGCCCACCAGTAGCATTTAATTTACAGATTTGGACCAGGTATTACCACTTTACTAGGGACCTGCAAGTATTTAAATAGGTCAATTGGGTGTAAGTCACTCCTACCACATTTCAATGAGTGAACACAAGCACTTTAGTACTGGTTAGCAGTGGTAAAGGGCGCAGAGCCGTAAAAGCAAACTAAAACAGGAGAGCGAAGTAAAAAAAGTTTGGGGATGACTCGCAGAAAGGACAAAGTCCAAGATAGTTTCATTGATATTTTTAATGATGCTATAAAAGTTGTCATGAGTGATAAAATATCTATGGTAATTAGCAGTGCAGAGTCAGGGTGCGAGTTATAGTTACTCAGAACTATTTTTTTTAAATAAAGTCATTTTCATTACTACATGTTAATCCCACCACTACCACGCAAGGCCTTCGGCCATGCGCAGTGTCGGTTGGCCTCAGAGCCTGTCTTGAGGCCAGGCCTTGCGGGCAACCCCTATAACCACCCAACCCTGCGCATCACACAGCCTTTGGCCCTGCACAGCAGGTAATGGCCACAGGGCTTGGCCTGTGGCCAATCCCTGCGGGCAACCATTATACCAAACCAAACCCTCCAAGGTCATCTCTCCCCAGGCTGATCTCAGCTCCGGGACCCCATTCCCCAGGGCCTGACCCACATTTTAAATTTTTTGGGGTGTAGGGGGGTTGCCAGCCACCCTCCCCAGGCCAATCTCCTCCCGGGAACCCCATCCCCTGGCGCCAGGCCTAATTATTTGTATCTTGTCCATTGCCCGGGGCCTACCCAGATGACCTGTTGGTAACCGTGAGGCGAGACTGAAGGCCTCCACGGTCCCTGATGGCTCTCCACCTTCTGTGGGAGCCACCACTGCTGTCACAGAGAGGGAGCTGCTCTATGAGAGCAGTTTCCTCTGTGTGTCTGCCTTCCTCTCGACAGGCAGGCAGACAGAGGAAACCTTTGTTCCGATGAACTTTCAAACAGCTCTCCTTTCATCAGACCAGGGTGTTTGCTATGACATGGCGGCAGCTTCAAAGCTGCCGCAAAGCACAGCAAACAGCTATGTCCCAGGGTTGGGCACCCCGGGACATAACAGGGGGTGGCGGTCCCCATGGCCATCATTGTCTCCTTGAGGAGGCCACCCAGCAGCAGAATTGAATCTATATAAAAATCTGCAGGGTTAGAGTGAGATACATGCTAAGAAGCATCTGTAATGTAAAGTGGACAAATAAGAAAAAGATAAAACATCAACCTTAAAAATACATACCGATGTAAAATTAGGCACATAAAACATGGAGTGGCCGCCTTTAAAAGATATAGGCCCTCATTACAACCCTGGCGGTCGGTGATAAAGCGGCGGTAATACCGCCAACAGGCCGGCGGTAACAAAAATGCAATTATGACCACGGCAGAAACCGCTCAGACAGACAGCCACTTTAACACACTGACCGCCACGGCGGTAGCAACATGCTCCCTGGCGGTAACTACCGACAGCCAGGCGGAAAAATGTACCACCTACTGTATTAGGACAGGCCTATCCGCCACCTTATCCGGGGCGGTACCAACGAAATCAAAAGCACGGCGGAAACAGAACACAGAAGTCAAAGGACTCACCTATGGAGACTCAGGGAACAACCACAATGCCATGGAGCCAGAGTTGCACATCTTCCCCATGCTTGTCTACCTTTTCCTGCATTACAAACATCAACGCTGGCGAAGACGACCACGGTGAGTACTGCCGCCTAGCACACAAGGGAGGGGGGAAGGAAAAAGAGAGTGACACACACATGCAACACGCAACACCCCCAACACCATACACACAACCAGATGCACTAACATTACATATACACCCGTACCCCTCAGGAATAATGCAAGGACAAAATGTTTTGAAGAAAGTGAGTGTAATAAAATAAAATATTATAAATACGTGCTTCAAAGTCAAAATGTATATACATATTTACAAATCGAGGGACACTGCCCAGTCCTCAATGTCCATGGGCCACAGGGCCACAACATATAGGCCAAGGCCCCACCTCACTCCTGCAACAACACGGAGAGAACACTGCAGAGGCATCAGGTCGAAAATACACAGGCACCTCAGGGGGACGGGGAATGGAGGGGCACCTCAGCCGGACGATGGTACAACGCCACTGGTCCTGTAGGCGGCTACATGCCCTGTGCGATGTCCTGGGGAGTGCAAAGCCACAGTCTCTCCAGTGGGTGGTTTGCCCACTGCTTGGTCCTGGGGAGGGCAAGGCCACAGGCTCTCTAGTGGGTGGTTTGCCCACTGCTTGGTCCTGGGGAGTGCAAGGCCACAGTCTCCCTAGGGGATGGCTTCTCTCCTAGTCCTGGAGGGGGCATTGTGCCCAGTGTGCTTCATCCTGTGGAGGATGGGGTGAGTGGATGGCTTCTTTCACTGGTTCTGGAGGGGGCGTTAAGCCCAGTGTGCTTCATCCTGGAAAGGATGGGGTGAGTGGATGGCTTCTTCCACTGGTTCTGGAGGGGGCCTTGTGCGTAGTCTGCTTCATCCTGGGAAGGATGGGGTGAGTGGATGGCTTCTTCCACTGGTTCTAGAGGGGGCATTGTGCCCAGTGTGCTTCATCCTGTGGAGGATGGGGTGAGTGGATGGCTTCTTCCACTGGTTCTGGAGGGGGACTTGTGACCAGTGAGCTTCATCCATCCTGTGGAGGATGGGGTGAGTGGATGGTGTCTCTACTGGTTCTGCAGGGTCCAGGATGCAGGATCCAGGATGCACTACAGCCCATGGAGGCAGGATTACACACTGCCCGCCGGCGGTGACGGCTGCTCCGTCGTGGCAGTGGCGGGGCTGGTGTCGGGGTTGGCAGTGGTGGGGGGAGGCTCCAGCCCATCCTCTACAGCCTCGGACGGCTGCCCACTTGGGCTGCTAATGCTGGCAGTGGTGATGCTGGCGGTGCTCGTCTGGGTTCTGACACCCTGGCCCGACGTGAAGGACGGGGGAGGGGTAGGGAAGAGGTCAAGGGTGGAGAGGAAAAGGTTCTTAGGGACATTGGGGCGGTAAGAGGGTGAAGGTTTGGGAATGGAGGAAGAGGAAGTGGTTGTAGGAGGTGTCTGTCTGCTATGTTTGGGTGCAGGTGCATGGGCTGGATGCTGTTGTGAGGTGGATGGCTGTTGTGTGTCTGAGTGCTTGCGTTTGTGTACTTTGGGAGGAGGGGCACAGACACAGTGGGAGAGGACACAGGGGACATGTGCAGGGATGTGGGGGTGGTGACTGCCAGTGAGGGGTGTGTAGTGATAGGCGTGATAGTGATGGAGGTAGTGGGTGAGGATGTAGTGCATGCAGGTGTAAGTGGAAATGCTACTGAGAGGGAGGTGGACGAGGAGGAGCGGGACACAGTGGAGGCAGTGGATGTTGGTATGTCTGCATCTGGATGGTGTTTGTGTGAGTGCCTGTGGGATGATGTGTGGTGCTTGTGTTTGCCTGAGCCACTCCTGCGTGTTGTCTTGTGTGCATGCTGGTCTACCTGTGTGCTTGGGATAGGTTGGGGTTGAGGGGAATGGGACTGGGCAGAGGAAGTTGGAGGGGGGATGCTAGTAACAGGGATAATGGTTGCCATTAGAGAGAAGGCCAGAGCCTGGATTGATCTCTGTTGGGCTGCCATGCCAGAGTGAATGCCCTCCAGGAATGCAATTGTTTGTTGCAAATGGGCTGCCAGCCCCTGAATGGCATTCACAATGGTTGACTGCCCAACAGAGATGGGCCGCAGGAGGTCAATAACCTCCTCACTCAGGGCAGCAGGGCGAACTGGGACAGGGCCTGAGGTGCCTGTGGCAAAGGAGATGCTCACCCTCCTGGGTGAGCGGGCACGGGAAACACGCTGGGGGGCTGCTGGGAGGGCGGTGCTGGTACGGGGGTGGCGTCTGTACCTGTAGTTGGGGTGGCCACAGAGGTGTCCGCCACCACCAGGGTGCTTCCATCGGAGGAGGAATCCGTGTCTGAACAGTCCCCTCCTGTCTCCGCCGTGGTGCTCCCCTTGCCCTCCGTCCCACTGGTGCCCTCACCGTCAGTGGATTCGGCCTCCTGGGCCCTGTGGGATGCAGCTCCCTCTGTCTCCGGTGCCTCTGCTCCTCCACCGTATGATGCTAATGCACATAAGGACAGGGTGACAAAACAAAAAGTGGGAGGAAGAGACAAAGGATACACTTGATCAATGGCTGCTCCAACACCACCATTGACGTACACAACAAACACAGGGAACAGCCCTACACACTAGCAATGCACTACCAGTCACAATGCTAGTCACCAGGCCATGGGCAGGAATACCTAACGCCAATAGCAGCATACCTGAGACCCACAGACCCCTGCCCAGTAGTGGATGTCTATTAGCTTGGTGGGAGGTGCTGTACATCATACCCTGCCCAACATGGGACCTACCCTGTAATGTCCGGCCTGGCCTAGGGGCACCCACAGGCCAACATCCCCCACCCAGAGACCACCCCACCATGCGCAAGTAGCAAATTGGGAAACTGTACTCACCCCCTTGTGGCTGCTGTGATGCCCTCAAGCTCACATCCAGCTCTGGATAGGCCACCGCCAGTATGAGGGCCATTAGGAGGGTCAGGGTTCAACGGACACCACTTCCTTGTTGGGAGGCCAGCCCCATCTGGACCTCCGCCGTCTTCCTTGCCCAGCGTCTTAGGTCCTCCCACTGTTTGCGACAGTGGGTGCTCCACCTGCCGTAGACCCCCAGGGTCCGCACGTCATTGGCGATGGCACGCAATATGCCCTTTTTCTGATGGGCACTGACCTGCAGAAAAATACACATAGAAAAAGATATCAGTCAGACCGTCCGGCCTGTTACACTCATCGCCCAACATAGCCCTCACATCCCCATACGCACAGGCATTGCCCACCATATATGCAGTACGCTGCCCAGGACCCTTCCACCAACCCCCCCACACACGAGGCCCTTACACACAGCACTCGATGCAGTCATGCCCCAAGCATTGTGCTCACAGTGTACTCACCTGTTGGTCTGGAGGCCCATACAGCATTCGGTACTGGGGTAGGATCCCATCAACCAGTCTCTCCAACTCCACAGTGGTGAAGGCAGGGGGCCCTTTCCCCAGTGACACGAGCCATGATCGGTTCCAGACACAGGTCACAGCAGCACTTGCAGTGTAGGTCCTCTCCTGTTGAAGGTCAGGTAGCAAGTGAGTGAACAGATAGAAAATGGCGGTCACGTCCGCGGCAGTGCGTACTGTCACCACCGGCGTACATCACCATTGGCCACTGTAACCCATAAGGCCCAATGACAACCAATGAGGAGTTGCATGGCGGTACTTGACCTCCTCCCACAACGGCGCACGTCAGCGGAATTACCTCATTTCCACCTGTCCATCCACACAGGACAGGCGGATGCCATTTCAGGGGGGTGGGGCAGGCCATGGCACCTAACTGCGTCACAGTACACATATGCACCATTTGGGCCTATCCAACAAAATTGTGCTACAGTCACAACATGCAATGCAGTGTAGTGTTTGGAAATTTAGAATACTGACCAGTTGCTCCCCGTTTTGCCCCCTAGATTACAGCCGCTTTGGATGAAAAGGAGATGGAGACACCCCCGTGTACAGATCCCTGGTGGACTCGGTATCAATGGAGGACAGGCATAGTATCCTCACCTATAGACTGGACAGGGCCACAATCACAGAGGTGTGTGCCCAACTGGTGCCTGACCTGATAACTGCTATCCGTCACCCCACCGGGATCCCCCCTCTTGTGCAAGTCCTATCTGTGCTCCATTTCTTGGCAACTGGCTCCTTCCAAGTGACAGTGGGCTTGGCAGCAGGAATGTCACAGCCAATGTTCTCAATAGTGCTGACCAGAGTGTTGTCTGCACTGATTAAACACATGCGCAGCTACATAATTTTCCCCCAGGTGGAGGATTTGGCCACAGTGAAAGCTCCAGAGGCACCTAGTGTGGCTAATAGGTGAGCCCTGGTTCTCACCCAGTGGATGTTGGTGTATGGGTATGGTGTTGGTCATAAGGGTTAGTGTGCGTCTAACAGGTGTCTCTCGATATTTGCACGTGACTCTGGTTACCCCAACCTCTCATGGCTACTGACCCCAGTGAGGAATGCCAGGACAAGGGCAGAGGAACATTACAATGAGGCACATGGGCAGACAAGAAGGATTATCGAGAGTACCTTTGGCCTCCTGAAGGCCAGGTTTCGTTGCCTCCAGCTAACTGGTGGATCCCTGTACTACTCACCCAAGAAGGTCTCCCAGATAATCGTGGCATGCTGCATGTTGCATAACCTTGCCTTGAGACGGCAAGTGCCTTTTCTGCAGGAGGAGGAGGCTTGAGATTAGCATGTGGCAGCAGTGGACCCTGTGGACAGTGAAGATGAGGAGGCAGAGGATGAGGATGAGGACAACAGAATGGCAATAATACAGTGACACACAGGTAAGACACTGTAACTTCACTTTACATTGACAGTTTTGTGTTGGACATTGTACATGGCAGGCAGATTCTCCCAATTCTATGACCACTTACTGTACCCTTTGGCATCTCTATTTTCAGATATCTGTGCCCCACTCTGGCACCTGTTGTGTTGACTGCAGCCTACTACAGGTCATTCTTATGTATACATTCCTGTACAGTTGAATTGCAGTGCTTAAAGCTCATTAAACAAATACATAGTTCAATCATTTGCCAGGCTCCATACTTGTATTGTCTTAAATGGTGTTTATTTAAGTGCCAATAAGTAGAGGGGTATGTGCAATGGGCTGGGGTGATGGTGGAGGAAAGTCCAGGATAGAGTCCAGTCTATTTGTATCACAGGTACATTGTCCTCGGGGACATAGGAGGTGGAGCAATGGCAGTTCAAGGTGGACAGGGTGACAGAGTGGGACGCAAGGGTGACAATTAAGGGAGTCCTATTTCTGGCGGGGGTCTTGGCAATGTTCTCTAGCTTCTGCCTGGATCGCAGGGACTGTTTGTGGGGTGGTTTTCCTTCTGCAGGGGAGGGGTGCTGGTGACCTGTTGTTCCTGTGGCAGGTCCTCCTGTCCACTAGCGGCCGCGCAGGTGGAGGGCTGTTCATCGGTGTGGCTAGAGTCAGGGGCCCAGTGCTGTGCCTCATGGTGTTGGCCATGTCTGCCAGCACCCCTGCAATGGTGACTAGGGTGGTGTTGATGTCCTTCATGTCCTCCCTGATCCCCAGGTACTCTCCCTCCTGCAGCTGCTGGGTCTCTTGCAACTTGTCCAGTATCTGGCCCATCGTCTCCTGGGAATGGTGGTATGCTCCCAGCATGTTTGTGAGTGCCTCCTGGAGAGTAGGTTCCCTCGGCCTGTCCTCCCCCTGTTGCACAGCAGTCCTCCCAGCTTCCCTGTTGTCCTGTGCCTCTGTCCCCTGAACCGTGTGCCCACTGACCCTAGGTCCCTGATTGTCCTGTGTTTGTCAGGTGTTCTGGGGTCCCTGTAGTGGTGGACACACTGCTGATTGACGTGTCCCGGGGACAGAGGTATGGGCCCGCTGGGTGGGTGCTGTGCTGGTGTTTCCTGAGGGGGGAGGCTCTGTGGTGTTATGGGACTGTGCCTGGGTAACCGACTGTCCGGAGATCCCAGATGGGCCAGGTTGGTCATCCAGATCCAGGCGTCCAGAACTGCTGTAATCACTGTAGGCCTCTTTTGTGGGGGGACTGGATGTAACTGGCACCTCCTCTCTGGTGACGTTGGGTGGGAGATCTGTGGGGATATAAATGCAGTGTTATTGTTTCTACGTGTGACATCTTGTGCATGGGTGTGTTGCCCTCTATGGTTGTGATTGCCCTGTCAGCTTTGACTTGTGTGAGTAGTAATTTTGTGGGCTTGATGATTGTCTCTAGTGTGCATGCTTTAGTGATGTGTGTCAATGCAGGTCTGTGATGGGGGTCTGTGCATTGGTGTTATGTGCAGGGCTTGGTATTGGGATGGGTGGGTTGTGATGGTGGGGTGTATGTGAGGTGGTGGAGTGATGGGAGTGAGGGTAGGTGTGGGGGTATGTGATGGCATGCAGGTGGGTGGGGGTGGATAGTAGTAAAGAGTTGACTTACCAGAGTCCAGTCCTCCTGCTACCGCTGCCAGGATCTCAGGATGCATGATTGCCAAGACTTGCTCATCCCAAGTTGTTAGTTGCGGGGGAGGAGGTGGGGTTCCACCGCCAGTCCTCTGTACTGCTGTCTGGTGTCTTGCTGCTGTGGAACGCACCTTTCCCCGTAGGTCATTTCACCTCTTCCTGATGTCATCCCTTGTTCGTGGGTGCTGTCCCACGGCGTTGACCCTGTCCACGATTCTCCGCCATAGCTCCATATTCCTAGCAATGGATGTTTGCTGCACCTGTGATCCGAATAGCTGTGGCTCTACCCAGATGATTTCATCCACCATGACCCTTAGCTTCTCCTCTGAGAACCTGGGGTGTCTTTGTGGTGCCATGGGTGTAGTGTGAGTAGTGTGTGTGAGGGTGTGTGGGGTGATGTGTTGGGGTGTGAGCTGTAAGGTGCGTGGATGGTGTATGGGTGATGGTGTTATGTGGCTCTGGTTCTGTGGGTGCTCTTGGTGTCTCTCTCTCTCAGTTGGCAATTTTTTTTAGTCGTAAAGGGTTGTGGGTAGTGTGTGTGTTTATAGTGGTGTGGGTGTGGTGTGCATATGTGTGTCAGGTGTGTGTAGTTTGAACTGTCCAATGTAGTGTTGTTTTGTTTGAGTGTGTGTATTTTGAGCGCAGCGATATGTACCACTAATGGTTTACCGCGGTTGAGTGTCCGCTGTGGCGATTCGTGGATCATAATGCTGTGGGCGTAGTTCTGCTGGCGTAACAGTGTGGGTTTTGCTACCGCCAGTTTATCACTGACCTTTGGGCTGGCAGACTTCTGTGTGTGGCTGTATAGTGACGGACTGGTATGTGTGTGTCATAATATGGGTAGTGGTAATCCGCCGCGCCAGTGATAGGTTGGCAGCAGTCAGCATGGCGGTAAGTGGGATTTACCACCAATGTCATAACGATGGCCATAATGCTATATAGTAGGCACCAAGAGTCCAGGGTAAACAACTTTCAACAGTACACACTCCTAAGTTTTACCACTTGCCAAATAAAGTTTGCAACAGTGTAACACATCAGGGGAGACTAGCTGTTAGAGAAATTACAGTTCTTGTTTACATTGTCAAAATTTAAGGGTCTTGAGCAGTGGGCACAGCAGCTTTTTCCCTGGTGTGGCATAAAAGGGGTAGAAAAACATGATATGAATAGTTGACTGTACAGATTTACTATTGCATGGGCAAAGGGCTAGCTCTGCATGGGAATTGCACTCATCTGGATATCCCACCATTATAGGAATGTAATTAAATCGAAATCTGATGAGGATAAAGTAGTGCTGGTATGGTTGGACCCCACCCGGAGCTGGTAACTGCTTCTACATACAAATAGATGATTTGCGCCGATTGGCTATTTCTCTAGCGGTCCTCGATACCCCTAGGTATTTCTCTTTCAGCATATGTTTAGAGAAGTTGCTGCACATTCTAGAATAGGTGAAAAGCTCTGGCAACCCAATCTTACCAAGCGTCAGTTTAACGCAAGCGAGCCAGTGAACAGTTAAGGCCCCTGTCAGGCTTAAACAGTCATTGATGACCAAACGATACAGTGGGGAAGATTCCCTTGCCCAGATAGCAGCCTATAGCAAGAGCAGAGCTAGTTTTATTTTGTCCTCAATATATGGCATACCAAGATCCTCATGGCACAAAAGTGTAGACCACCCACGCTGAACTGCTAGCACACTCCTGCACTGCTAGCACACTCCGTTTCGCCAATCAAAACGCTAACACTGAATACATTAAATATTTTTAAAAAGACAGTTCTCCCAACAAAAGTTGGTAGTAGTGAATTTGTAGTTGTGGGTAGGTCAGAGTTTCCATTGGAAGGCATATTTAGTTTTCTTAATAACTTCGACACCGTTTGACAAAACATTTCAATTTTTTTTTTTTTCAGTAGGGCACCTTTCATGTAGACCATCAAGGAGGGTGGACAAAAGAAGGCGTGTTAATGAAATGCCTGATCCCATTTTAATACTCATAGGAATCCTTTGTGTTCCACTACAGAAAAATATTAAAAATAATAGCACCAAAAGTGGCATGAGAGTAGAACTTTACTTAAGGACGTGCTTTTTATAGATTTGCTGTAAATCCATTTAGTAGTTATTAAGAAAATGAAAAATTAGTATTTAAAAATATTTCAGGATGGACTTGAAGGCGTCAAAAAGCTATACATTGACCGTTAGTCCATCAAGAGCCCTGAACTCAGGTTCACGTACCTTCCACAGAAATGAGAAAAATACACACATCTGATTGCACAAGGGAGTTTTTTCTCCCATCTTCCATTTCAGTCCACTGACCCAAAATATGATCCATTGACCTAGACTCGCTCAGTGGCTTACTGCAATAGAGAAAAATCTGTTGTGGCTGCCATTAGAGAATATGGGGACTTAGTCCCACCTTCAGAAAAATAAAAATAAAGGAGCCATAATTAGTGTTCACTGCCTCTGTGCCCTATCTTTTCTCCCCTAAATGGGACTGGAACCAACTTAGTAGCACATTTCCTTATACGCCAGCTCTATTAGTCTTGACAGTGCTATTTTCTTTTCTTTTTGGTGATGTCAAATACCATCAGCAAAAAGCACTGACAAAGTCAAAATGTGAGACTTACTGGCTTTGCCAATATTTCTTTATAACTGCAGTGGCAACAGGCCTACATACAAACTTTATATTGAAATTCTTACTCATAGAATTATTTTTATGTTCTTCAAATTTTTATTACCAATTCTTGAGTTTTCTTCTCCAAACCATATTTTGGTCTTGCATTCAATGCAGTCCAAGGCAAAGATTTAAAAAGGCAGATCTATTTCCTGTTCAATTCTTCTATAGGAATGTTTTATAGTGCTTCTGTATCCGATGTTTTGTGAGTTGTGCTTTTCCATAGTGCTTCAAATACTCCTTCTCATGTTTCAATTTGAGGTGTCTTCTTATGGTCTGAGTGCTCCCTGTTTAGCTTTTGGTCATACAGACTATAGTTGATCCTCCTTGCATTCAGTTTCTTCTCATCTAGAAGAGATTCAAATTATGAATCCTTTGTGCTTGCATCTGTTTCTACCTTCTCCCCAGTGCAGATAGTTTCTTCCTTGCCAGATGCAAAAGATAGTCCTGGAATCTCTTGCTGAGGTTTCTCCACCACGGTTTATTTCATAAGAACAGCAGTCATTTCAAATACCAACTGCTGAAGTCTTTTACTCTAATGATTGTGATGCCTCCGGTTACTAAGGAAAAGGCGCAACTTTTGGTGTGGTGGGAAGCTGCTTAACTTGCAAATAGTTTGTAGATTCAACAAGAAGTTTGCATTCTAAAAGGCGATGAGTCGTTTTTCTCCCTTGCAAGAAAGCGATGTGTCGATTTCCAGATGGGGCACCTCGGATCTGCACCAATAGACGATGACTTTGACGCCCATGGACGATGCATGAGAAATCCGGTCGCACAGTGTTAGAAAACCACGCTGCGTGGGGTTTGTGTTGTTATCAGCAACTGCAAGCGGGTGTTGCGTCGTTTCTCCAGCCACGATGCGTCGATCTCCCAGGTGTGATGCAGGTGGAGCGTCAACGTTAGCCGCGAAGTGGTTGGAGCATCATTTATCAACCGCATTGCAGATGGTGCATCGAAAATTTCCCTGCACAATGTTCTGTGTGTGAATTTCAGCTCTTGTTCTGCCAACTTCACCTTTCAAGGGCCCAGGGACGGGATAGGGCACCACTTGGCAGGGCAGGAGTCTCAGCAGAGAGTACAGGTGCTGGCAGAGGAAGTCATTGATGGCCCCAATACTTCAAAACAGGAGGGAAGCTCAGTTCAAGCCCTTGGAGATTCTTCTTCAAGCAGGAATGCACAACAAAGTCCAGTCTTTGTCCCCTTTCACAGACAGAAACACCAACTGCAGGATAGCCCAACAAAGCACAGTCACAGGCAGGGACAGCACGTCTCCTCAACTCTTCAGCTCTTCTCCTTGGCAGAGGTTCCTCTTGGTTCTAGAAGTGATCTAAAGTCTGGGGTTTTGGGTCCAATAGGTATACCCCTTTCTGCCTTTGAAGTAGGCAAACTTCAAAGGAAACTCTGTGTCGTTCACAAGATCCTGCCTTGCCCAGGCCAGGACCCAGACACACCAGGGGGTTGGAGACTGCATTGTGTGAGGGCAGGCACAGCCCATTCAGGTGTAAGTGACCATCCCTCCTTCCACTCTAGCTCAGATGGCTCATCAGGATATACAGGCTACACCCCAGCTCCCTTTGAGCCCAACTGTCAGTCTCACCTAGACAGGGAATCCACAAACAGGCCGAATCACAGAATAGTTAAAGCAAGAAAATGCCTACTTTCTAAAAGTGGCATTTTCAAACTGACAATCTAAAAACCAACTTCACTAAAAGATATATTTTATATTGTGAGTTCAGAGACACTAAACTCCAAATTTCTATCTGCTCTCAAAGGGAATCTGCACTTTAAAAATATTTAAAGGCAGCATCCGTGTTAACCTATGAGAGAGATAGGCCTTGCAACAGTGAGAACCGAATGTGGCAGTATTTCACTGTTAAGACATGTAAAACCACACAAGTACGTGCCCCACCTTTAACATACACTGCACCCTGCTAATGGGGTTACCTAGGACCTACTTTAGGGGTGCATTACATGTATAAAATGGGAAGATTTAGGCCTGGCAAGTGGGTACACTTGCCAAGTCGAATTGGCAGTTTAAAACTGCACACACAAACACTGCATTGGCAGGTCTGAGCCATCGTTACAGGACTGCTCTTGTGGGTGGACAACCAGTGCTGCAGGCCCACTAGTAGCATTTGACTTACAGGCCCTGGGCACCTCTAGTGCACTTTACTAGGGACTTACTAGTAAATCAAATATGCCAATCATGGAAAAGCCAATTACACATATAATTTACACAGGAGCACTTGCACTTTAGCACTGGTCACCAGTGGTAAAGTGCCCAGAGTACCAAAAACAGCACATCAGAGTCAAGCTACAGACACAACATGAGAAGCAGAGGGAAAAAAGTCAGGGGAGACCACGCCAAGGATGCCAGGTCTAACAATATGTTTCACATGCGTAGTTCATTGATATATAGACAATTGTATTAGCAAACATACATTGTACTAGATCATAGTGATATAGTAAAATATTCTATCTGAAAAGTCATAAACTAGTGTATTTATAGTCATACATTATATTGGGTTACAGTTAAAAATTGAACAGCCGACACATGTTATGCAACGCTTTGGCACTTTTTCAAGGCTAAAAAACACACAATAAAAAGGAAAGTAAGAAAAAAATGTAACCAGACATACATGATGAATTAAGTTGTTGCAGTTTCATGTCTTATTGATGAGTCTTTCAACAATAAGTTTAAATTGTGTTCATGTAACAATAGTTATTTAAGGAATGCTAGACTAAAGGGAATGTCAGAATTGTTTTCCGCCCTAAACAGATTCCATATATTTATATATTTATATATTTATTGAGTGGATAGCTGGAATGAGTAGTATTAATGCATAACGGGAGAGCTAGGCGTCAAGATCAATATTATCAATTCAACTGTAATATGCCTCTTTAAGGTGATCAATGTCATTATCTCTTATTCAAAGACCTTCAGCATTTAACAGTACCTGTCACTGGTTGTGTGTATTTCTAGTGCTCTTTAAGGAACCATCATTCAGTAGGTTGGAAGTGATCACTGATTTGTGTCATGCTACCTCACTCGAATCAATGCTGGTGATGAGCAATATGTGTATTGTGTATGATGGTGGATGTGTATGACATATGTTGATGTGTATAAGTATGGTAATGGGTGAAATATTGTATAATGGGGATTTTGTGGACCTATGATGATGCTTCTGCTTGTGTATGTATATGATTGTAGATGCCTTAGTGTATGATGATTGTACTGGTATGTTTATTTATAAGATACTGTTTGTGTGACAATGATGTTGGGATTGTTAGCACAGGCTACTGTGTGGCTATATGATGATTGGTGATTTGCTGGATGATGTTGGCTGTGTGGCATTACAGTTGGTCTATATGACAGTGGCAGTGCCTCCTGCACCCCTGGAATGTCTCTGAAAGCCTACTCAACAAAGCCCCAGTGAGTTACCTTGTCATGCCCATGCAGCTCCTCTTCATGCTCCATCCCTCTGCAACCCTTCTGTGCTCTCTGCTTTGCCCCCACTGGCCTGCCCTTTCGGCCCCCAATGACCCAGCAGCTGCTATGCTACCCTGCCTTGACTCTATGTGATATTGACCACCTGCAGCCCCCCTGCGCTGCCCTGATGCCCCTATATGTGCCTCCATCTTTCCTTCAGCCACTCAGTGTGGTCCTTTCCCACCCCAGCTGGCCCTGTAAGTGAGCCTCTGACACCTATAGCCCTTTTGTATGCTCTTTGTATGCCCTGCAGCCTTCCATGCTCCCCAGTTCCCCGCTATGTGCACCGCCTTTACTTCGGCTCTGGTATGTGCTACCCTGCCATGGCCTTGCAGCCCTTTTGTCAGCTCCCTTCCCATGCAGCAACATTAGCTAAACCAATAGGTCTAGCCAATGGAGACTGTGGGTTTAACAACTTTTTAAATCTCTTTCAAATTTCCACAACATTGTGCCACAGGATCAGCATGGTGTTCCCTTATTATCCCCAATCCTTGGGCTCAATTCCTGAAACAAAAATCACTCCCAATGATAGTGAACATTTGAAAAATTGAAAAAACAATGCTGGGTGTAATAAAGGCATCTACAGCCTTTTGCCTTGTAGAATGGCGGAGGGCCATTTACTAATTCTTAGCCATACCTTGCCCAAGAGCAAGGGCAGTGTGACACCATGGACCCCCTCACCTTGGTCACAGGCGAGTGGGGTCTAAGACCAAACATGCACCTTGCCCAAAGGTAAGGGGGGAAATGACAAAGGGCAATGGACAGAAATAAGACCCTCAACCAGGGAATGGGCCCAGGTGGAGGCCTAAAATCATCTAAGAAAAGTAGGTTAGAAGGTGAGCTTCCATGTTTCTCCTCCCTGCTCCAAAGTAGGAAACAGGATGCACAAGAGGGTGCCAACTTCTCTGTGGCCTGCATAATGTTGCTTGCCATAAAGGACCAGGTCAGCTAGCATCCACACCTACCCCCTTATCTCCACTTTCTTTGTGGGCCTCACAATGCTGTCAGCCATGAAGGAATTGGTCAGCTGACATGTGCCCCTCTACTCTGTTACCTGATGCATAGGCAATTGTAAAATGTCCACTTCCTTCATGGTCTGCACAATGCTGCTAGACATGTTAGAGCCAGTCAGCTTTCATCTACACCTTGGTTTAATTTCAATTAAGCCGGAGTAATTTTGATAATTCTGCATTACTCTTTGACACAGAGTTAACAGGATTATGCCTGCTACTGTAATTGGGACTCATATGGGAAAAACATCTTCTGCAAGGGCACATTTAGCAAGTGCCAGCAGCTGCTCGACCTGCTGTTTATGTTATGTTGCATTTATTGCTATTTTCTTAGCGTAAATGCATCCTTCTGCCTCTTTTGGACACAATGGTGCATTTTGCACCAAGTAACTTGTGCTAAATACTGGTAAATTGGGGAAATATCCCACTCCTACTGTACATTTAGCAAATGCAATTGGCTGCTCAGGATTCATATTCTGTTGGATTTAGCACTATTTTGTAGCGCAACATGCATCAATTTTCCAATATGAAAATAGTGCTATATGCAGAATTACTCTTCTCAAGTAATCGTGCATAATTTCTAAGTAATTCTGCAGACTTGTGCATGTTACACCCCATCTACTAGCATCCATCCCTGTGCTGTGTTCCCATTTGGGGAAAAAGGGGCAGGGTTGCATGGCACATGATCTCTTGCTCAGTTGCCCTCACAATGCTGGAGGCCAGCAAGGAACAGGTCAACTGACACCCCATGCCCTGTTCCCAGAGGTTTGGACCTGTCGAAGTTGACAGGCCTAAAAGCAGGTTGGAGGGGGCATAGGTGTCGTTAATCCCTAGACCCCATCCCTTTTGAGGGTCCCATGCTTGTGCTGCCACATTTATGAATTTTAAAGCAAGCCTGCTCTATTTATTAATGACACATAACTTGACTTATACCAGTAGAGAGAGTCAGAAGCTAGTTCTGCCTTGTATTAACTGAAGAACACTTATTTAAACTTTGAATTGAAAAAGGTCTTCAGTCTATTGTGTCCTTGCTTCTGTTTCCTGCCTCTGGCCCCCCAATAGGTTGTGGCCTGCATGGCAAGTGATCAGGCTCCTCTGTGGCCTGTTCAATACTGCAGACCACTGCAGGGCTGGACTGGCCGTAGGGGGTATCGGGCATTTCCCCGGGAGACTGGAAGGGTGGAGGGGGTAGTTTTGTAGTGGTGGGGGCCGGTTTTGTTACTGGGGGCCAGTTTTGCAGCAGTACTGTAGTATCAGATCCCAGTAACAAGACCGAGGGGGTGTGGTACAACAAAATTGCCAGGGCTGCTTTGGGTTCCCAGTCTGCCACTGGGCCACGGAGAAGCATTTCAGCTAGATTCATTTCTACGCCCTATTCCCAAACAAAGAACAGAGAACAAGAGCAGATGGCAGGTGATGCATTCCTCCTTGGCCTACAATATAGTGAAGGCTAGCTACAGAGGAATAGGTCAGCTGGCACCCACTCATGCACCTTGTTCCATAATTTGGGAATAGTCAAGGGAGAGGGAGGTAGCCTTTTTTGTTTCTCAGTCTTCCACCATACTTGAGCAAGACGAGTGGCAGAGGGACTCATTTACTTACACTCCTTGATTGACAGCAGAAGCAGTCACAGAAATGTGCTCAAGGGGCGAGCGAACATATATTGCGGTGTGCAGTTTGCTGTAAGGCTAGGAGCCATATATTCTCTGTTACCCCTGCAGCCACTGCTCCTGTTGTGTGGTGTGTGTGTGGCTCACCCCTTGCAGTACACCATCTCCCTTGCCCAGAAGTAGGACTTAATGCTTGAAGAGGCATGGAGAAGAGTTGACACTGTAGGAAGGTAGCCTCTTTCTAGCCTTGTTACCCCCACTTTTGGCCTGTTTGTGAGTATATGTCAGGGTGGTTTTTACTGTCTCACTGGGATCCTGCTAGCCAGTTCCCAGTGCTCATAGTGAAAACCCTATGTTGTCAGTGTGTTTGATATGTGTCACTGAGATCCTGCTAGCCAGGACCCCAGTGCTCATAAGTTTGTGGCTTGTATGTGTTCCCTGTATGGTGCCTAACTGTATCACTGAGGCTCTGCTAACCAGAACCTCAGTGTTTATGCTCTCTCTGCTTTTCACAATTGTCACTGCAGGTTAGTGACTATCTTCACCAATTCTCATTGGCACACTGGAACACCCTTATAATTCACTTGTATATGGTACCTAGGTACCCAGGGTATTGGGTTCCAGGAGATCCCTATGGGCTGCAGCATTTCTTTTGCCACCCATAGGGAGCTCAGACAATTCTTACACAGGACTGCCACTGCAGCCTGGGTGCAATAACATCCACGTTATTTCACAGCCATTTTTCACTGCACATAAGTAACTTATAAGTCACCTATATGTCTAACCCTCACTTGGTGAAGGTTAGATGCCAAGTTACTAAGTGTGTGGGCTCCCTGGCACTAGCCAAGGTGCCCCCACATTGTTCAGGGCAAATTCCCCGAACTTTGTGAGTGCGGGGACACCATTACACGCGTGCACTACACATAGGTCACTACCTATGTGTAGCGCACAATGGTAACTCCGAACATGGCCATGTAACATGTCTAAGCTCATGGAATTGTCACCCCAATATCATTCTGGTATTGGGGGGACAATTCCATGATCCCCCGGGTCTCTAGCACAGAACCCGGGTACTGCCAAACTGCCTTTCCGGGGTTTCCACTGCAGCTGCTGCCAACCCCTCAGACAGGCTTCTGCCCCCCTGGGGTCTGGGCAGCCCAGGCCCAGGAAGCCAGAACAAAGGATTTCCTGAGAGAGGGTGTTACACCCTCTCCCTTTGGAAATAGGTTTGAAGGGCTGGGGAGGAGTAGCCTCCCCCAGCCTCTGGAAACGCTTTGATGGGCAAAGATGGTGCCTATCTCTGCATAAGCCAGTCTACACCGTTTCAGGGATCCCCCAGCCCTGCTCTGGGGCGAAACTGGACAAAGGGAAGGGGAGTGACCACTCCCCTGACCTGCACCTCACAGGAGAGGTGCCTAGAGCTCCTCCAGTGTGTCCCAGACCTCTGCCATCTTGGATTCAGAGGTGTTGGGGCACAATGGACTGTTCTGAGTGGCCAGTGCCAGCAGGTGATGTCAGAGACCCCTCCTGATAGGTGCTTACCTCTTTCAGTAGCCAAGCCTCCTTTCTTAGTAGCCAAACCTCCTTTTTCTGTCTATTTAGAGTCTCTCCTATGGGCTATTCCTCAGATAACAAATGCAAGAGCTCACCAGAGTTCCTCTGCACTACCCTCTTTGACTTCTGCCAAGGATCGACCGCTGACTGCTCCAGGACACCTGCAAAACCGCAACAAAGTAGCAAGACGACTACCAGCAACCTTGTAGCGCCTCATCCTGCCGGCTTTCTCGACTGTTTCCTGGTGGTGCATGTTCTGAGGGCTGTCTGCCTTCACCCTGCACTGGAAGCCAAGAAGAAATCTCCCGTGGGTTGACGGAATCTTCCCCCTGCTAACGCAGGCACCAAACTTCTGCATCACCAGTCCACTTGGTCCCCTCTCATCCTGACGAGCGTGGTCCCTGGAACACAGGAGCTGGGTCCAAGTGTCTCCCACAGTCCAGTGGCCCTTCTGTCCAAAGTTGGTGGAGGTAAGTCCTTGCCTCCCCACGCCAGACAGCAAACCTGTGTACTGCATGATTTGCAGCTGCTCCGGCTTCTGTGCACTTTTCCAAGGATTCCTTTGTGCACAGCCTAGCCTGGGCCCCCAGCACTCCGTCCTGCAGTGCTCAACCCGCTGAGTTGGACTCCGACATTGTGGGACCCTCCTTTGTGACTCGGACTTGACCGCTGTCCTCAGATCTTCCAAGTGCCTGCTCTGGTACTTCTGCGTGTGCTGCCTGCTTCTACGGGGGCTCTCTGAGTTGCTGAGCACCCCCTCTGTCTCCTCCTCCAATCGGTGGCATCCTGGTCCTTCCTGGTCCCTAGCAGCACCCAAAATACTCAACCGCGACTCTTGCAGCTATCAAGGCTTGTTTGCTGTATTTCTGCCTGTAAACACTTCTGCAACCTCCAGCATGCCGTGGGACATCTTCCATCCAAAGGAGAAGTTCCTAGCCCTTTACGTTGTTGCAGAATCTTCGGCTTCTTCCACACAGAGGCAGCCCTCTTGCACCTTCATCTGGGGTTTTCTGGGCTCCTGCCCCCCTGGACACTTTCGTGACTCTTGGACTTGGTCCCCTTCTTTTACAGGTCCTCAGTTCCAGGAATCTATCTTCAGTGTTTTGCTGGTGCTTGTGGTTCTTGCAGAATCCCCTATCACAACTATTCTGTCTTTCTGGGGTAGTAGGGTAACTTTACTCCTACTTTTCAGGGTCTTGGGGTGGGGTATCTTGGACACCCTTACTGATTTCTCACAGTCCCAGCGACCCTCTACAAGCTCCCATAGGTCTGGGGTCCAATCGTGATTCGCATTCCACTTTTGGAGTATATGGTTTGTGTTGCCCCTAGACCTATGTCTACCTATTGCATCCTATTGTGATTCTACATTGTTTGCACTACTTTTCTTACTGTTACTTACCTGTTTGGGTTTGTGTACATATAATTTGTGTATATTACTTACCTCCTAAGTGAGGGTATTCTCTGAGATACTTTTGGCATATTGTCACTAAAATAAAGTACCTTTATTTTTAGTAACTGAGTATTGTGTTTTCTTATGATATCGTGCTAGATGATATAAGTGGTATAGTAGGAGCTTTGCATGTCTCCTAGTTCAGCCTAAGCTGCTTTGCCATAGCTACCTCTATCAGCCTAAGCTGCTAGAAACACCTCTATTCTACTAATAAGGGATAACTGGACCTGGCACAAGGTGTAAGTACCACAAGGTACCCGCTATAAGCCAGGCCAGCCTCCTACAGAAACCATTTATTTTCAAGGTTAGTATTTATCTAAAGGGTGCTGCAACAAAAAAATGTGTAATGCACAACACAGCTTCAGAAAGAGGTTTACATTTATGGATACTAATAAGAAGGAAAGTAATGACCAGCAATGACGTTGCCCTAAAAAGGCACTCACACATGTGATGCAGTATGGAAAAGGTTAATTGCTGTTTGGAAGAAAGATTGTTCACCAAGGCAGGCTCTTCTCCTGACACTGCACTGTTTTTCATTCATTTTTACATGGAATGTTTTATGTATAGAGACTTTTTGCATCCATTTGTTCATTTGAAAACAGCTTACTGTTAAGTAGAATGCTCAACAAATTTTGGACATGGCATCCATCTAATACAGCTGATCTCAATGGGAGGGAACAAAACAACAAAAGGAGGAACAATTAACACCAACTGCCCACACAAAGGCAAGTACTTTCAAAAGGCACAGAAACAAACTAATAAAAGCCATGGACTCAACTCCACAAAGTAGAAAACAGCATGACTTGAAGAGACAGGGCAATCGCAGCCTAGGCGAGTCCTAAAAATAGATTGTATTTTTCTGTATTTTAGACACCACAATGGAAAAATCCATCTGAGGCTTCCAGAGATCTAGACTTTACAAGGTATAGTAAATCAAGGTATTTCACTGAACCACAAACAAGCATTGGCAAATTCAATGTTTCTGGCAAACATTTTCACAAAATCATTTGGGCTAGTTGGAATGTGGACACTTGGAGTCACTTTAGGTGACCACCTCCAGTTGTAAGCCAGTCAGTTGGAGCAGCAAGGTCCTCAGAAATAGTTACCTCAGTAGGGGAAGCAGTCTTAAGTCGGTTCCAGCCATTTTATCCTTTGCAGGTCTTTCCTATGACAGGGTCCTGATGCAAAGGATAAAGGATGCCTAAGATACACACGTATGCTGTGGATGTGATGTAATAGATGGGTGATGAAGGCGGAGACTTGCTACACTATCCTCGAGTCAGGAAGGGGGTGAGGCCGTCCTTGTCACAGGGTCGACATCCCCCAAAGCCCTCTCAGTGCTGGCAGAAGTTCAGTCATCACTGGACTAGTGGTCACCCAGTACTGTGGTCACAGGCCAATCTTTCTTGGGCTCATAACTTAGTCCTCTGATTGTCTCATTGAACTTAGGTGCAACTTTGTGCATCAGGTCCTGTCGATTGGTGGCGGGTTGAAGACTTTGGGCTACCAGCTTGCTCCAACAGACTTCTCAGCTGTTGTGTCCCTGTGCTGTGAACAGGAGTCCAGCTCACCGGTCCTCTGAGTCTCTTGGCGTTAGTTGGGCAGTGGAGACGACTTATGCTTGAGCCAGACACAGCAGGCATAGTGCCTCTCTTTTGATAACCACCAGCTTCAGCAGGTGCAGTCCATACCAGTCAGCCGCTCTTTGCGGATTCTACAGTGCAGCAAGGCAGTCCTTCTTTGGTCCTTCTCTCAGGTCAATCGAGATCTGAGTTCTGGGAGCCAAGGTGTAGGATAGTACCCTCTTTTTGGCATGTTACCCCCAATTTCTGCCCGATATCAGTGTGTTTTTGACTTTGGCACTGGGATCCTGCTAGTCAGGACCCCAGTGCTTATGGTTTATGGCCTGCTTGTCAGTGTGTTTCACTGTTTCCTAAATTGTCACTGGAGTCCTGCTAATCAGAACTCCAGTGATCATGTGTCACTACATTCTAGTGACTCAGTATTTCACTCCAAATTGGCATACTGGACCTCTCTTAGAAGTCCCTAGTATATGGTACATAGGTGCCCAGGTCATTGGGGTTCCAGGGAATCCTTATGGGCTGCAGTATTTCTTTTGCCACCCCTTAGGAGACCATACAAAGGCTTCTTCAGGACTGCCATTGCAGCCTGTGTGAAATAGTGCATGCACTCTTTCACAGCCATTTTCACTGCAACAGGTCACTTATAATTCACCTACATATCAGGTCTTCCAACCCTGAAGGCTAGGTGCAAAGCACCTGTGTGTGAGGGCACCCCTGCACAGCAGAGGCACCCCCATGTCATCCAGGCCAATATTCCCAGACCTCTTGAATGTGGGGACATTTTAAGTGTGCACAGTACATAGGTCAATACCTATGCACAGCTTCACAATGGTAACTCTGAATATGGCCAAGTAAGGCATCCAACAACTGTTTTGTCCCCCAATACTGATTCCAGTATTGGTTGCACAATCCCATGCACTCTGGGGGCTCCACAGTGGACCCCCAGTACTGCCATACCAGCCTTCTGAGGTTTCCACTGCAGCCCCAGCTGCTGCCACCTCACAGTCAGGCTTCTGCACTCCTGGGGCTTGAGCAGCTCAATCCCAGGAAGGCAGAACAATGCATTTCCTTTAGGAGAGGGGTGTTAGACCCTCTCCCTTTGGAAATAGGTGTTACAAGCATGGGAGGGGTATCGTCCAAGAGCCTCTGGTATTGCTTTGAAGGGCACAGATGGTGCCCTCCTTGCATAATCCAGTCTACACCAGTTCAGGGACCCCCCAGTCTCTGCTCTGGCGTGAAACTGGACAAACGAAAGGGGAGTGACCATTCCCCTGTCCATCACCACCCTAGAGGTGGTGCCAAGAGCTCCTCCAGAGTGTCCCTGTGTTTTGCCATCTTGGATTCCAAGTTGGTGGGGGACTCTGGGAGCATCTGAATGGCCAGTGCCAGCAGGTGACGTCAACAACCCCTCCTGATAGGTGCTTACCTGGTTAGGTGACCAATCCCCCTCTCAGGGCTATTTAGGGTCTCTCCTCTAGGTGTTTCTTCAGATTCGGATTGCAAGACCCCAGCAGTAATCCTCTGTATCCTTTACTTCATATTCTACCGACGGATCAACCGCTGACTGCTCCAGGAACTCTACAAAACTGCAACAAAAAAGCTAAGACAACTTCTGCAACATTGTATCTTCAGCTCCTGCCAGCAGTTGCAACAGTTTATAAAGTTGTGCATCCTCCGAGGACTGCCTGCCTTCAGTCTGCACCAGAAGAACCAAAGGAATCTCCTGTGGAGCGTTGGAGTCACTTCCCTGCTTCAGTAGGCACCTCTCTGCAGCGGTGACCAGTGGCTTGGGTCCCCTCTCCAGATGACAGGCGTGGATCCAGCAACACAGGTGGTGGACTAAAGTGACTCCGGCAGTCCCAGCGTCCAGCTGTCCAACTTTGGTGGAGGTAAGAGCTTGCCTCCCCACGCAAGACAGTACCCCCGTGCACTGCGTGACTTGCAGTTGCCAAGGCTTGTGTGCGACCTTCCAAGAAGTTCTTCATGCACAACACAGCTTACGCCCCCAGCACTCCATCCTGCGATGCACAGCTTCCTGAGTGGTTCTCCGACAGTGTGGGAATCCTTTGTGTCATGCTGTGTAGGCCTCCATTTACACCTCCTTTGTCCCCATGCTGTGGCACTCCTGTGCGTGCTGTCTGGTCTTCTGAGGGCTCTCGGAGTTGCTGAGAGCCCCTTCTGTCTCCCCCTTCTGGGTAGAGGCCTCAGGTCCCTCCTGGTCCTGGGCAGCGCCATTGTCCACTAACTGCGAGCTTTGTGTGTGCCAAGGCTTGTTGGAGGAATCCAGCGATGCAAACCAGACTGTATTCGTTCATCTGGCGTGGGACATCTGTACCAACCAGGAACCCACATCTGTCTTCTTTGGTGCAATACTGACTTTGTCTTGTCACCGGTGGTTCTTCTTTTGCACCTTCATCTGGGTTAGCAGGGGCTCCTGTTCTCCTGGACCCTTCAGTGCTTCTTGGACTTGGTCCCCTTTTCCCACAGGTCTTCAGGTCCAGGAATCCATTGTTGGTGTCTTGCAGTCTCTTCTGATTCTTGCATTATCTTCTATCACGACTGTTAGTGTGTTTTAGGAAACTTGCTGTGTTTTACTCCTGCTTTCTGGGCTCTGGGGTGGAGTACATTACTTATCTTTTGTGTTTTCTTATACTCCCAGCACCCCTCTACACACTACACTTGCCTAGGTGGTAAACCAACTTTCGCATTCCACTATTTTATTATATGGTTTGTGTTCTCCCTAGGCCCATTGCAACCTATTGTGATTTTCACTATTTGCACTGTTGTTCTACTGTGTACTTACCTGTTTTTGGTTACTACGGTATATATTGTGTAATTTACTTACCTCCTAAGGGAGTATAGTCTTCAAAGTATTTTTGGCATCGTGTGACTAAAATAAAGTACTTTTATTTTTGTAACACTGAGTATTGGCTTTCATGTATGTAGGTACTGTGGCCGTCATTCCGACCCTGGCGGTTTCAAACCGCCAGGGTGGAGGGCAGAGGAAGCACCGCCAACAGGCTGGCGGTGCTTCCCGGGCCATTCTGACCGCGGCGGTAAAGCCGCGGTCAGAAAAGGGGAACCGGCGGTTTCCCGCCGGTTTTCCCCTGGCCCAGGGAATCCTCCATGGCGGCGCTGCTTGCAGCGCCGCCATGGGGATTCCGACCCCCTTCCCGCCACCCTGTTCCTGGCGGGAACTGGCATGGGCAGTGCAGGGGCCCCCTAACAGGGCCCCACAAAGATTTTCAGTGTCTGCTTTGCAGACACTGAAAATTGCGACGGGTGCCACTGCACCCGTCGCACCCCTGCAAATCCGCCGGCTCCATTCGGAGCCGGCTTCCTCTTTGCAGGGGCTTTCCCGCTGGGCCGGCGGGTGGTCTTTTGGGGATCGCCCGCCTGCCCAGCGGGAAAGTTGTAATGACCCCCGCGGTCATTTGACCGCGGTGCGTTCTTTTGGAGGTTTCCGCCCGGCGGGCGGCGCCCGCCGCCCGCCGGGGTCGGAATTACCCCCTGTGTGACTACAGTGGTATTGCAAGAGCTTTGCATGTCTCCTAGTTCAGCCTTGGGTGCTCTGCCTACCGCTACCTCTAGACAGCCTGGCTTCTAGACACTGACTACATTTCACTAATAAGGGATAAATGGACCTGGTATAAGGTGTAAGTATCTTTGGTACCCACTACAAATCAGGCCAGCCTCCTACATTTGGTGGTGCAGCAGTGGGATAAGTAGTTGCAGATGCCTTATCACTCTGACACCGTTGCTTTTACACAGGAAAAGAGTACTCTATACGTGGGGCTATACAAAAGCATACCAAGTAGTTGCACTTGCATTCTAAAATTTTAAAAGTTAGATAAAGTAGGTATTTTCTTTCCTTTCACTTTACTCTAACTTTTCTATCACTATGTCTTCCTCTGAGGCCACCCCTAGGGGTGTCAAAACCACTTATGAGAACCTAAACTTAAAAAGTATGAGGAGGCTTTGCTTAGAGAGAAGCCTAGGGATTGGGAAGAACCCTAACAAAGATTTTCTTTTATACCTCCTTCAAGAACAATCTGGTCACAAGGTAGAGGAGGTAGAGGGCGATTCTAACCAGGTGGAATCAGGAGAAGGTCCTGAGGATGAAGGGAAGAGTCCTTCCCAAGATCTTCCCCCCGTAAACCATCTAGTGTAGCTGGCAGTGAGTCACAAACAAGTAGAGCTCCCTTCACACCTAGAGGCCAGGTTATTAGGGTTACACAAGCCAGGGAAAGATCTTATTATTATTATTTTTAAATAACTTTAGATTTTAGAGTTTTTAAGTTGGTTTTTGTAGTTAGGGGAGCAGCCGTTATTCCCACTCACGATTGTCCCATTGGGGTCCGCCATCTTGGGTTGGTTGACGGTCTAGTTGACCGCAACCCAGACGGGCTAAAACCGGACCCAGCATCCGCGCAGCGGATCGGACTGATAAAAAAAGCAAGTTAGGACGAATATTGTATTTTCTGTTTTTGTTTTGTTTTTTTGTTGAAAAATTGGGGAGATCACCTCGTCCTGCACCCGGGAACTGGGGGGAGCGCTAGCGCTCCCCCCATGTGCTCCCCACCCACCCCCCCAAGGCAGGGATGCAAGGGGAAGCCCTTCCCCTTCCACCCCGACCCCCCCACCCCCCTGTGACATCAATCACAGAGGGCCTCCTCCCATCGCGCTGGAAGAGAAAAAGAAATGCTAATTTATTTTAGGCCATTTCTGCCCCCCCTGGGGGCAGATCGGCCCCAGGGGGGGCAGAAACCTCTAGGCGCCAGGGAAAATTTTATTTTTGAGGTTTTTTTTTGTTTGTTTGTTTTTTTAGAGATGGGGAGCGGCCCATTAGGCAGGGGTTGCTCCCCTGGGGGGAAATTGTATTTAGACCATTTCTGCCCCCCTTGGGGGCAGATCGGCCGATTCGCAGATCGGCCGATTTTAGGTCAATCTGCCCCCAAGGGGGCAGAAACCACTAGGCACCGGGGATTTTTTTTTGGGCACCAATGTCACGCAGGTTGAGCGACCCCGTAGGCAAGGGTCGCTCCTGGGGTGGGGTTGGGGGGGCAAATTTATTTTAGGCCATTTCTACCCCCCCTGGGGGCAGAACAGCCTATTGTTATTAGGCCGATCTGCCCCCAGGGGGGGGGCAGAAACCTCTAGGCGCCAGGGCTAATTTTTTTGTGTGTTTTTTTTTGGTTTGTTTGTTTTTTTTAGAGATGGGGAGCGACCCATAAGGCAAGGGTCACTCCCCTTGGGGGAAATTGTATTTAGACCATTTCTGCCCCCCTTGGGGGCAGATCGGCCGATTTTAGGTCAATCTGCCCCCAAGGGGGCAGAAACCACTAGGCTCCGGGGATTTTTTTTTGGGCGCCAATATCACGCAGGGGGAGCAACCCCATAGGCAAGGGTCGCTTCCGGGGTGGGGTTGGGGGCATGGGGGGGCAAATTTATTTTAGGCCATTTCTGCCCCCTCCCCCTCCCCGGGCCGGCTGAGCTAGAGGCCAAAATCCACAGGTAGGCACTTTGCAAAAAACACCTCTGTTTTCTGTGAAAAAATGTGATGTGTCCATGTTGTGTTTTGGGCCATTTCCTTTCGTGGGCGCTAGGCCTACCCACACAAGTGAGGTACCATTTGTATCGGGAGACTTGGGGGAACACTGGGTGGAAGAAAATTTGTGGCTCCTCTCAGATTCCAGAACTTTCTGTCACCGAAATGAGAGGAAAAGGTGTTTTTTTGACCAAATTTTGATTTTTGCAAAGGATTCTGGGTAACAGAACCTGGTCAGAGCCTCACAAGTCACCCCATCCTGGATTCCCCTATGTCTCTAGTTTTCAAAAATGCTCTGGTTTGCTAGGTTTCCCCAGGTGCCGGCTGAGCTAGAGGCCAAAATCCACAGGTAGGCACTGTTTTCTATGAAAAAATGTGATGTGTCCACGTTGTGAGGTACCATTTGTATCGGGAGACTTGGGGGAACACTGGGTGGAAGGAAATTTGTGGCTCCTCTCAGATTCCAGAACTTTCTGTCACCGAAATGAGAGGAAAAGGTGTTTTTTTGACCACATTTTGATTTTTGCAAAGGATTCTGGGTAACAGAACCTGGTCAGAGCCCCATAAGTCACCCAATCTTGGATTCCCCTAGGTCTCTACTTTTCAAAAATGCACAGGTTTGGTAGGTTTCTCTAGGTGCCAACTGATCTAGAGGCCAAAATCTACAGGTAGGCACTTTGCAAAAAACACCTCTGTTTTCTGTCAAAAATAGTGATGTGTCCACGTTGTGTTTTGGGGCATTTCCTGTCGCGGACGCTACGCCTACCCACACAAGTGAGGTATTCATTTTTATCAGGAGACTTGGGGGAACGCTGGTTGGAAGGAAATTTGTGGCTCCTCTCAAATTGCAGAACTTTCTGTCACCGGAATATGAGGAACATGTGTTTTTTTAGCCACATTTTGAGGTTTGCAAAGGATTCTGGGTAACAGAACCTGGTCAGAGCCCCACAAGTCACCCCATCTTGGATTCCCCTAGGTCTCTAGTTTAAAAAAATGCACAGGTTTGGTAGGTTTCCCCAGGTGCCGGCTGAGCTAGAGGCCAAAATTTACGGGTAGGCACTTTGCAAAAAACACCTCTGTTTTCTGTAAAAAAATTGTGATGTCTCCACGTTGTTTTTTGGGGCATTTCCTGTCGCGGGTGCTAGGCCTACCCACACAAGTGAGGTATCATTTTTATCGGGAGACTTGGGGGAACATAGAATAGCAAAACAAGTGTTATTGCCCCTTGTCTTTCTCTACATTTGTTCCTTCCAAATATAAGAGAGAGTGTGTAAAAAAGACATCTATTTGAGAAATGCCCTGTAATTCACATGCTAGTATGATCACCCAGGAATTCATGTGCAAATAACCACTGCTCCTCAACACCTTATCTTGTGCCCATTTTGGAAATACAAAGGTTTTCTTGATAGCTATTTTTCATTCGTTATATTTCAGCAAATGAATTGCTGTATACCCGGTATAAAATGAAAACGCACTGCAGGGGGCAGCTCATTTATTGGTGCTGGGTACCTAGGGTTCTTGATCAACCTACAAGCCCTATATATCCCTGCAACCAGAAGAGTGGGTAACAGAACCTGGTTAGAGCCCCACAAGTCACCCCATCTTGGATTGCCCTATGTCTCTAGTTTTAAAAAATGCACAGGTTTGGTAGGTTTCCCTAGGTGCCGGCTGAGCTAGAGGCCAAAATCTACAGGTAGGCACTTTGCAAAAAACACCTCTGTTTTCTTTAAAAAAATGTGATGTGTCCAAGTTGTGTTTTGGGGCATTCCCTGTCGCGGGCGCTAGGCCTACCCACACAAGTGAGGTATCATTTTTATCGGGAGACTTGGGGGAACATAGAATAGCAAAACAAGTGTTATTGCCCCTTGTCTTTCTCTACATTTGTTCCTTCCAAATATAAGAGAGTGTGTAAAAAAGACGTCTATTTGAGAAATGCCCTGTAATTCACATGCTAGTATGGTCACCCAGGAATTCATGTGCAAATAACCACTGCTCCTCAACACCTTATCTTGTGCCCATTTTGGAAATACAAAGGTTTTCTTGATAGCTATTTTTCACTCTTTATATTTCAGCAAATGAATTGCTGTATACCCGGTATAGAATGAAAACGCACTGCAGGGGGCAGCTCATTTATTGGCGCTGGGTACCTAGGGTTCTTGATGAACCTACAAGCACTATATATCCCCGCACCACCAGAAGAGTCCAGCAGACGTAACGGTATATTGCTTTCAAAAATCTGACATTGCAGGAAAAAGTTATAGAGTGAAACGTAGAGACAAATTGCTGTTTGTTTCACCTCAATTTCAATATTTTTCTTTTTCAGTTGTTATTTTCTGTAGGAAACCCTTGTAGGATCTACACAAATGACCCCTTGCTAAATTCAGAATTTTGTCTACTTTTCAGAAATGTTTAGGTTAGCATTGGTTTCACGCCCATTTCTGTCACTGACTGGAAGGAGGCTGAAAGCACAAAAAATCATAAAATTTGGGTATGTCCCAGTAAAATGCGAAATTTGTGTTGAAAAATTGGGTTTTCTGACTCAAGTCTGCCTGTTCCTGAAAGCTGGTGATTTTAGCACCGCAAACCCTTTGTTGATGCCATTGTCAGGGAAAAAAACACAAGTCTTCTTCTGCAGCCACTTTTTCCCAATATTTTGAAAAAAACGAAATTTTCACTGTATTTTGGCTACTTTCTTGGCCTCCTTCAGGGGAACCCACAAAGTCTGGGTACCTCTAGAATCCCTAGGATGTTGGAAAAAAAGGATGCAAATTTGGCTTGGCTAGCTTATGTGGACAAAAAGTTATGAGGGCCTAAGTGCGAACTGCCCCCAATAGCCAAAAAAAGGCCTGGCACAGGAGGGGGAAAAGTCCTGGCAGCGAAGGGGTTAATGGTTTTTTGAAAACGTTCAAGGGCTTAAAGGTGGGGGAGGTCACAAATTGAAACAAGTATCGCTGTGAGGATTTTTTAGGAGGCGGGCCCGAGTTTACAGTTTGGGCTACAGGGTGGAGGGCAGTGTTCACTATTGGCTGGACCCGCTGTGTTTTTGGGTCAGCCTTTATTTTTAACTTTTTAAATAACTTTAGATTTTAGAGTTTTTAAGTTGTTTTTTGTAGTGAGGGGAGCAGCCATTTTTCCCACTCACGATTGTCCCATTGGTGTCCGCCATCTTGGGTTGGTTGATGGTCTAGTTGACTGCAACCCAGACGGGCTAAAACCAGACCCGGTGTCCGCGCATGCCGATGCGCGCCGTCGGCGCACCGAAGTCGCGCCAAAGGCAAGCCCGTCTGCGCCCGTCCGCGCCTGGACAGGGCTAGGGGCCACCCCCTTTACATCTCAAGAAGATGGTGAGTTCTTATATCTCATACACCTCAGTGGAACTTAGGGACTTTATGAACAGCCCGGGGGAGGGCTGCCGGCTCTGTCCCAATTTAGCAATGTGGGCTTGGGCCTGTCCCTCTTGCAAATGGACCCTGCAAGAACTAAGATGTTCTGATATATGGAAACCTAAACAAAGTTTAGTTCTTCATTTGATAAACTGCCGCTCCCTGCCTGCACATAAGATAGATATAAATCTTCTTTAGAGTGAGCGGTCACCGGCCGTCCTCTTTCTTATGGAGACTTGGCTCCATGAGGGCTCAGGTCCGAAGTTAGCCCTTGCTCTACCCAAAGGGTATGTTATTTCAAGACTAGATAGAGCAAAGGGGGTATAGCAGTCATTTTTAAACAGGGTTTTCTTTTTAGTTGCTCCCCTTTGGACCTATCAGGGTGTGAAGGTATGAGTTTTTCTTTAGCTTTCAACCCGACTTTCACATTCACAGGAGTTTTATTGTATCGGCCACCAGGGCCCTATGAAGAATTCCTTAACACTTTACCGGATCAGATAGTGGAATTAATTTGCATGAAACCTAATTTAACAGTGTTAGGAGATTTCAATATCCAAGTGGATAATTTAGAACAGACTGCATCTAAGCGTCTGCTGAATTATTTGGAACCGCTAGGACTACATCAATTAATTTGTGGTCCAACACAGGACAGAGGACATACGATAGATTTGGAATTTAGCAATCTTCCTTCATTGAGCGCTCTACCTCCCGCTCCTGTAGCATGGTCTGATCATTTTCTAATCACATTAAAAATCAAGCTGCCTAATGAACCAGGTTTTCATCAGCCTATAAGTAGGAAGGTAAGGAAATGGCATAGCCTCAACGTGGAAGAATGGGTTAAATTGTTAATTAGGAGTAAAAAAGATTTTGTGAGGGATAACCAGATGGACTCCACCCTCTTTAATGACTGGATTTCCAGTAGCCTTGATACGTTGCTTCCCTACAAGGATCTTTCTGGACAGAGGAGTGGGCATAAGTCCCCATGGTTCTCCCCCATTTGATAACTCTGAAGAGGAATTGTAGGCAGCTAGAAAGAAAATGGAGGAAATCATTAAATCAGGTAGACAGGGAAGAGTATATACATTCAATCAGGCTCTATCATAGTGAGATAAGGCTAGCTCAAGCAACCCATTATGGTGACAAGATTAAAAAGGCTTCGGGTTCCCCAAAATAAATCTTTTGTGTTTTGAAGGAGTTGCTTCATTCTCCTATCTGCCCTGAAGCAACGGTAGCATCAGTGGAACACAACAATAATTTTGCCGCATTCCTCTTACAGAAGATTGAGAAAATCTATAAGAATTTCCCGGGGGAAGAAGTGACAATGTTTGATCAGCCCAGTGAGAATAAGGAGTGTAACACAATTTTACAGTGTTTCTCCTTTATTTCTGAAGAAAGCACCTCCTTGCTTCTTAGTACATTGAAATCTGGTTCCCCATTAGATCCTGCACCTCCTCATATACTTATGCAGGGAGGATCTGCCACAATATCGGTGATAACGGAGCTGTTGAATAGCTCCTTACAAAGTGGCAGTGTACCTAAATCATGGAAGCACACAGTGGTAAAACCCCTGCTAAAGAAACCTAACCTAGATGGAGCCGAACTTAAGAACTATAGGCCTATTTCTCTTCTTCCAATTATGGCAAAATTAATTGACAAGCATGTCAACACACAAATATCCGGATTTCTGGAAGAATATAATATTTTGCATCCCACGCAAATGGGCTTCAGACCTGCCCACAGCACCGAATCAGCTATGATAGCTGTTACGGAAGAAGCCAGAAAACGGATGGATCTGGGACTGGTGACAACTGTCATAATGCTCGACTTAAGTGCCGCATTTGATACAGTTAATCATGGACTATTGATCAAAAGAATGGAAAAAAGTGGTATTAAAGGCCAGACTCTCAAATGGATGAGTTATTTTCTTCAAAACAGATCTTTTCAGGTTTTAGATCGTTCTTTTTTTCAGATCAGTTTAGATTCCAATGTGGAGTACCACAGGGCTCGTCTTTGAACCCGAATCTTTTTAATATTTATATGGCTCCCTTAGCAGATGTAGTGGAACGTTTTGGTTTGTCGCTGATATCTTATGCTGACGACACGCAGTTGGTCGTCTCTTTTTCTTCAGTCAAGGCTGTAGATAATTCAGTGTTACCAGCCTGCTTGCAAACTGTGTCGACTTGGATGACAGACAGTAGGCTCCAGCTCAACGAAGAAAAGACTGACATAATGTTCCTGGGAAAGCTTTCCAGTCCGGCGAAGAATATTCTGCCGGCAATACATCTGGAATACTTACCTCCACCGAAGGATCACATTAAAGCATTAGGAATCTGGTTAGATGCCAGACTAACTTTAGATTATCAGGCTAGGATGCTTTCCGCTACCTATTTTGGATTATTGAAGTTACTTCGTAAGGTTATCGGTTTGCTTCCCCCCCCAGCCAAAAGACTTACGGTACAGGCCCTCATTTTATCTAGGCTGGACTATGGTAACAGTCTTCTCCTGGGTTCCCCAGAGTATGTGATCAAGAAACTACAAACAGTCCAAAATGCGGCTGCTCGGTTACTGTATAATATGCCTAAGTTTACATCGGCTAAGAAAGCTTTGGCCGATTTGCCTTGGCTTCCAGTGGGGAAGAGAATTAAGTTTAAGGCTTTATGTATTTTTCATAGAAGAATGTATATAAAAGAGGTCCTCATCTACTAAAAACCTTAGCTTCATTCTATGCTCCTACGGGAGCTTTAAGATCCTCTTCTAAAGCCTTAGTTGTGCTCCCCAAAGTAAAAAGAGCAAGTTGGGGTGGTAGATCTTTGAAATATCAGGGAGCCAAACTGTGGAATTCACGGCCGCCCAATATCCTTGTGATAAGACAGGAGTTGGAATTTCGGAAGGCCATCAAAACATGGCTATTTTAATCCTAATTTAGCATTTAGCCTACTTTATTTGTTGATGTTGCATTATTTCTCCAGCTTTTTTTAATATTAGGTCTGCTTAACGCTACGAAGCCTCCGGGTAGTATGGCGCTATACAAAACATTTTAACATAACATAACATCTGCCTCTGCTTATTCCCATGTCACTTCAGTCTCAGAAGTGTCCCACACATCCAACCCTGAGGACAACTCCTTAGATAGGGAACTCCGAAAGCTGAGGTTGGAGGAGGCCAGACGGAGGCTGCAACAGTTGGCCTTAGATAGGGAAGCCATAGCTGTGGAAAGGGAAAGACAGGGGTTCGGGGTTAGTCCCCCATGGTGGCGCCAGCAATTGCACTTTCAGGAGCTATGGTGTTAGGGAGAGCACATTTGACTCTAGAAACTTGCACAAGAGTGTTCCCCCTTACAAGGAGGGGGGGTGACATCTACAAGTGGTTTGCTGCACTTGAGAGGGCCTGTAAAGTTCAGAGGGTCCCTCAGATGAAGTGGGCTGCTATTCTGTGGTTGTCCTTCTCTGGCAAGGGGAGAGATAGACTCCTTACTGTCAGAGAAGATGATTCAGATAATTACAATGTTTTGAAGACAGCACTCTTGGATGGATTTTGCTTAACCACTGAACAATATTGGATTAAGTTCAGAGAAATAAGAAAAGAGTCTTCACAGGATTGGGTAGACTTTGTGGCCTGTTCAGTGAAGGCTTTCGAAGATTGGTTACATGGCAGCAACGTGTCTGATTATGAGGGTATATATCTAATCCACAGAGAGCATATTCTTAACAATTTTGTGTCTGACTTGTTGCACCAGTACTTGGTAGACTCAGATCTGACCTCTCCCCAAGAATTGGAAAAGAAGGCAGACAAATGGGTCAGAACAAGGGTGAGCAGAAAAGCTCATACAGGGGTGACAAGGACAAGCAGAAGGATGGTAAGTCTCATGATAAGGGTGGGGACAAAGATAACAAGTCAGAATCTTCATCAGGTCCCCAAAAATCATCTAGGGGTGGGCCCAAATCCTCTTCAAACCGACAGAAAAAAAGCCATGGTGTTACCTATGTAAAATCAAAGGCCATTGGGCAACACCTATTTGGTCATCAGTACCAAGTGGCTGACGCCAATAACAACACTGTTAGCCACCCCATGGCTGTTGTGAATCTCAACTTGGGGGGGGGGATTACTGGTCCAAAGAAAGTTATGGTATCCACTGACCTATTTGTTGAATGTCTACTGGGCAATGATTTGGAGACTTCAACTTGGGCTGAAGGGGAATTGGAGGCTCATGCAGCAATGCTATGCATTCCTGAGCACATCTTTGCTCTCATCAGGGCTCAGGCCAAGAGACAAAGAGGACAGGGAAATGTGGATCCCGGGACTAAGTGCTCCCAAAAACTAGGGGTAGAAAGGGCAACCCCTTGTCCACTATCCCTCCCTCTACAGATGATTCCCCTTTTGATGAGGAGGAGTCAACTCCTTGTGAAAAGCCTACACCAGAGGAGCTTCAGGCTGAACTCTTGGATGCAGGGGGTGCTGCCAGGGAGGAACTGAGTGTGGCACAGCAGACCTGTCCCACACTGGAGGGTTTAAGGCAGCAAGCTGTCAAACAAGAAGCAGGGGATGTCAGTGACTCTCACAGAGTTTACTGGGAGAACAATCTCCTTTATACTGAGGCAAGGGACCCAAAACCTGGTACTACCAGGAGACTGGTCATTCCCTTGCAGTATAGGGAATTCCTCCTGACACTGGCATTTGACATTCCCCTTGCTGGACATCTGGGGCAAAGCAAGACTTGGGACAGACTGGTCCCTCACTTTCACTGGCATCACATGTCAGAAGACACAAAAGAGTTTTGTCATTCTTGTGACACTTCCCAAGCCAGTGGCAAGACTGGTGGCACTCCAAAGGCCCCCTTAATCCCACTGCCTGTGGTTGGGGTGCCCTTTGAAAGGGTAGGGGTTGACATTGTTGGCCCACTTGACCCTCTGACTGCTCCTGGAAACAGAGAAATCTTAGTGGTAGTTGACCATGCCACAAGATATCCAGAAGCCATCCCCTTAAGGACCACTACAGCTCCTGCAGTGGCAAAGGCCCTCCTGGGAATATTTTCCAGGGTGGGCTTTCCTAAATAGGTAGTATCAGTCAGGGGTAGCAACTTCATGTCTGCATAATTAAAGGCAATGTGGAAGGAATATGTTGTAACCTATAAATTCACCACACCCTATCATCCATAAACAAATGGACTGGTTAAGAGATTTAACAAAACTCTCAAAGGCATGATCATGGGACTCTCTGAAAAACTCAGGAGGAGATGGGATGTCCTACTGCCATGTCTCCTTTTTGCGTACAGGGAGGTACCCCAGAAGGGAGTTGCCTACAGCTCCTTTTAACTCCTTTTTGGTCACCCTGTTAGGGGTCCACTTGTCAAAGAGGGGTGGGAGCAACCCTTGAACCCCCCTAAACAAGACATTGTGGATTATGTGCTTGGCCTAAGATCAAGAATGGATGAGTACATGAAAAAGGCCACTAAAAACCTTCAGGCAAGCCAAGAGCTACAGAAGCAATGGCATGACCAGAAGGCTGTCCTGATTGAGTACTATCCAGGACAGAAGGTGTGGGTATTGGAGCCTGTGGCACCAAGAGCACTCCAGGACAAATTGAGTGGACCACATCTCATAGTGGAGAAGAAGGGTGAGGTCACCCACCTGGTGGACCTAGGCACTCTCAGAAGTCCTCTAAGAATACTTCATGTGAACCACCTGAAACCTTACTACGATAGGGCAGACTTGATCTTAATCATGGCCACTGACGAGGGGCAGGAGGAATAGAGTGACCCTCTCCCTGACCTCTTCTCCAACACTGCAGCTGATGGCTCAGTGGAGGGAGTTATTCTTACAGACTGCCTTACAGCAGAGCAAAGGGAGGACTGCAAGAATCTCCTAGGTCAATTCTTTGAACTCTTTTCACTTACACCTGGTCAGACCACTTGGTGTGAGCATACTATAGATACTGGAGACAGTTTATCTGTCAAAAGTAAGATTTATAGGCAGCCTGACGATGTCAGAGACTGTATTAAATCTGGGGTTGAGAAGATGTTGCACCTAGGAGTGGTTGAGCACTCAGAAAGCCCATGGGCCAGCCCAGTGGTGCTAGTGCCAAAGCCTCATTCTCAGAATTAGAAAAAGGAGATGAGGTTTTGTGTGGATTCTAGAGGGCTCAACACAGTCACCAAGACTGATGCTCACCCTATACCCAGGGCTGATGAGCTGATAGATACACTGGCATCTGCCAAGTATCTGAACACGTTTGACTTGACTGCACGGTACTGGCAGATCAAGCTATCAGAAGATGCTAAACCTAAAACTGCTTTCTCAACCATTGGAGGGCATTACCAATTTACAGTTATGCCCTTTGGCCTGAAGAATGCACCTGCCACTTTCCAAAGGCTGGTGAATACAGTCCCCAATGTCTGGAAGCTTTCAGTGCAGCATATCTGTTCATGGCAAGTGCGGGGCGCGCTGCTCGCCGCAGGCTTCTGCTGCAGGCTGCTGCTGCATCCACCGCTCCTCCGCCCCGCTCGCCGCCATTGTACGATGCCGCGCGCAGTCCTGCCCAAGGGCGCCGGGGAGGCTTGAGCGGCAGCCGGCGGGCAACGGCCCCCAAGTCCCATGGAGCTGCCGCCCGAGGCGTGAGGGGCCGCCCGTCCCCATGCTCTAGCGCTCAGGTGCGGGCTGCATGCGGTAAATTAGTTGCGCCGTCCCCGCGCTCCTGGTCTGTGACAGTAACTCACCTAGAGGGAGGGCTGGGGAGATGTCAGCATGTTTTACGCCTGTGCTCCCTGGTGCTGCTTGCGAGCGAGCTCTGTAGGCGGCAGGGATCGCGACACACCACGCTGCTGTCGCTGACCTGGGGAGGTAGCCCGGTTTATTGTGATAAGTCGATCCACTGGGGTTGGTGGGTGACTGTGTTGCAGGTTACAATGGGGACTTGGGCAGAATGGCCCTAACTTGGTCCCCTTTGTTTTCCATCGCCCCTTCTGCTGCAGGACCTATGAAAGGGGCCGAGTTTGTCCGCTTCTGGGAAACTTCCGTTTAAATGGAAATCCGCAGGCGCCAGCGCCTCGCTCTGTCACCGTGACTTTTTGCTTTTCCTCCTGTCGAATAGCGCGATACAGAAGGTACTGCGGTCTGCTCAGCCGCAATAAATCAAGCGAGTGGATGAGCCGTCACGAGTGTCCGAGGCGGATCGGCTGCCTGTGGTTTTTTCCCGTTTTTTTTCTAATTTCATGTAGCTGGTTGCGTGCGTGCATCCTCCGTGCCCCCTTGGCAGGTGTGTATTGTCAGTCAGGCCCATGGTGGTGCGGACAGTGGAAGACCCTCCCCCCTCCCTTCCCTCAGACGGCACAGTGAGAGCCCCCTGCTCTGGCCACGGTGGCACCCTGTCTGCTGCGAGGACATCCGAGGTAGCATCCCGCGCGTGTCCTCCTCCCCTTCCAGCACCTTCACAGTTCTCAGCGCAGTGTCTAGCCCACACTGCCGCTATCTGGAGAAAAGTGTACAAGGGGTTCTTAGTTGATTCCCCAGCGAATAAGGAGCCCGCTAGACACCGGCGCTAGTGGAGCCCGCTAGACACCGGCGCTAGTGGAGCCCGCTAGACACCGGCGCTAGTCGGTTAAGAAGTGGTAGTTGTTTCCTGGTAGGAATCCCAGTTGACCACTTACACGCCGTTTCTATTCTAACCAATTGAGGCTTTTTAAAATATATATATATATTTTTGTATACTGCTTGATACCACATTTCTGCCATTTCTAGTCATTGTTAATAAAAATGTTATTGTGTAATTTAAGGGTGCTATTGTATCCACCCCGGAAGAATGAACAACAGCGCGGGCTTTGCTGAAAGTAAACATCATGACTTGTTTGTGCATATTTTAGGGGTAATCGTGTAAATCACTGAACCTTCCTATTGTTCTGCCCCAGAAATAAGTAGCCCTTATCAAGTGTAACTATAAGACACAGTTAAACACTGTAAAACGTTAATAACGCCACTGGTGGACCCTAAGCTGCTGGTGGAACTTTTTCTGGTAGTGCTTGTGCCAGTGAAACTATACGTGGCTCAATAAATCATGTTATTTTATTAGTGTGCCAGTAAACTCTGAATCATACATTTATTTTTACAATGCAAATATTAAATATAATATTTGTACATCTGCATATATAGATACATATCTGCTTACATACACATCAATACACAAATACCCTCACACAACTATCTCTTAACAGTGAAATGGCCAATTGCAAACGTATCCCCTACACAGCAGGCCAGCAAAACCTTTCGGCTTTAACCCTTCCCATTTGGCTAACAGAGAACTTCAGTTTGAAGCCTCTCGTGTAGTTTTTCCAAACTATTATTATTCTTGTAGAGCATACATCCAGGACTTTCCTTTCATTTCAGTTATCATTTATGGGCTGTTACCATTGCCACATTTAGTAGTGGGTAAAACTTGGGTTATAAATAGAATGCAAAGGGCCATGATATACATCTATTTTCCAGATGGTTCATCAAGGTTATTAATCTTTCTGTTTTGTACTAATGTGAAGTTACAAGATGTGCAGAACATCACAGCAAGAGATCACACTGCCTGTGTTACAGCACCGCATTCACCCCCACAGCAGGGTCTTTTAGCACTGGTGAGGCCCAGATGAGGAAGGTTGGAGGAAAATACTCTCTGAAAAAGCGTGCCTCATTCCTGTGAGTCATCAAGGTGTATTGCATTTATTTCCCTAGTGCAGTGTGCAGTCATTTGTACCTGGACCTAAAATCTCTTGTGAATCTCCAATTCACGCCAGATCAGTTGCTTGTTCTATAGTGGAGTGGCCCAAAGCTGCCTTCAAATTTACATAAGTTGGGGCAGCACAAGAAATAACTCAACCCTCCATATTAGCGCCACCCGAGAGCCAGATTGATAGTTCTCAAATTTTTGAAGGTCAACATTTATTAACCAATGTTTATTGTTTACCCTTCACCAGGTATATATGTCCAAGCCACAGTGCATCTGAACAGAAGCGTAAGGGGTCTCCCGTAAGTGGTTTGGTGGCTTTCAGGGCTTAGGCAAGATATTGCCATATCAGGTCATATTGCATATTGATATGTCTAGAAAGGACGCCAAGTATCGGTATTGTGATAGGAGTGCCCTCACGTGTCAAAAAGAGGCTAAGCATCATCATTGGGCTAACTCCTCGTCAGACCGGCACTGCAATATCTGACGGGTCACCACTCATGTGGTGGTGACACTAAACTGAAGGTGATAACGCAGATCCAATGATATCTGCAGTACGTGCTGACGGTAGAGAAGAAGGAGAGTGAAAAAGTGAGTTAAAATTGGCTCTGCACACCCGGTATCTAAATTTAATTACTCAAAGTAGCAGTCAGGCCAAGATTAAAATTAATAGAGGAGTACTTGGAGGAAATAATGGCCACCGGTACTCCTACGTAAGGGGAAGGAAGAGATGTACTCTATCCTAACACTAAGGGTTCGACATGTTTCGCGCCCATTCGGTCAGTCAGTGATCCAGTGGCGCTTCATCAGGACCGTGATTCGTGACTTCTCCTAAAAAGGGGTATAGTGAGTGCAGTAAAGTCACTTACTATGCGTAGACTAATCGTCAAGGTCAGTCAAACAGTAGGTCGCCCTAAAAAAGACAGAAAACATAAAAGCATACATTGGTGTCTGAGCACAACTAAATTCACTGTGATCAAAAAGAGATAAACATCATACCTAAGTAGCATCGTCAGGCACAATAGACACAACATAGAAGGCTTACCATCCCATGTGGAAGTCAGGCATCTTAGGGACGCGTAACCCTCAGACCAAAGGAGAATGCACTATATAGAAGAATGGCAGTAAAGTGTATTGTCAAAACAATCATGTCACATATGGTGTCTGGAGACACATACTCATGTTCACTTCATAATGTACTTCCGCAACCTCTAATCGTGTAGAAGTAGCACAGATAATATTGTATACAGGGAGAGAAGAATGTGGTAAAGGTAGAGGTTAAATAACCCTACTGGTATCAGCCTTGAACAAAGAGTCTTCATTTAAAACAGAACAGGCAGAGTTCTCAATGTAAGGGTAACTCATTAGAGGTGCTTATGTACGGTGCTTATATTGGTAAAATGAACAATAACATGAGAAACCAACATGTGAGCTACGAAGGGGCCGCCACATGCTGTGTGTGTGTAAACACTCGAGCACAGAGATGCAGACAATACGGCTCGTGCTAAAACAATAACATGAAAAGACAACATGTGAACTACGAGGGGACCGCCAAACGCTGTGTATATGTCAACACTCGAGTACAGAAATGCCGACAATGCGGCTCGCACTAAATCGAGTGTGCCTGTGGCCACGGTGGCATCTAGGTAGGCAGGTAAAAAGCGGTCTACAGGTAGCGTAAGCCATGGGGTGAGGCCGGCACTAACACAATTGGAAAAAAGCCGGTAGCGAAAGGACATCGAAGAGGGCAACGGTCAGGCCCTAAAAATAGTAAATAAAATAAAGAGTTCGGAAACACAACTTACATGATGTCTTCCTTAAGTCCTGCCATCCAACCTACCCGGGGTCGCGTGCCTGGAAAGCAAGGCATAGAACACACGGGAGGTTATAAATAGATCAGGGCTGTTAACCGGAACGGCAAGCAGCCGTGTAAACACTAAAAAAAGACTATCAGGAACAGATGAACACCATAGAAAAACCGGCGGCCATCTTTGAATGATAAAGGGAGAACCGGATCCCTAATGTCCCAATGAGTCAGAGGGGCAGCCAGAGGTCAGATAAACTTACGGTGAGAAAAATTGTATAAAGGAAAACCAACAAAATATATTGGTCTATAATCTATACTATACAGATATTATCCAAAAAGAATGAACAAGGTCGCAAAAATTGGATAGATTGAATTAGCACAAGTCAGAAAACAAATGTTGTCAAAAGTAGGTTAAGGTGATAAGGTCCACCAAGGAATATCATCATTGAGGCCCTCGTTGGATGTTTTGAGTTTGTAAATCCAACGCTGTTCAATCCTGAACAGATATTTGGGGTCATTGTCATTGCGTTGGGGCACCTGTAGAACCGTCCACCACAGATCATCGGGGCCATGGTTCGCTTCCAGAAAATGCGAGCTTAATTTAGTCGTGATACGTGAACATCTGATATTACTGCGATGTTCGTTAATTCTTTGTTTAACTGGTATGGTCGTCATGTCCACATATTGTAAATCGCAAGGACGCAGTAATATGTGGGCATGACGACTAGACCAGTTAAACAAAGAATTAACGAACATCGCAGTAATATCAGATGTTCACGTATCACAACTAAATTAAGCTCGCATTTTCTGGAAGCGAACCATGGCCCGATGATCTGTGGTGGACGGTTCTACAGGTGCCCCAACGCAATGACAATGACCCCAAATATCTGTTCAGGATTGAACAGCGTTGGATTTACAAACGCAAAACATCCAACAAGGGCCTGAATGATGATATTCCTTGGTGGACCTTATCACCTTAACCTACTTTTGACAACATTTGTTTTCTGACTTGTGCTAATTCAATCTATCCAATTTTTGCGACCTTGTTCATTCTTTTTGGATACTTTCTGTATAGTCTAGATTATAGACCAATATATTTTGTTGGTTTTCCTTTATACAATTTTTCTCACCGTAAGTTTATCTGACCTCTGGCTGCCCCTCTGACTCATTGGGACATTAGGGATCCGGTTCTCCCTTTATCATTCAAAGATGGCCGCCGGTTTTTCTATGGTGTTCATCTGTTCCTGATAGTCTTTTTTTAGTGTTTACACGGCTGCTTGCCGTTCCGGTTAACAGCCCTGATCTATTTTTAACCTCCCATGTGTTCTATGCCTTGCTTTCCAGGCACGCGACCCCGGGTAGGTTGGATGGCAGGACTTAAGGAAGACATCATGTAAGTCGTGTTTCCGAACTCTTTATTTTATTTACTATTTTTAGGGCCTGACCGTTGCCCTCTTCGATGTCCTTTCGCTACCGGCTTTTTTCCAATTGTGTTAGTGCCGGCCTCACCCCATGGCTTACGCTACCTGTAGACCGCTTTTTACCTGCCTACCTAGATGCCACCGTGGCCACAGGCACACTCGTTTTAGTGCGAGACGCATTGTCTGCATTTCTGTACTCGAGTGTTGACATAAACACAGCGTTTGGCGGTCCCCTCGTAGTTCACATGTTGTCTTTTCATGTTATTGTTTTAGCGCGAGCCGTATTGTCGGCATCTCTGCGTTCGAGTGTTTACACACACAGCATGTGGCGGCCCCTTCGTAGCTCACATGTTGGTTTCTCATGTTATTGTTCATTTTACCAATATAAGCACCGTACATAAGCACCTCTAATGAGTTACCCTTACATTGAGAACTCTGCCTGTTCTGTTTTAAATGAAGACTCTTTGTTCATGGCTGATACCAGTAGGGTTATTTAACCTCTACCTTTACCCACATTCTTCTTTCCCTGTATACAATATTATCTGTGCTACTTCTACACGATTGGAGGTTGCGGAAGTACATTATGAAGTGAACATGAGTATGTGTCTCCAGACACCTTATGTGACATGATTGTTTTGACAATACACTTTACTGCCATTCTTCTATATAGTGCATTCTCCTTTGGTCTGAGGGTTACGCGTCCCTAAGATGCCTGACTTCCACATGGGATGGTAAGCCTTCTATGTTGTGTCTATTGTGCCTGACGATGCTATTTAGGTATGATGTTTATCTCTTTTTGATCACAGTGAATTTAGTTGTGCTCAGACACCAATGTATGCTTTTATGTTTTCTGTCTTTTTTAGGGCGACCTACTGTTTGACTGACCTTGACGATTAGTCTACGCATAGTAAGTGACTTTACAGCACTCACTATACCCCTTTTTAGGAGAAGTCACGAATCACGGTCCTGATGAAGCACCACTGGATCATTGACTGACCGCATGGGCGCGAAACATGTCGACCCCTTAGTGTTAGGATAGAGCACATCTCTTCCTTCCCCTTATGTAGGAGTACCGGTGGCCATTATTTCCTCCAAGTACTCCTCTATTAATTTTAATCTTGGCCTGACCGCTACTTTGAGTAATTAAATTTAGATACCGGGTGTGCAGAGCCAATTTTAACTCATTTTTTCACTCTCATTCTTCTCTACCATCAGCACGTACTGCAGATATCATTGGATCTGCGTTATCACCTTCGGTTTAGTGTCACCACCACATGAGTGGTGACCCGTCAGATATTGCAGTGCCGGTCTGACAAGGAGTTAGCCCAATGATGATGCTTAGCGTCTTTATTGACGCGTGAGGGCACTCCTATCACAATACCGATACTTGGCGTCCTTTCTAGACATATCTCCTTGGAACAGTGTACTCTTTTCATGTATTGGTTTATGCTTAGGGATAACGTACCCTGGACCATTATCCTCCCAGTCCCTCCTATTGTTTAATCATATTGCATATTGCCAAGGATATAAGTCCAAAGAGATGCTCTGGCCTTCCCCAAATGTTCAAACACACAAATGCTCTCTGGGATGATTGGTAACATGGTGGAGTCACTATACACAATATTTTTAATGTGAGTAGTTTTTGAGGGTGCGAGGCCGACCCTTTCTTTTACTGCAAGAAACCACAATGACTGGCTTTTGCTGGAATTTATAGTGCTTTGAAAAGCATTGAAGTATGTACAGTTTTACAAAGTTGTTTGATCAAGAAAGGGATGTGTCACAACACCAGATGAAAAAATGTAGGGTTAAGGGTACTGGTGGGTGCTGTTTGCATGGTGTGCATATATCATATATACTGTAAGGAGTCATCTGTTTTATGGTGCGCTTGGTATAGTGGCAATAGACTGATAAAAAAAATTGAAAACGGATTACAGGGCTAATTCACAAAGTAGTACCCTTAGGAACTGAAGTGTATGCTAAAAATGTTTTTAGAGTTACTACTTTTCAAAGACTTACAATAATCTATTGATCTGTAGAACCTAAATCTGTTAAAAAAACAGATGTGTGTGAGTTTGCCTAAGCTATCGAATTTTCCATCCATGGAAAATCTGTTATTTTACAATGCGGGTTAAGGTGCGCTTTATATATATTTTTCACTTGGAAAGCAATTTTACATATGAAGAAATCCCTTTTTCTCGGCCACATTATAGAATAAGTGTGTGTTTGGTTTTTTTCACACCTAATTTGCACACTCAACCTGCTTTATTTGCCATTTGTCACAGAGTATAGTAGAGAACATCGGATATGGTAAAAAAATGCTTTGGCGAGGTTTGTGAACAGCCACAAAGTTATGACTTTTTGAGAGTTTAATAGGTTCTCACAAGCACTTCCTAGCCCTCTGTGGAGCGGTCACGTTACCACACCTATATCTAAATTTACAATTGTGGAAAGTCTGTCATACTTATTGTTTTCACCGTTGTGATTTCTGTTTGCAGGTCCAAATGGTAGACCCTGATTCACAGAATCTGGATTTTAAGGCATTTATTCTCGCAGACTGAAATTTTAACTGTGAAAAATCAGTGGACCCTCTCCCACCCAACCTAGATCATACGTTGTGAGCGCATAAGTCAGTTGATTGCTCAGTTACTTTTTACATTCTTCTCATCTGCACATATTGTTTAATTGTATAGTACACTCCATAAAGACAATGGCTTTTGCTCTTAAAAACAGATTTGACTAGGCTTCTCAATTGTACATATTTGCTCAACCTTGAAACATGGATCATCATGTGATCCTATTGGACCTGCATTTGACAAACGAATCTCTGCTGTACACATTCATACCAATGTACTACCTTGTCAGCTGTAGGTTATGATGGTAATGTATGGCACTGTTACCCCCAGGATGGATATCCAAAAGCAGAGATCACCTTAGAGTTGACAAGGAGACAATGGAAGAGATCTCTTAGCGGGGCAGAAAAGGAGTGTTTTAGGTTTCTATTCAATGGTAGAGGTTTGCGTTGTGACAGAAGTGCTGGGGCGACGAGACTTCTTTCAGATTTTATTTTTCCACATATAGTTGTAATCCTACTCACCCTTAGGGTTCCTGTCGTAGTGTCTGGTGTTTGTACGTGTTTGTTTAAACCTGAAAAATTGGATCGGCTCTATTTGGATGCTTTTCATATGGAATCATGAAAAAAAAAGTTTTGAACGCACCTTTTGCTTCCATCATAAGTTAATGTTGTGATGCAGTTAGGAGTGAAGAAATCTGCACACAGGCTCTGACAGCACCAGAGGTCACGGCCCTGTCTTCTTGTAACAGATATGGAAGACCCAACATTCCAAGTAATATTTGGGCAGTTCAACAAGTAAAGTTACTTGTTAATATTTTTAATACGGTCCAGTATACCAATAAATGCAGTTCATCATGCTTCATCTACTTAAAACCATCCATCTCACTGGGTCACTTTTAACAAATAGAATTCCTGATACCTTTGAAACAGTTGCTTTCAGTAAAGGCAGTATTGAGATAACCCATTGATTACCAATTCTTACTAAATGATTAATACCGCAAATTCTTTGTTTGGTTTTTAGTACAGTCCTGATGTATGTAACTAAATTATAGGTAGCACGTGTCCTACCCGCCTAGGTGCTATAGCTGAATGGAATCAACAGTCCAAACACCACCGATAAGAAGATAACACCGGTCACAAAAGAGGACAAAATGATGACAGTGGGGGTTTGGGGTAGTACGGTTATTCATTAAACATTAGCACGTCTTTTGCTGTCCTGGGAGGCCTTGCATCGCATATTTGTGGGCTATATGGTTAGGGATGATTTACTCTCAACCTGAAATGTCCCTTCTGGAGCAGGGCTCTCCATGGGAATGAGGAAGAGGATACCTCTACGAGGGTGTGAGGATGATGATGTACCTCTCCTTGGGTATGAGAGTACTCTGAGGGTGTGATGAGGATGAGGGTAACACTCCAAGAAGATATCTTTCTGAGGGCGTGAGGATACCTCTTTGAGATTATGTGGATGAGGTACCTCTCTTCAGGAATGAGGATGAGAATACATCTTAGATACGAGGATGGACTTCTGGATGGATCCTGGTAATTTTTTCTGCAGTTATAAATAAATAAAACCCTGGCTGTTACCCTTGTTATGTCTCCATCTGCTCCCGGGGTCCCTTCGATAGGTGGCTGAAGGGGTGCATTTTCCAAAAGGGACGTTATTTGCAATGCCTGCGTGGGATGCACTCTTTGTGTGGTAGTAAACTGTTGTTGATGCAGACAAACTAGGGTCACGTGCTCATTTAAGAGTTGCATTCTGTACAGAACAGGTCAGTGTAATGATAGCTATTGCTGTAAAAAAAAAATGCAGGTTGTAATATTTGGGTGCATAAGTAGTATGTACGAGCTCTGCACATTCCTAAAATAAAGCTTTTTATTGACGTACTATTTGCACTGGCGGACTATAAAAGACAGTCTTTACAATCGTCGATTTTTACTGGCATTGAGGTTTTTCTGGTTGAAGTCTGTTAGATAGTTTAATTACAGATTTTTCTGTGTAAATAGTATTATTTGTTCAAAAGTGGTTATTTCAGCTCCCTGTGTCTGTTTTACTGTGGACTCTCTGTGTTTCAGGCAGCGTGGCCTCTTTTAAAGTGGTTTATTTTTAAAATGTGTTTTTGCCGTGACTGTGTGAATTGCCTTGCTAGTTTGTGGCACATAAACCCCCCACCCCTTTTTTCTTCTAAGTAAAAAGGCTACATACATCTTGCAGAGTGTGTTTTTCGGAGACTGTTTTAATCTGTTTCTGTGATTTAAATTGTGTTTAAAAAATGTCTGCCCCCCTGTTTTTTGCCTTTAAAAAAGCCCGATTTCAGAGTGCGCCCAGCAGTATTCCAGTGTTTGTTTTTTAAACAATCTCTCCCTTACCTGGAAAGTAGACTCTGATAGCTTGGAAGTGTGGATTCAGCCTGTCTGTATCCAAGGAGATTCTGAATAGAGCAGCAGCTGCCTTTCTCCCTGCCCACAGGGACTGGACTTCAGTTAACTTGCTCCTTATATAAGTTCCCATTGGTTGTTGCATATGTTTTTGTGATAGGTTGTTGGGAGATGGTCTTTCCATTGGTTGCTGGCTCCAGGGCTGGGGTTATGATTGGTGGATAGGGCTGAGAATCGGATTGGCTGTTGGTTCTAGGGCTGTGTCTGATTGGCTGTTGGTTCTAGGGCTGTGATTGGTGGATAGGGCTGGGATTCTGATTGGTTGCTGGTTTTAGGGCTGGGGCTGTGATTGATGGTCAGGAATAGGGCTATGATTGGTGATTAGGGCTGGGTCTCCCATTAGTTGTTTGAATCAGGGCTAGAAATTGGATTGGTTAGGGTTAGGACCAGCTTCTTATTGGCCAGTAGGGCTATTTAAGCCTAGGACTCAGGGCGTCTCAGCCCGGGCGGAGAGGCCAAGGGCGGAGAGGCCAAGGGCGGAGAGGCCAAGGGCAGTTGCCTGTTTGGGCAGAGAGGACAAGGGCAGTTGCCTGTTTGGGTGGAGAGGACAAGGGCAGTTGCCTGTTTGGGCCTGTTCGGGACAGGTAGGGACTAGGGACTAGGGCCAGAAATGCTGCCCAATTCTCAATTGACCAGGAATGGTTTCAGCCCCTACACATCCCTCAACATGCAAACACATATTCTACAAAGACATCCAACTCATGCATCACAAACTGACCACAGACAGATTGCAATGTCCCATCACCGAACACAATACCCTTTATACAACACATATACACATATCCTCCACAACTACAACAGTCAAACACCTTCATTCTCACAGCAAACACTACTCTGTCCACTCCCACTAACACAATCTGCCATCACCCACACAACACAAAACTACAGTATACATTTCTCTCAGTCTCAGCCTTCCAGATACACACTCTCTGCTCATACTAACCAACAACACTATCCGCTGTTTGCTCCACACAGACCACCTGCCATCATAACAATGCCCAAACCCTGCCTTCAAACACACCATCTACAAACACTCTTCCCCTCTCTTCACCAATTACACACAACCATACAATCCCCACATTTCACTCCACCACACATATTACCTCTTCCAGTCATCGCAACTAACACTAACTCCCCTGACACACATCCATCACCTCTTACACACCTTGTACATTCATCTCCAAAACACATCAACACCCCATCTCACACTCAAAGTCCACTCACCAGCACTAACTCACATACAAATCCCTCACCAAAAACAACTACACCAATATCCCCTCTCACTATTCCACAAAAACAATACAGACCACACACATCAGCACATCAAATCAACACAAACTTACATTACACTTATCGTCATACCCACTCCCACCCTCAGGGCTACACAAAGAATACAAATTCATCCTATCTTCACCCCTACTTTCTCACTCTTCACAAACACCTACCACAAGCACCCCAACCCAGCAACTTTCATTCACTCACCTCTCCTCCATTGCACAATTTAGAGCCTTACATCATGATCCACATGCTCCTCCACCACCCCTAACCCATACTCCATCCACATTAAAAAAACGCAAACAAAATAAAAAACATGCCACTCTTAGCAACCTCGCATCCCCTTGTCTATTACATAATAAGACTACCCTACAAAAAACAGTATACTCTTCATGGCTCTCTCACCCACCAAGTCCACCACCCACACACACAGACCCAACAAAATGCCTCCTTAACCTGCTGGAAGAGGAACACTATATTGAAAAGCAAGAATATTGTGAGCCTCAAACAGTTATCACAACTAGCAACACTCCTGCTTCAAGCTCATATTATACTACTTACCCTTCTCCTAAACAAAACAACACTACCACTAACACAGCTTTTCTAAACTGCCAGCTCATAAATGCTCGATCACTCTCAAAAAACAAGCACCACATCTACGACCTGCTCACAGACACACAACCTGACTTACTATTCATAACTGAATCCTGGTTGGGAGATGACATGGCCCTAGTGTTGCACGAAGCCGTTCCTCAAGGCTATCAAACCAACACACAAAACCGTATAGGCAAGAGAGGAGGTGGACTAGCTATTATATTCAAACAGGCATTGAACTTCAGTAAAACAGACAACATCTTGTAAAAGGTTGTGAAGCCCTCCTTACCAGATGCCACCCTACTCCAACTTTCTCCTGTAACTTTCTCCTCCTTTACAGACCTCAACCTAACAACTCCACATTCCCAGATGCTTTTCTATACACAGTCTCAAACCTTATTACACTATACTCCAACCTATGCATTCTTGGAGATCTAAACATTTGGTTTGACAAACCCAATATGCCCCATCCAAAAGCTATCACCACTGGCCTAGTCGCATTGAACCTACATCAGATTGTACACAATCCCACACACATCGCTGGACACATCCTAGATGTAATTTTTGCCAAGCCTGAACTAGTTACTATTCATAGCATCACGCCAATCACTTGGTCAGACCACCATTTGATAACTTTTTGACATACAACTCCACAAATCAACACACCCCACAACTACTTACATACATGCACCTATCGATCATGGAGCAAACTCAATTTGGATGACTTAGAAACACAACTAACAGCCAACACAGATCTAAATACAATTAATTCTATGCCAAAACTCTATGAGTGGCCACAGGAAGCTTTTGATATCCTAATACCACTCAGAAAAACTAAACACGACAAAAGAAAACCAACACCTTGGAGAAACACAGAACTTAAAAAGATAAAGCAACAAATCAGAAAGTTGCAGCGGACCTGGCTTAAAACAAAAATCAGTCAAGACAAACTGCAGCTACACAAACTTAACAGAATATACAAATCATCAATCAAAAAAGCTACAAAAAGGTACTACTCAGACAGAATTCAAAATGCTCAATCTACAACCAAGGAATTTTATAAAATTCTCAATGAATTTCGAAAACCTACATGTATGGAAGGAAGTCATCCCACTACTCAAGATTTCACAAACAAATTGGCAATTCACTACACAACCAAGGCAGACACATTGGACTCCTATTTAAAACAGAAGAAAACCATCAGCACCAACCCCTTTCCTAAAATACCATCTAAGAATAAACCAACCCAACCTCTACAGTCCTTCAAACAAATATTCCAAGGTGAATTTATTGATTTGGTCAAAGCAAGCAGACCTTCCGGATGCCCTTCTGAGCCTTGCCCACCACAAATCTTCAAGAACATTCTTCTATCTACTTCTGCTGCCACACCTGTAAGAAGAATCATCAACAACTCTTTAACTACAGGAACTTTTCCTGTAGACCTGAAAAAGGCATACATACGACCGTTATTAAAGAAAACAAACCTAGGCCTGCAAGACCCCAACAACGACAGACCAATCACAAGTGGACCTTTCCTGGGCAAATTGATAGAAAGAGCAGCATTCGCCCAGATATCACAATTCATTGAAGACAATTCTATACTTTCAGACTTCCAAACTGTATTCCGCCCAGGAAGAAGCACTGAATCGGCACTCATAGCAATCTGGGATGATCTTAAAAACACAGTTGACCGCAATGGAGTTGCTGCACTACTTCTCTTGGAGCTCTCGGCTGCCTTTGATACGGTTGACCATGACACCCTAATTCAAAGACTCCACGAAGCCGGCTTACAAGGGATTGCTCTCGACTGGATTACTTCCTAGCTTCAAAAAAGATCTAATATCATCCACTCGTCCCCCTTCTCGTCCGAACCCTACCTCACAAAAGCAGGGGTCCCCCAAGGATCAATCATCTCACCTTTGCTTTTCAACATCTACATGATATCTTTACCAGAACTGATCAATGATTTCCATCTCACATGCTACAACTATGCAGATGACACACAAATACTACTTAAATTAGAATGCCCCAAAAACATTGAAAACTCACAAATCTTCAGTTGCCTCAGAGCCGTTGATCAGTGGATGACCTGGAGCCATCTCAAACTAAATACCTCCAAAACAGAAATAGTCATATGTGGTGACTGGAAAAGTTATGACCCTCTGTGCGTCTTGCCTGATGATCTCGGACCACCTCCTCAATTATCCAAGGAAGTTAAAAACCTTGGAATCAACATGGATTCCAAGTTAACTATGAATGCCCAAGTGGACAAATTAGCACGAACAAGCTTCATCACCTTGAAGACTTTACAACGCATCTTCCCCCCGCTCGGACTTCCACACAAGGTGCAAGCTACTATCTCGCTTGTACTATCCAAACTGGATTATGCCAATAGCCTCTTCCATGGATCATCTCTATCTATTAAGAAAAAACTACAACGTATCCAGAATTCCGCAACCAGGCTACTATTACATGTAAAGCCGCAAGCCCACATCTCCCCTGCCTTGAGAGCACTACACTGGTTACCCGTTGCCAGAAGATGCACTTTCAAGCTGCTTTGTATCACCCACAAAGCTATACATGGAACAGGACCACTTTTTATCAGAAACAAAATAACCAAATACATCCAACAAAGAAACCTCCGCTCAAGACTGGCACCCTGCCTTAGAACACCACCATACAAGAAAAAGACTATAGGTGGTACATCCTTCTCCGTTCAAGTAGCCAAACTATGGAATTCATTACCTCCAACTATAACAGCCACAGATAACTTTCTTGTCTACAGAAAACTACTCAAGAGTTGGCTCTTTCCTTCATAACCACCATATTCAAACAACTATGGACTGCATATGCCTATGTTGATAAATATTTTTTCTGATTATGCGTATATTTCTAGTTATGTATAGTTCTTTAGAAAATATGTATCGCTACTATGTCATAACAATAAAATACACACACACTCTTTAAACCTGTTTGACTAAGTATATTTACCCATGGTTCTAATTATGTATTGTATGTGCATATGTGTGTGTATTCATGTGTGTTTGTATGTGTGTGTGTGTATGTGTGTATGTATATATATATATGTATGTATGTATGTGTATATGTTGTTTCTGTGCTTGGCATGTTCGTGGGTCATTGCATGGCTCCTGGGTGGGTGGTTATACTAGATATCTATGAATTCCTGCTCTCACGTTATCACACTTATCTACCCATCATCACATGTCATGTCTCTATCAAAACTATCCTCCATTCCCACTCTGACTCATCCCAAATCCTTTCTACTACTTTCACCTCCTAAATAACTCTGCCTAAGCTCTTCCCTCCGCTTCCACATCTAACTCACCAAACCTCACTCTAGTATGATGACCACCCACACAGCCCTACTAAATTCTCCCTCATTTATCTCACCCTGCTACGATGCTCTCCCTAACCCTTCCACAGACTCTTCCCTCCTCCATCCCCCTTTACTCATCCCAAGCCTTTGGGTTGAGTAAATGAAGGATATACTCCCAATTAACACTTCTGGATTTCTTTCCTCCTCCACCCCTCCATTACTCCAGACAATCTAACTAACAAACTCTCATATCCGCGGCTCAAATTAACTCATAATAATACTAAGGGGGTTATTCCAACTTTGGAGGAGGTGGTAATCCGTCCCAAATGTGACGGATTTACCACCAGCCGTATTACGAGTTCCATAGAATATAATGGACTTGTAATGCTGCTGGTGGTATATCCGTCACTTTACCGTCACTTTTGGGACGGATTACCACTTCCTCCAAAGTTGGAATAACCCCCTAAAACTGCACTCATATTTCCCAATACTAATCCATCACTAATTCTTGTTGGGTTCCAGAATAGCGTGCTACTCACGGAAAACGCTTTGACGCCTCGTCAGGGGTAGTAAGCACTATATAAATACTATTACAATACAATACAATACAATATCTAGATGATATTGCAGTATTTAGCTCCACCTGGGATGACCACCTGGTCCACCTGTGGAAAGTTTTCGAGGCCCTGTGAAAGGCAGGCCTCACTATCAAGGCTTTAAAGTGCCAGATAGGGCAGGGGAAGGTGGTTTATCTTGGACATCTACTTGGTGGGGAACAGATTGAACCACTACAGGGGAAGATCCAGATAATTTTAGACTGGTCTCTCTCTACCACTCAGACCCAGGTCAGAGCCTTTCTTGGTCTCACTGGGTATTACAGGAGGTTCATTAAGAACTATGGCTCCATTGTTGCCCCTCTTAATGACCTCACTTCTAAGAAAATGCCCAAGAAGGTATTATGGACAGCCAGCTGTCAAAAAGCTTTCGAGGAGCTTAAGCAGCCTATGTGTACTGCACCTGTCCTGAAAAACCCAAACTATTGTAAGAAGTTTATTGTCCAGACAGATGCTTCCGAGGTAAGGGTTGGGGCAGTGTTATCGCAACTTAATTCAGAGGGCCGGGATCAACCTGTTGCTTTCATTAGTAGAAGGTTGACCCCTAGAAAAAAGCGTTGGTCAGCCATAGAGAGGGAGGCCTTTGCTGTGGTCTGGGCCCTAAAGAAGCATAGACCCTACTTGTTTGGGACTCACTTCATAGTTCAGACAGACCACAAACCTTTCATATGGTTAAAACAGATGAAAGGAGAAAACCCTAAATTGTTGAGGTGGTCCATTTCCCCACAGGGTATGTACTTTACAGTGGAACATAGACCTGGGAGTAACCACTCCAATGCAGATGGACTCTTCAGATATTTCCACTTAGACAAGGAAGACTCATCTGGGCAAGGATAGCCTTATTGTCCCTCGTTTGGGGGGGTGTAGGAAAGTACCCTCTTTTTGGCATATTATCCCCAATTTCTGCCTGATGGCAGTGTGTTTTTGACTGTGTCACTGGGATCCTGCAAGTCAGGACCTCTGTGCTCATGGTTTATGGCCTGCTTGTCAGTGTGTTTCACTGTTTTCTAAACTGTCACTGGAGTCCTGCTAATCAGAACTCTAGTACTCATGCTCTCTCTGTTTCTAAATGTGTCACTACAGTCAAGTGACTCAGTATTTCACTCCAAACTGGCATATTTGAACCCCCCTTATAAGTCCCTAGTATATGGTACATAGGTACCCAGGTCGTTGGGGTTCCAGGGAATCCTTATGGGCTGCAGCATTTCTATTGTCACCCATAAGGAGACCATAAAAAGGCTTCTTCAGGACTGCCATTGCAGCCTGTGTGAAATAGTGCATGCACTCTTTCACAGCCATTTTCACTGCACCAGGTCACTTATAATTCACCTACATATCAGGTCTTCCAACCCTGAAGGCTGGGTGCAAAGTACCTGTGTGTGAGGGCACTCCTGCACTAGCAGAGGCACCCCCATGTCATCCAGGCCAATTTTCCCAGACTTCTTGACTTCTTGAGTGTGGGGACATTTTAAGTGTGCACTGTACATAGGTCAATAGCTATGCACAGCTTCACAATGGTAACTCTGAATATGGCGAAGTAAGGCGTCCAACAACTGGGAATTGTCCCCCAATACTGATTCCAGTATTGATTGCACAATCCCATGCACTCTGGGGGCGCCACAGTGGTCTCCCAGTACTACCATACCAGCCTTCTGAGGTTTCCACTGCAGCCCAACTGCTGCCACCTCACAGACAGGCTTCTGCCCTCCTGGGGCTTGAGCAGCTCAATCCCAGGAAGGCAGAACGATGCATTTCCTTTAGGAGAGGGGTGTTACACCCTCTCCCTTTGGAAATAGGTGTTACAGGCATGGGAGGGGTATCCTCCCAGAGCCTCTGGAAATGCTTTGAAGGGCACAGATGGTGCCCTCCTTGCATAATCCAGTCTACACCGGTTCAGGGACCCCCGTCCATGCTCTGGTGTGAAACTGGACAAAGGAAAGTGGAGTGACCACTCCTGTGTCCATCACCACCCTAGAGGTGGTGCCCAGAGCTCCTCCAGAGTGCCCCTGGATTTTGCTATCTTGTATTCCAAGTTGGTGGGGCACTCTGGGAGCATCTGAGTGGCCAGTGTCAGCAGGTGATGTCAGAGACCCCTCCTGATAGGTGCTTACCTGGTTAGGTGACCAATCCCCCTCTCAGGGCTATTTAGGGTCTCTCCTCTGGATGTTTCTTCAGGTTCAGATCGCAAGACTCGAGCAGGAATCCTCTGCATCCTTTACTTCATCTTCTACTGACAGATCAACCGCTGACTGCTCCAGGAACTCTACAAAACTGTTACAAAGAAGCTAAGATGACTTCTGCAACATTGTATCTTCAGCTCCTGCCACCAACTGCAACAGTTTCCAGGTTGTGCATCCTCCGAGGACTGCCTGTCTTCAGCCTGCACTAGACGAACCAAAGTAATCTCCTGTGGAGTGACGAAGTCACTTCCCTGCTTCAGCAGGCACCTCTCTACTGCGATGACCGGTGGCTTGGGTCCTCTCTCCAGATGACAGGCATGGATTGAGCAAAACAGGTGGTGGACCAAAGTGACTCCGGCAGTCCCAACTTCCAGCTGTCCAACTTTGGTGGAGGTAAGATCTTGCCTCCCCACGCAAGACAGTACCCGGTGACTTGCAGTCACCAAGGCTTGTGTGTGACCTTCCAAGAAGTTCTTCTTGCACAGCACAGCTTAGGCCCCCAGCACTCCATCCTGCGATGCACAGCTTCCTGAGTGGTTCTCCGCCAGCGTGGGAATCCTTTGTGTCATGCTGCATGGGCCTCCATTTGCACCTCCTTTGTCCCCATGCTGTGGGACTCCTGTGCACGCTGCCTGGTCTTCTGAGGGCTCTCTGAGTTGCTGAGAGCCCCCTCTGTCTCCCTCTCCTGGGTAGAGGTCACCAGGTCCCTCCTGGTCCCGGGCAGCGCCATTTTCCACTAACCGCGAGCTTTGTGTGTGGCAAGGCTTGTTGGCGGCATCCAGCGGCGCAAACCAGACTGCATTCATCCATCCGGCGTGGGACATCTTCTGCACCAACCAGGAACCCACATCTGTCTTCTTTGGTGCAATACTGACCTTGTCTTCTCACCAGTGGTTTCTTCTTTTGCACCTTCATCTGGGTTAGCAGGGGCTCCTGTTCTCCCTGGACTCTTCAGTGCTTCTTGGACTTGGTCCCCTTCTTTCACAGGTCTTCAGGTCCAGGAATCCATCATTGGTGATTTTCTGTCTCTTTTAGTACTTGCATTATCTTCTATCACGACTGCAAGTGTTTTAGGAAACTTGCAGTGTTTTACTCCTGCTTTCCTGGGCTCTGGGGTGGGGTAAATTACTTACCTTTGGTGTTTTCTTACGTTCCCAGTACCCCTCCACAAACTACACTTGCCTAGGTGGGAAACCAACTTTTGCATTCCACTATTTTAGTATATGGTTTGTGTTCCCCCCAGGCCCATTGCAACCTATTGTGATTTTTACTATTTACACTGTTTTTCTACTGTGTCCTTACCTGTTTTTGGTTACTAGTGGATATATTTTGTAATTTACTTACCTCCTAAGTCTCCAAAGTATTTTTGGCATTGTGTGACTAAAATAAGGTACCTTTATTTTTGTAACACTGAGCATTGTCTTTCATGCGTGTAAGAAACACATGCAAACGGACTTCTGAAACCGTACATTCCCATTAATATGTCATACTGCTTCACAGATGTAGTCGAAGTTATGAGACGTGATTTGTACCATCACCTTTAACATGTTTTGTCAACTACTCTTCTGCAAGCAGTGCACTGGTGTGAGCTCTCATTGAAGAGCCAGATTCTCCCTCCAAATGTCTGTGACTGCAGTGGTATTGCAAGAGCTTTGCGTGTCTCCTAATTCAGCCTTGGGTGCTCTGCCTACAGCTACCTCTAGACAGCCTGGCTTCTAGACACTGATTACATTTCACTAATAAGGGATAACTGGACCTGGTATAAGGTGTAAGTACCTTTGGTACACACTACAAACCAGGCCAGCCCTATTTATGCTCAGAAAATGCCCTCTGGGTTGGATGCAGTTGGTAGCCGAAGTATTACATCTGGCTATCCTGAGATGTACCATGCAGCCCAATCCTAAAATGGCAGAACCCCTCTTGCAGCGTCCAGAGCTCTGTAGCACAATCCAAAGGTGTGGCTTCTAAGGGGGATGCCCCTGAAAATCTGGTTTGACAGCTAGCTTCCCCTTCCCTGTCCCTAGAGCCAGTCTATCTACCTAAACAATGAGCAGTCCCTCTCCCAAGTGTTCACCATTTGCCCTTCAAAGGTGGCCTTTGAAGGTCGCCTATTGGGCTAACACCCATGTGGCTTCCTGTCTGGGGGAGGTAACACCTCCTCCAGTGGCAGGTCTCTATTGTTACCTTTCCTAAGAGTCATTAGCACGTCTTCCCAGGAGGGCAGAAAGCTTTCTGCAGGACAGACTTAGAGTACAACAGTAAACTGCCAACTTCTAAAGTTGCCCTTAGCCTACCAGTGACATTAAATTCGATTCAACCATGAAATTGGATTTAATGCACTGATTCTTTTGATACCATACAGTACCAATGTTCGTAGTCCCATTCAGAAGTTAGCAGGGCTGGGGTGTCAGCCTGTAACTCTGTATTTGCCAATGGGGCTACAAGCCTATCCACCGTAAATTGACAATTTAGAGTTTTTATTGCTGGAACATGTAAAAGTAAAATTTCTACCTTTTAACATGCAGCGCCCTGCCTTAGGGATCATTTGGCCTATCTTGGGAGTGACTGGAATATATTAAAAAGGGATAGTTAAGGTTTGCCATTACCTCAAATGGTAAAGTCGAGTTTGCAGTTTAAAACTGCCCTTCCAGTCTGTAGTGGCAGCCTGGGATCCATGTTTTACCTTGTTCCACTTAGGGTGGCACAACCAGTGATGCAGTCCCTGGTCTGGGAAACAATCTAATGTACAGGTCCAGGGGTACTCTGGTACCGTATGTTATAGACTCATAAGTAGGTTAGGCTATGCCAGTTGGGGACAAGACGAGCAAACATACACCATTTTAAGGATCAAAGCACATGCACTGAGTCCTGTTTGGCAGGGCTCAGAGCATTTCAGAGCCATTACATCAATACCTAGTAGTGAAAATGGGGATAAAAAGTGGGGTGGGGGTAAACCCATTAAAAAGCATGTTTACTTACTATCCTTGTTCTCACAAGAATTAGTAAAACAGTTTATGTAATGGCTGTTTAGAGCTTCTCCGTGTATTGGGCTTTCCAGTGCCTTGGGTGCTGATCACAGTAATAAGCCAACTCATTCTATTACCCTTTTGTCCCGAGCCACAAAACTCATTTAAAGTTTCATTTATGTTCCTTTCCTGGAAGGCAGCTCTTTTGTTTGCCCTCGTGTCAGCAAGCCGACTTGGAGTTTCAAGCGTTTACAGTACAAAAGCCCTTTCTAGGATTTGGTAAGAACAAGGTCATCCTTCAAATTATCTCGACGGTTATGCCAAAAGTGTGTCCATCCTTCACCTGAGTGAACCTATTATTCTGCTCTTTTTTCCGAATCCTGAAACATCAGCAGAATAATTCTGCACTCACTGAATGTACACATGTGCATTACAGTTTACATGGCTGAAACAAAAGTCATTTGCACATGTAACTAGATGTTTCTCACTTTAGTCCATGCAGGAAGAGGCCCACCCCTGTCAAATCAGGGAACAGCATGTTTGCTGTCAGCCTGCATCAATTTCTGGTATAACAAGTTCGACTTGTCAAGTTCCGACTCAAAGCCAGAGTGAAAGCGCATTCCACCAGAAGCCTAGCGACAACCAATGTGCTCTATACCAGAGTGCCTTTGCAGGACACCTGCGTGCAACTACGTGGAAGAACATGCACACATTAACAAAGCGCTACTGCCTGGATGTGAAAGCAGTGTTAGATTCAGCTTTGAGAAGGGGCCCTCCTCAACCTCTTTCAGAGCACACGCTTGGTTATAAGCTTACATACTGGTTGACATTCGGACTGGAAGATGTGAGTGTATGAAACGTTCCATGCTGGAGAAGAAATGTGTTACTTTCATGTAACCCATTTTCTCTGGCATTGGTATCTTTACAACGACCACCATCCTTTCTGCCAGTCAGAGACACATTTTCAATTCTATACTATTGTCTCCCTTGTGCATTGAAATCTGAACTATGATGGCCTCGGGCAAGAGTGGGAAGGCTCAGCTCCTCTACCTCATTGGATGACTTTAGGGTTCTTTCGGATGGGATGGATGTGCTGCTGTACAGGCTATCTTGCTGTGGCCTGTGGGCATTTTGACACTGCTGTTTAAGTTACCTTAAGTATCCTGGGGATTCCTAGCCTGATAACTGGAAATGAATGATGAATGTGATTATATAAAAGATACCAATCTTGAAGAACTGGACTTACAGGTAACAAACTTCTTTCATGTGCAATCTCATTGTTATATAGAAGTGGCATTTTCAAAATTGCCCAAGTGAGCTATGTTTGCTGATGAACATGTGATTAATCATATATTTCATCTTAACTCCTTTTTTTTATGGTTTCAATCTACGATGAATGAAGTTTTTCAAAGACACTGAGCTACTTTCCTCTTTTAGCATGTAATTTTGATGGTCTAGTAAGCAAATGATAAAGCTATCTTGTTTTTTTCTGTCAGTTTTATTTTAAAGATGCACAATTAGTTCTTACTCAATATTGTGTTGAAAATCTAAAATCTATTTTGACCCTGCCAAAAAACTTAAGTTGTGCCACATTTCTGAAGTGATATTCTCAGAAATGTCTTACCATCTGATAGGTGTTGTCGGAATTATGGATGGCCCTTTGATGTTCCATCACTCTTCTTTACCAGAAATCTGGTGCTTGCCTACGTAGTACTTTTGACGCAGACATTTTACTACATAGACAACAAGTCGGAATTACAGTTATTTGTGCTCCTGATTTTCTTATCAATTTTTACTTTATCTATCACAATAGAAAAATATTATCTTAACTATTTGTTTACAAGCATTTCGCTATTGAAATATTGAGGAAAGATAAAATGTTATAAATGTGCACAAATTAACTTCAAATACTGCTATTCTTGAACGTCTGTCTTTATACAATACAACTTTAAATCTCAACATATTATATTCCTTACACATATATTCCCTTATTATGTAACCATGTATCTATATATTTATCACTTTAGTCCTTCTGTACAATATACAAATAATTACTCTCTCAAAAGCTTTGCTCTGCCTCACCATCACCCTATACCTCTGTCAATCTATCTTCTATCTCCAATCTGTGCCTCATCCCAAACCCATTTTACTACTATGATCTCCATTTTACTACTATAATCTCACTAATCCCTTTCTATAGACTCTTCCCTCCTCCATTTCTCAGTTTCTCATCCCAAACCTCATCTTACTACTATGATTTCCCAATGAACACTTATGGCTTCATCCCTCGTCCATCCCTCCATTATTCCTTTCAATCCAACTAATAGACTCACATGTCCTCCGCTCAAATTAACTCATATCTCCCTATAATAATAATACTGTACTCATATTTCACCATACTAATCCACCACTAATCCTTTTGGATTCTGGAGTAGCGTGCTACTCGTTAAAAAGCATTTTGATGCCTCGTCAGGGGTAGTAATTACAATTACACTCTTTGACAGCAATAGAAACGATCATAACTATGCAACTAAACATATCAGAAACTGAGTTAAGAATCGATATGTACAAGCTTAACAAGATAATAGGTAAAATAAAGTTCATGAATGCCTGTGAGCCACTGGACACAGCATGTCCTGTATTTATGCCAATCAGTCACCTACAGCAGAATCAGTATCCAAAGAGGATATGGAAGCCGAAGCCACAACAATTCCTTTTATTAAGAAGAGGCCTGCCAAATAATGCATTGCTCCCTCATGGATTCAGGAATGCTCTTCTGGACCCAGCGTTGAAACCCCTGGCTGATGTGGACTCTGCATTGCTTCCCTCAGAGCCTGCATCACTCCTGGCAGCAGGACCCCATGCTCCCCTTTTCCACTGTTTGCTGCCCCACTGGCCTTGTACTACTGTTGGAGTATGATCTTTGAAATGAATATTAACATGAAAAGCTTACAATATATTCTGTAGTAATGCTGCATAGAAAATGTGTTAACCTAAGAAATAATGTATGCATTTGAAATGTGCCCACAGGGAGTGGCCATCAATGTATACAATGATTAATGAAACTGACTAATAATGAATTAACAATGTACTAATGTGTGACTTTGTATTAGCATTGAGAATTATGTATTAGGTTTTTGCTAAATTAATAATTAGGCCTTAGTTAGCAAGGGTCTGGGTCTAGCTGCCTGGTCTCATATTAACTGTGTTTTTCTAACGTGCAATGTGCTGCTTTCCTGAAGGACACAAAGCAGTACTTTTCCAGAAGCTAGAGATGTGTGTGTAGCCGTAGTAAATTCTTTCTCATGGGACCGACTTGCTCAAGGAGACATTCTTGCTGAATGCAGCAGTGTAATTCGCAACAGGTGGAAGGTCGCCTGGACTAGAAGACAATGGAACTACTGACTGGAGCGTAAAGTGTAACTTTTCTCACCTGACATTCCACCCGATGAAGACGTCAATCACAGGAGCCAATAAACTGCATGAGAACTGTGTTAGGTGAAAATTCTAGAAAGGTGCTTGGAGAATTATTGGACAGAGATAATGATGCACCAAAATTGATCCAATGGGGAATTATGGGCTAGTTCGACTGTTTTAATATAATCGCATGACTCCAGGAGAAGACAGCCATTACCGAACATTCCACCGAGCTATACCTTTGCCATTCTACTTTGAGACTTTGCCGTTCTGATATCTAAACCATACTCTTTTGAATCCTTACCTGATACCGACTTCTCCTCCTTATGAGGGAAGAGCCTATTCTTATCTATGCCATACTGAGACTTTGCCCTGTTCTATCCTTGCTGATAACGAACCGACTGATGTCCCGAGGATGAAGACTGACGCTGTTTGCTGACTCATTCGGATGGGTAACTATCTGATGATACTTGTAATTGTCTGTTTGCCTTTTTTTTCTAGGTAACAACAGCTCTTTTGATAGAGGCCATAGTTAGATGTTTTCCAAATTTGTGTTGCTAAATTGTTTTGCATGAAGCCCAACATGCTGATGCTAATTAGAGGTTAGTTAAGGAGTTCACTAATACCGGATGCAAATAGACAAACAACTAAGATCTTGCTTTGTTGAATAATGTACTAATGTTACTCTGCTGAAGTTGACTCATAATACTGTCGTGTTTATTCTAAATGTTCATGATCTATGCTTTGATAAAGTTTTGCTCTGATTGCCAAGTCATAGTGGTTTTGATGTGCTTGTTGCTATTCAAACTAATAAATATGATATTAGATTGTAACTAATAGGGAATAAATATCCTAACACTTACTTGATTTGTGTGGTTATTAATGGCTGAAAGGTCATGGTGTGTTTGTTGTATTGATCTATATTAAATGTTATTGATTAGCTTAATTGATTAGTGATTGTGAATATTGATGGGGTTATTGATATATTGATTGTGATGCCAAAGAATATCTCGTTCTGGGAAGTCTCCAAACGTGGTCAAAAGGTTCACTGGCCTAGACGTGTCTCCTTGTAAGTTTACTTATCAAGGTTCTGACGCGTTGTCAGTTTTGGTAGCAGAGGTAGATGGTTTGGCCCTTTGGGGTCCCAGGACGAGGGATCACTGTTTGAACATTGTTTTAAAGTAATGCAAATCGGAGAGATGATGCACCCCTAAGTCCCAAATGACTTTCCCGGAATCTCGGAGCTTGCCGAAGTGAGTTGGGTATGTTCTCGGCGTTCTAGTGATAGTGTGAATGAAATAGTGTTTTGCGCTTGCACAGCTTATGCTTACTGCAGGTGAATTGTGAGGTTCGTGAGAATTTTAGGCCAGGTAATGTTTTAGTAGGAGTGTGCGTACTCTGCGGTGTGAGAGTAGGGAAGTTGGCGAACTTCATGTGAGTGTGGCGCTTTGTGCTAAAAAATTGTCCACGTGGTTGTTGGTGAGGTACGGACCATGCGTGGTCTAAGACTCCGGAGTATATTGATAAGTGTATGAGACACTTGGTTTATGTTGTAATTTGCGCAGTTTAATAGGTCAATCGGGCGTGGTTGACGAGTCGAGTTTGAGTCAAAGTGAGTGAATGAAATCTTCGATGGAGATTTGGTGAGTTCTAAAGTGCAATAGAACAACCCATTGACAAGTCGAGAGTAGAATTTGCGGGTCAAATTTTGCTTGCGAGTGCGGGATCTGAGAAGGAGAGAGTAGCGGCCGAGGCTAAGCAAAATCTCTGTAAAGTTCTGAAGCGATTGTGTTACCCTTTCCTGTAGTAAACCGGCAAATTGGAGTTTTATTAGTGCTCGCAATATATTGCATTCATTTTGTGTGAATCAAGAGTGAGGAAGACAAGCCGCAAGACTTTGTCAGCCGCAGTGTGTGTGAGTGTGACATCATTGGAGCCGCGCTGGGATAGGTCGGTTAGTCAGAAGGGTCGCGCACGGATTGGCAATTGGTTGAGAAAGTGAGCGAAGAGAGTTCTGGGAATTAAAGTCACTTCCTGATTTGATTGTGAACAAAATAAAAGACGTAAAAATGAAGTTTTTCAAGGCTTTGAAGAGCGCTTTGAGGGGAGACATGTAGATTACCGCGTGTGTAGGGGAGCCTACACTGCCAGAGGATACACTGGCTTATGCCGTAATGGAGGAGAGGGGAGTCGCGCCATGTCTTTGGCTAAAGCAATGGTGCAAAGTGACAGAGAAAGAAGGGTGTTTGGCGTTTCCGGAACACGGAACGTTCAATATAAGGATTTTGGTAAATTTGCGGAGGGTGTTAAATGAGCTAAAGCCATCTTCGAGGCCAGCACAGTTTGAGGCGCTAGCAATTTGGGAACTGATGGCAATATGACAACAGCAACAGAAGTTTGAGAGGAGAATGAGGAAAGCAGAAAAGACACTAGAGGAGGCTAGGTGGGATAGTGAGCAGAGAGTCTGGAGAAGAGAAATAACAGATGGAATTAGGATGTTTCCAGCAATAACTCAAGAAGGCGAAACCCAAGGAGGGAAAACCACTTGTAAGACGGATAAGGGTTCTAGCAAAGAGAAGGAGACTAAGGAGTCCTGGGCAGAGGCAGATGACTCAGACGATGATGAGTTCCTTAATCAGTTACTAAATGATCGACCACCGCCATATGCCCTAGATGACAATAGACCAAGTACTAGTGCAGGTTCTATAAATTCAACCCAAAACCAAGGGACAACAAATACGGTACAGGTTAATACTGTTGCAACACCAGTTCCGGTGCAGGATAGTGTCAGTGTGTCCACTGCTCCAGAAATGCAAACACAGCTGCAACCACCACAGATTCAGAGACTCTACCCTGTGGTCCCAGTACTAGAGACTACTACGAATTTGATGGTGCCGTCTGATCAGGCATATACGAGCCTTGCCTATTACGGTTGGTCCACCAGTACCATTGTATGCACAGGCAAAGCCTAGCGTATGTGATCAGGGAGTAATGACCCAAGAGATGATAAGAGGAGGGTTCGTAGGGAGCTCTCAAGGGACGACTCCTGTGGACCCGGCATTCGTAAGATCTAGATCTCTATTAGACTTCAGTCCGATTGGGGTTCCTCCAGATACCATGAGACAATCAGGATTGGGACTGCTGACTCCGCAGATCCCAAGTGTAAATATACCGCAAACACTGATGATGCAGGCTGGAAATATCTCTTTGCAAGGTTTAACTGCGCAACAACTGAACTAATGCTTAGACAAGTTAAATTCATCACAGACCACCCCTGCGACAGCAGAGCGGTCAGAAAGAGAAGAATAACAGAATTTTGTGAGGTTGGGCATGGAGGCAAATGAACTAGTTGAAGGGAGCATGGGAGTGAACAGGCTAGAGTCATACACGGAAACAGAATTGAGGTATTTGTGTCCAAAAATAACCAAAGAAGTGGGCAGGGTGCACCAGAGGTTGGCGAACCTGGCAGATAAATATGGAATAGATTTATAAAATACCAAACATCTGAAGAGAAGTTATAGGTTAGATTTTGAGCCCAAAGATTTTGAATACATGAGGTCTACTGGGATGAAGGCACACCTCAAAGAGATACTCAGAGTGCACAAGTTTGGGGAGCATTAGAGAAGTGGGAAGGCAGATGGGCGAAAAGAGATAAAAGGAAGAGTGACGGCATAGAGCAGCAGGCGAAAGCCGTGCCCGATACCAGTACAATAAAGATGTTGCCAATGAGAGAAGTGGCTGGAGGGGTTCTTGTCCATGTACCGTGGTCTAGAGGTGATATTCTGTCATTCACAAATGATTTCCCCAGGCTGAGGGAGAAGCCAATAGAGTGGTATCAGCAGATGGACAGGTTTGTGAAGCTTGCGAAGTGTCTTTGGGAAGACCTGAATACTCTCTTTGAGATCATAGTTCCAGCTGATTTGTGGCTTGAGTGCAAAAGGAGTGTAGATTGGCCGGCTGCGGAACCGGCAGGAGATAGAGTCACGGGAGCACAGTCGCCTGAGGTGATGAAATACTACTATAAGGTGATTGAGTTCTTGAAACAGAAGGTATCGCCGCAAAATATTGATTGGCAAAAGATTGATCGGACAGCTCAGGAGGCCAAGGAGTCGATACATGCCTACTATGAGAGGTTGTTGAAGGCGTTCAAGCATTACAGTGGTACAGAGGTTTGTAGAGGCGAAAGACATGAATCACCTTGTGTTCAGATTTGTTGAAGGATTGAGACCTGAGATTAGTCAGATGATTAAAAATAATTTGATTTGTTGGCAAGCAAAGCCGATTGACGAGGTGTTGCAGTATTCAAAGTACTGTAGTGACGAGATTGAGTTAAAGCAGAGAAAGTTGAAGGAGAAGGTGATGGTGATGCAAATTAAGGCAGCACAGTCAGGACTGCAGGGAGGTAGTCTACAGCAGATGGTGCAACAGCCACAAAGAAACAGGATGTTTCAGGCACAAGTAAGAGGCAGAGGTCGAGGAGGTTTTGTGAACCGTAGTCCAGATTTGAATACCGTAGTAGTTCAAAATGACATACAGGGGATGACGAAGGTGTTACCTTGTCATGCTTGCGTGGGCGTCGGACATTGGAAGCGGGAATGCCCGATGATGATGCAGGAGGGTGTTGTTCAACAAAGCAATGATGTTAATGTATTCCAAAATGTTAAAGGACCAAGGATGAGAGGTCCAAATCCGAACTTCCAGAATAACATGGTTCAGATGCAGGGTCTTCAACCCATGCAACAAGTGCAGATGCCACATGTACAACTGGTGCAGATGCAGCAGATGCAACAGCAGGTTCCTATGGTACTGAGACAGCGAATGCAGTTGCCCTTAGCACCAATGGAACTGCAACAGGTGATGCTTCCTCAACAGGTCCAAGAATTAGTCAAAATAGCACAGTTCAACAATTCCCATTGCATGGTGAGAATGGAATAAACGATGAATGGTCGGATGAAAGCTCAGACAGTGAGGAGTGTAGGCTTGCAGCGTCCTTAGAGGTAGATCAAAGGGGACCTTATGTGCAAGGGAAAGTGATGGGTCACAAGGTTTCATTCTTGGTTGACACAGGAGCTACACGCTCTACGGTCAGAAGTGCAGAGGTTCCAAAATTGCCCCTTTCGGGACGTACAGTCAAGGTAGTAGGAGTGGCGAATCAACTCCTGACTAACCCAATCACTGATCCGGTTCAGGTTGAGCTTGGCACTTTTCAGGGGTTGCCCAGGTTTGTAGTTTGCGATTCAAGTCCAGTGTCCCTACTGGGGAGAGACTTACTGTGCAAGACAAGATGTTCGATCACCTGTTCAAATGAGGGTATTGAGGTACAGACAAACAGTGACGATGAAGGAGATGAAGGGCAGGTTTCAGATCCTGAAACAGAGACAACAGATGAGGAGTATCCTCTGATTAACTTCTTCCCAATGTTCACGGTGGCTGATCTGCCAGCCGATTTGCAGGGGACAGTCAAAGACAAAGTGTGGGATTTGACAGGGAAAGAAGAAGGGCTGATAAAAGGAGTGGAACCAGTCAAAGTCAGTGTGAAACCAAATGCTGTGTTCCCCCAGGTACTGCAGTACCGTATGGCACAAGATGTCCTTATAAAGGTGTTGTAGTTGATTGCAGACTTTGTGAAACAGGGAGTTTTGAAAGTAGCGAAGAGGAGTCCATGTAATTCCCCAATAATGGGACTGAGAAAGCCTTGTGGGAAGGTCCGCATTGTCCAAGACTTGAGAAAGATTAACGACATAGTGGTGAAATGTTGCCCAGTAGTGCCAAATCCAGCTGTAATCATGTTCCAGGTTCCATGTGATGCGGAGTGGTTCACAGTAGTAGACTTGTCACAAGCATTCTTTTCTGTGCCTCTTCACGAGGACAGCCAATTTCTTTTCAGTTTCAAATTCCTGGATAAGGTTTACAGTTAGTGTTGAATTCCTCAAGGGTTTTCGGAATCACCCTCCATTTTCAATCAGATACTGAAGAAGGATTTGGAGTCATTGGAATTGCCTTTTCAATCGACTCTAGTGCAGTACATTGACGAACTGCTGATCGCATCCAAAACAAGGGATGACTGCAAGTATGATTCGATTGCCTTACTGAACCCACTTGGGAAAGAACGGTCATAAAGTGTCCCCAAAGAAGCTGGAATATTGCCAGAAGGAGGTGAAATATTTGGGTCATCAAATTGAGAAAGGGTCGAGGAAGTTATCCAGGGAAAGAGTGACTGCCCTGTTACAGATTATTTCCCCAACGACTCAGAGAGACGTTAGGATGTTTCCGGGAATGGTGGGCTACTGTCGTCAGTGGATCCCGAATTTCTCAGTCATCTCCAAGCCATTGGTGAGACTGACGGTTAAGGATGGGCCAGATGTCAGAACCTTGTCAGAGAAAGAAATGAAGGCGTTTACCGAGCTAAGGGAGTGCATGTGCAGGGCTCCAGCTTTAGGTATGCCTGATTGCACGAAGCCTTTTGTTCTGTCATGAACGTGATGCATGTTCTTTGCCTGTCCTGACACAGGTCCATGGAGGTGTAAACTGGCCAGTAGCATATTTTTCAGCTACTTTGGACCCAGTTGTAGCAGCCTTACCAGGTTGTCTGCGTGCAGTGGCAGCAGTTGGTTAAAGCCTCACACAATGTGAAGGCATAGTGATGGGACATCCTTTAACAGTCATGGTCCCTCACTCAGTTGAGATCTTGCTAACACGAACAAAAGCTCAGCACATGACAAATGCAAGACTGACAAAATATGAAACTAATTTGGGGTCACCAAATGTAACGTTGAAAAGATGTACAGTGCTGAACCCAGCAACTTTGCTTCCAAATGAAAACACAGAAGTTGAAGATGCGGAAGATATAGTACATGATTGTCTTCAGGTAACAGAAATGTGCACCAAACTGAGGCCTGATATTAAGGATACCCAATTGGAAGAAAATGACAAAATTATCTTTGTTGATGGCTCATGTTTAAGAGACTCAGTAGGAGTGCTGAGAGCTATATACATACTCGAGGTATGTACGATCTCTGGTATCCTGGAAGCGTCTTGGCTTGAGAGAGTATATTCCGCTCAAATGGCTGAATTGGTTGCTCTTACTAGAGCTTGCCATGCTGCTGACCAATTAAGAGTGACTATCTATACTGATAGCAGATACGGATTTGGAATTGTTCATGATTTTGGCCAACTATGGTCACAGAGGGGTTTCCTGACCTCTTCTGGCTCGCCAGTGAAAAATGGTGAAAGAATTAAGAAATTGTTGCACGCAATTCAGTTACCTCATGAAATTGCTGTGGTGAAATGCAGCGCTCATTTGAAATCACAAGACTTTGTTTCAATGAGAAATGGGTATGCGGATAAAGTTGCAAGGTTTTGTGCATTGAACTGTATTTATCGCTTAAGGATCAGTGGGAATTGTTACCTGAAACAGAAAATGAGACATGCACAGGTTACGCATTAAGGGTGGTTGACACGTTAGAGGAATTAAGACTGTTGCAGGGACATGCCAGCAAAGATGAGAAACGTTCTTGGGTTAGGATGCAATGTGCACAAAGACCATATGAATTGTGGGTTTCAGATGAGGGTAAAATGGTTTTGCCGAACAGTCTCCTGTCACAGTTTGCAAGATTTTACCATGGGCAAGAACATATTGGGAGAGATGCCATGATCAGGCTGTTCAAAATTGACTGGTTTAATCCGAACTTCAGACAAGCTGCAGAAGTGATCTGTCATATGTGTATCATCTGTCAACAGATGAATGCGGGAAAAGGGACAGTGGTGAATTTGAGCCACATTGGGAGAGCAGGAGGTCCATTTAGCAGAATGCAGTTGGATTTTATTGAGATGCCTGTGTGTGGAGGTTTGAGATACATGTTGGTGATTGTGTGCATATTTAGTCACTGGATTGAAGCTTACCCCACACGTAGGAATGACAGCCTCACAGTAGCGAAGCTGCTGCTTAGGGAATTGATACCACGTTTCGGGTTTCCGATCTCTTTAGAATCAGATAGGGGAAGTCACTTCAACAATGAGGTGGTTAAGCTGTTGTGTGCAGCATTGGACATTGAACAGAAGCTGCATTGTAGTTACCGCCCTGAAGCATCAGGGCTAGTGGAGCAGATGAATGGTACCCTGAAGTCGAGAATGGCAAAGATGTGTGCAGCCACAAATCTGAAATGGCCTGATGCATTGCCGTTGGTGCTAATGTCAATGAGAAATTCGCCCAACAAGAAAACAGGACTGTCTCCTCATGAAATTCTCATGGGTCGAGCTATGAGACTGCCCACAGTGCCTGCAAATGCTCTTGTGAATATCACGGATGATATGGTGTTGGACTACTGCAAGGGTCTGGCTGACGTGGTCCGCTCTTTCTCTCACCAGGTGGAAGCTACCACACTGCCACTGATAAATGATCCAGGTCACAACCTGAAAGCTGGTGACTGGGTTGTCATCAAGAAACACGTAAGGAAGTCGTGTTTGGAACCACGTTGGAAGGGGCCATATCAAGTAATACTAACGACTACTACTGCTGTGAAATGTGCGGAAATTCTGAACTGGATCCATGCCAGTCACACAAAAAAGGTGACGTGTCCAACTGATGAGGAATTTAAGTTGTTGAAAGTACCAACAACAGAGAAGGAAATCTCAGGGCCGGAGAGTAATCGAAGGGGAACTGAGACAGAAGGAGAGCCCGTTGAAGATGGCTTGGTCACTCCAGTAAGAGACGAAGGAGACGAGACCCAGAGGGGTGACAGGGAGCCTATCTCAACTGAGGCGCCAGGAGGACAGAGTCAGAAGGAGGTTCTCCAAGAAGCAGACGAATGTGGAATTGAGCTAGAGCCCCTGACAGACCCAGAAGGCGAAGGAGTTGAGGCAGAAGAGAGTCAGAGTGTCCAGACTCCTCCTGAGCGAATTGCAGGTCCATCAAGAGAGAACACCATAGAGTCAGAGGAGGGCGACGAGTTGCCACAAGGAAGATCAAAGACCAAAGAGACATTAAAAGGAGATAAGTGGCCAGAATTGCAAGTGACAAAAGGAAAAGTGGTTGTCGAAGATGCAATAGAGGAGGAGGTCGATACAACAAGGAGAGAAGATGTGAGTGAAGGGGAGCTGCAAGGTGATCACAAGTTGAAAAGAAAGAGAGGAGCAAACAGAAGGTACGCTGGTCCTGAATGGGCATATGCAACGTCAGCTGAATGGCAACAGGAATTCTTAGCATTCTGTTTTGATCGAGAGGTCCTAGGTCAGTACTTTGGTACCTGAGTCTGGCCGAGAGACTGTGTTGACGCGAAATTATGTTAAGAGAATTTGAGAAAAAAGATTGATAACTTACCGGATGTGACACTGTTAACCTGAATTGACTTTTAAAAAAACTGATTTTGGCAAGCTGCTAACCTGAATTGACAAGGATCCTGGGAGTGAATGTGAAAGCTGTAAATAACTGCAGATGAAAGACCTTACTTGCTTAAAGTTGCTGAAGAAAAAAATAATAATAATAAGTTTCAACCGTGCTCTGTTGGTTGTTGTTTGGACTAATATTACTTCACTTTCTGATTCTTTACAGATCATGGCTAACACTAGAGATGATAATAGGGGAAGTAGGCATTGTAAATGCTTGGGTGTTGGTTTGGGTGTCGTATGTGTGATATTCATCATAGTTGTGATTGTGGGAATGCCATTTGTGGATAAGAGTGGAACTAACAATGCTACAATTCCTGAGACTGCTGCTGCACTAACAGCTTTGGAGATGTTTGAGCAAGATACAAAGTATTTGCATGAGGGAACTAATGCTACAGGGGAAATATCGACTAATGTTAAGATAAAGTTAGTTAAGGGGTTCTTTGAGGCAACAATAACCATTAGTACATCCTTTGCACACCGCAATAATTTGACATGTTTGCTTACACTCGTAGAGAAAAGCTTTTTAGATCACACGGAAGATAGAAGAAGGGCTTTGAAAGGGAAACTGGAGAAAGGATTGCAGCAGCAAGCTTTTGCTAGTAGTGAGAGTTATAGTGCAATTAGGCAACAAGGGAAATTAGCTTTAGATGCACTACACATAGGTAAGCTTTGCATAACGCGACCAAAGTCATATTATGACAATGTGTTTGTGGTAACGAGGGAATGTAAGCATGTGTTAGGGTTTGTACACAGCAAAGAGCATGTCCCCTCTCACTGCACTAGTGGGTTCTGTAATAGCTCCCTTTTAAACTTACTATTGAAAGCCTTTCTTGTTATCTCACCTTCCCCCCCCCCCCCCTAGGCTTCTGTGTATGTTGTTTAATGTGCTGTTTTGTTTACACATTGGGCCTTGCTTTTACCAAGGCTTCTTTAAAATACTCCTCCCTAGGCCATGTGTTAATCCAATTCATTTGTATAATAACTGAAACTCTGCACACCTTTCAAGAACATGTGCAGCATGTGAGGACCACACCCAGCTCTTCAAACCACACCCAGCTCTGCACACCTTCCAAGAACATGTGCAGCATGTGAGGACCACACCCAGCTCTTCAAACCACACCCAGCCCTGTCTATAAAAGGCATCCCCCGAGCATCACCCAGTGCTTGTGCTCGTCTACCTCCCGCTTACCTGAGAACAGATCCCTCGGCGCTGGCACTCCTGCTCTTTAGAGACTTTCATTGACTTCAATGGGCGCAGCTTCTGGCTCTTCCTTCTTCCGGTATCCGGTTCCTCCTTGCTTCAGCCTCTCTCCTATGAGTAACCTGCAAAAGAGAAAGAAGACAAGGTTAGACTGATCAGTATCTCTTGCCAGCAACAAGTAAGTGCAAAACCTTTTATTACCTGAAAGAACTTTGACAACAATTTCTGGATTCGTGTATAGACAATTTGAAACGAAATACCTTCCACGAACATTGTGATTCAAACTCTTTGTTACAAGAATATTTTGCAGAACTTTGTGAAGCAAACATTGTTTTTTCTCATGGAACTTTTAAGAATCGAACAGTGGAAACCATTAACAGCAAGGCAAACAGTAAATCAAGGACTTGCACAAATTACATGCTGTATTTTGATGTAAAAGTACAGTATTTGTTTTATAAAAGATTCTGGAAATATGGGAAAAGTGAGTCTGCTATTGGGAATTTAGGCTTTAGTTATATTATGATGAATGTTTGATATTGGTAATTCTGATAACGGTATTTGTTTAATGTTTTAGAAGCTTTACAGTAATAGAAAACACATCCCAGAGCAGTAACACATTCCAAACCTGGAAACTAGAGACCAGGATCCAAGAGGTACTTTTAGAAGAGAATTTCTAATAAATAAAGGGATAGTCAGGAACCCATTTAGGAATAGGTTGCACTTATCTGTTCTTTGGTTATGTTTCATTAGGCACCAGTTTCTACAGAAGTCAGAAAGGGCCGCAGATTTGTGCAGCACTTCAACAGTGGAAACGCAAGAACGGTGTTGTCTCTCTTTTTTATTTTATCCACTTCCCCCCTTCCCTTGAGCTTCTGTTCTTAGTGCACTGTTTAAAAACTAGTGTGCTGGAACAAGCAGTTTCAGGGTGGGGTCGGATTGTCTTCAACCTCCATCAGAACTGAACAAGAACTCAGGTGAGCTGGGCTTTGACAGAAGCACAAGCCTTAAAAAATTTCAGTTCTGGTGGACGATGAATACCGGGGAAGAAATAGAGGGCATTGACGTCACGGATATGGCGCAGGCCCTAAATGAGGACTTGGCTCATAATGAATCAGTGTCTGGTATCTTGCAACATATGCAAGAGGAAATAGAGAGATTAAAGATGGAGAATACCTCTTTAAAACAGGGTTTAAGCAGGTATAAATTTAGGGGATCTCAGTGGAACACAGCTTCTACGCCTTTGTTTAAAACCTCCTCAGAGACAGGGGCGCCATCAAAACATACAACTTTGCCTTCCCCAGTTGAGGTTACTGTTAATGTTCCTAATGTTGTACCCTTAGCAGCACCTGAACGTTTTCATGGAGATAGTAACAAATTCCATGTTTTTATCAATCAATGTCAATTACACTTCATTTGTAAGCCACAACAGTTCCCTACTGATGATACGAAAGTGGCATTCGTCTTGTCTTATTTGGGTGGCACAGCAGCCAATTGGTCAATTCCTTTCGTGGATAGAGATGATCCCATCCTCCATAATTGGAATCAATTTAAACGTACCATGACCAGCCTTTTTGCAAAACACACTTTCATGCAGGCAAGTGATAATGAGCTTTTAAATCTTAAACAAGGTAACAAGGATTTATTGACCTATCTCACTAGTTTTAATCGTTGACTCACCGAGACACAGTGGCCAGAAGAAAAGCGTGTCTCCCTTTTTTATAAAGGTTTGAGAGACGAGTTAAAAGACGCGCTGGCTCATATCGTTGATTTGCCAAAAGACTATTCGGACTTTGTAGATTTAGTTGTGAAATTAGAACATAGACTAGGAGAAAGAAAGGGAGATAAATACAAACTGGAATCACGGTTAACTTTTATTAGACACGAGAAGAAAGACACAGATAATAAACTCCCTGAACCAGAGCCTATGCAAATAGGGACACTCAGAGGTCCACTCACATCAGAGGAAAAAGAAAGAAGGAGAACATTTCAATTATGTTTATATTGTGGCAGGGCAGGTCACTTTGCCAGAGAATGTCCAGTAAAGCCTAAAACTCCACGAAAGGGTGCTGTTTCCTCCACCTCCTCAACTGAATCGGGAAACGATTAAGCTCGACAAGGGGAGAGGTTACTTGTTCGAGAAAACATCTTAATCAAACCTCTAATGCTGCAGCCTTCAGGGTACCGCACATACCTAGACATTTCATAATTCAGGTCGTTTTAATTGTTACTACCCAAGTGAGGCATTCTCTCCCTGTCCTACTGGACTCAGGCGCGACAGGAAATTTTGTGGATAATAAGTTAGCTGAAATCTTAGGACTTCCTATGTGCCTAAAGCCTTGTCCAGAAGCAGTATGTGCAGTGGATGGGTCAGAATTGACCTCTGGATTAATCACAAAACAAACAAGTCCACTTGTTATGGTCTGTCAGAACGGGCACACAGAGGTGATTAGCTTTGATCTGATAGATACTCCTAATTTTGGTTTGATTCTCGGGGTACCCTGGTTAACAACTCATAACCCAAAAATTGATTGGGTGAATAGAACTGTTACTTTGGATTCCTCTTTCTGTAGAACCAATTGCTATCAAGAAGCAGGTACAGAACAGAGCACAGTATTACACTGTGCTAGTGTTACACAAGATGAACCAAGTCTCCCTCCTGAATATTCTGACTTTAAAGACGTCTTTGATCCAGTAAAGGCTAGTGTGCTGCCCCCACATCGGTCTTATGACTGCCGTATAGATCTTATCCCAGGGGGCCCTTTACCTAATAACAGAGTATATGCTTTGACTGACGAAGAAACCAAATACTTAAGAACCTACCTAGATGACCTACTACAGTCTGGGTTCATCCTTCATTCCACATCTCCGGTGTCATCTCCACTCTTTTTTATCCCGAAGCTGGATAAATCCCTGCGCGCGTGTATCGATTATAGAGGACTAAATAAGGCTACAATAAAGAATAAATATCCTCTTCCTCTAATACCTGTGTTGTTGGATCAATTAAGACATTCTACTGTATACACTAAACTAGATCTGCGGGGAGCTTACCACCTGGTCCGAGTAAAAGAGGGGGATGAGTGGAAGACAGCTTTCAAGACAAAGTTTGGTTTATTTGAGTACACAGTAATGCCCTTTGGGTTATGTAATGCCCCTGCGGCCTTTCAGTTCTTTATAAATGAGGTCCTACACGAATTCCTGGACGTTTGTGTCATAGTATACATAGACGACATCCTCATTTACTCTAAGAACTCAGAAGAACATACCCAACATGTTCGTGCAGTATTATCAAAGTTAAAAGAAAATCATCTTTTTGCTAAGTTAGAAAAGTGTACTTTTAATGTCAACAAGGTGGACTTTTTAGGATACTGCCTGTCACCTCAAGGAATAACTATGGATGTAAAGAAAATCAGTGCTATTGCTGATTGGCCAGAACCATCCTCTGTAAAAGATATTCAGAAATTTCTGGGTTTCGCCAATTTTTATAGGAGGTTTATTGCACATTTTGCAGACATTGCGGCCCCAATAACTACCTTGTTGCGGAAAGGGCAACGATTTCTTTGGACTGATGAGGCGGCACACGCCTTTCAACTCCTAAAACAAAAGTTCACTTCAGCCCCAATTCTGAAACATCCTGATCCTGACTTGCCCTTTTTTGTTGAAGCGGATGCTTCACAAGTAGCTTTAGGAGGAGTTCTCTCTCAACGAGATGCAGTAGATGGCCAGTTACATCCTATAGCCTTCTATTCTAAAAAGTTATTGCCAGCTGAACAAAATTACACTGTGGCTGAAAGGGAACTACTAGCTATCAAAGTAGCCTTTTCAGAATGGAGGCACCATTTAATGGGAGCCAAGTACCCAGTTACAATCTTTTCTGACCATAAGAACCTACAGTTTTTTGGATCACTTAAAGCACTAACACCACGTCAGATGCGCTGGTTAATTTTTTTTAGCACATTTGACTTTGTTATAACCTATAGACCAGGTGCACAACAAATTCAATCTGATGTGTTATCTAGATACGGACATACCTCAGACATGAAACAAGATAAAATAGGAGAACCCATTATTCTTCCCCAAAAGTTGTTGGCACCAGTACAACAGAAGGATTTCATCACAGATCTATATAATGCACACATGCAAATAGCACCTCAGGATTGGTTAAAGGATTCCCATAACACAATACAACGAGGTTTATTGAATCACGACAACATGCTGTTAGTGCCCACCTCTGAATTACAAACACAGGTGATAATTTGGCATCACGCCTCACCGTTGGCAGGTCATCCTGGTTGGGTAAAAACCCTGGAAAATGTGCAAAAACACTTTTGGTGGGACACTATAAGAAAGGACATTAAGCAATTTGTCACTACCTGTCCAATTTGTGCAAGACATAAATCTTCTCATAAGGCTCCTGACGGCTTGTTAATACCAATGCCAACACCCAAACAACCTTGGCACACTGTGAGCGTAGACTTTATTGTAGGTTTACCACCTGTAAAATCCTTCACAACAGTGTTGGTTATAGTGGATTTTTTATCTAAAATGGCACATTTTGTACCATTACGGAAATTACCCACGGCGGCAGAATTTGCCGATATTTTTATAAGGGAAATTGTGCGTTTACATGGTTTGCCAAGCAAAGTGGTGTCAGACCGAGGGAGCCAGTTCAACTCCAGATTTTGGAAAAAATTATGTGAAAAACTGACAATAGATGTGGCCTTATCCACTGCTTTCCACCCAGAGACAGATGGACAGACTGAACGACTGAACCAAACCTTACTTCAAACGCTACGTTGTTTATTGGCTGATTATTCTAGTGAATGGTTGGAAGCTCTCCCTGTAGCAGAGTTTGTTTATAATAATACTGAGCATTCAGCTCTACTTTGCTTACCATTCTATTTCTTGCAGGGGTATCATCCAAGAGCTATACCCATTTTGTTAGAAGATTCCCTGTTGCCTTCAGTAACGGATAGACTAACGAGGTTAGCTGACATACAAGACAAAGCCAGGAAACATTTATTAAAGTACAAGGAAAGCATGAAAAGACAAGCAGACAAACACAGGTCTGAGGCCCCAATGTATAAAATTGGTGACAAGGTATGGCTCTCCACAAAGAACCTAAACATAGAGGGATCCCGAAAGCTGCAACCACGTTTCATTGGACCCTTTAGTATAACTGCCATAGTAAACCCGGTAACAGTAAAATTAGATTTACCAAAAGAATATCCAGTACATACTACATTCCATGTGTCCTTGCTTAAGCCGTACAACTCAAAAACCCGACCTGAACCACCACCTCCACCCATACCAATTAAGGGAAATCTGGAATATGAAGTGAAAAGCATAAAAGACTCAAAAAGAATTAGTGGACGTCTGTTTTATTTAGTAGAATGGAAAGGATATGATGAATCTGAGAATTCATGGGAACCAGCATCATATGTACATGCCCCACAGCTGATTAGACGGTTTTATTTAAAAAATCCAGGAAAACCCCGTCCTGTAGGAGGGCCTTTGAGGGGGGCAACTGTTAGGGTTTGTACACAGCAAAGAGCATGTCCCCTCTCACTGCACTAGTGGGTTCTGTAATAGCTCCCTTTTAAACTTACTATTGAAAGTCTTTCTTGTTATCTCACCTTCCCCCCCCCCCTAGGCTTCTGTGTATGTTGTTTAATGTGCTGTTTTGTTTACACATTGGGCCTTGCTTTTACCAAGGCTTCTTTAAAATACTCCTCCCTAGGCCATGTGTTAATCCAATTCATTTGTATAATAACTGAAACTCTGCACACCTTTCAAGAACATGTGCAGCATGTGAGGACCACACCCAGCTCTTCAAACCACACCCAGCTCTGCACACCTTCCAAGAACATGTGCAGCAGCATGTGAGGACCACACCCAGCTCTTCAAACCACACCCAGCCCTGTCTATAAAAGGCATCCCCCGAGCCTCACCCAGTGCTTGTGCTCGTCTACCTCCCGCTTACCTGAGAACAGATCCCTCGGCGCTGGCACTCCTGCTCTTTATAGACTTTCATTGACTTCAATGGGCGCAGCTTCTGGCTCTTCCTTCTTCCGGTTTCCGGTTCCTCCTTGCTTCAGCCTCTCTCCTATGAGTAACCTGCAAAAGAGAAAGAAGACAAGGTTAGACTGATCAGTATCTCTTGCCAGCAACAAGTAAGTGCAAAACCTTTTATTACCTGAAAGAACTTTGACAACAATTTCTGGATTCGTGTATAGACAATTTGAAACGAAATACCTTCCACGAACATTGTGATTCAAACTCTTTGTTACAAGAATATTTTGCAGAACTTTGTGAAGCAAACATTGTTTTTTCTCATGGAACTTTTAAGAATCGAACAGTGGAAACCATTAACAGCAAGGCAAACAGTAAATCAAGGACTTGCACAAATTACATGCTGTATTTTGATGTAAAAGTACAGTATTTGTTTTATAAAAGATTCTGGAAATATGGGAAAAGTGAGTCTGCTATTGGGAATTTAGGCTTTAGTTATATTATGATGAATGTTTGATATTGGTAATTCTGATAACGGTATTTGTTTAATGTTTTAGAAGCTTTACAGTAATAGAAAACACATTCCAGAGCAGTAACACATTCCAAACCTGGAAACTAGAGACCAGGATCCAAGAGGTACTTTTAGAAGAGAATTTCTAATAAATAAAGGGATAGTCAGGAACCCATTTAGGAATAGGTTGCACTTATCTGTTCTTTGGTTATGTTTCATTAGGCACCAGTTTCTACAGAAGTCAGAAAGGGCCGCAGATTTGTGCAGCACTTCAACAGTGGAAACGCAAGAATGGTGTTGTCTCTCTTTTTTATTTTATCCACTTCCCCCCTTCCCTTGAGCTTCTGTTCTTAGTGCACTGTTTAAAAACTAGTGTGCTGGAACAAGCAGTTTCAGGGTGGGGTCGGATTGTCTTCAACCTCCATCAGAACTGAACAAGAACTCAGGTGAGCTGGGCTTTGACAGCATGTGTTTTTGTTTCAGAGTAAGTGGACATTCATGTTAAATGGACGGGATCCAGCGATCCCTGGGATCTATTATATTTGTGGACTTAATGCTTATTACCGTCTTCCAAAGGGACGTATGGGACATGTTATTTGGGGATAGTTTGCCCAAAGATATATCAACTGGATGATCTGAAGAGGTTTCCGAAAATGTCTGAATTACATCGTACTAGACAAAGGGGAGAGACTGCTGCTGGTGTAGTAGGAGACATATTTGGGGCAATAATTCCTTCAGTGGGAGTTATCTTGAACGCCATAAAGATTCGAAAGTTGTCTACTGTTGTGGATAACATGCTGACAAATTTCACAGGGGCTATACTCCTGATGGATACTAAACTTGCTATGGAGGAGGCTATGACTCTTCAAAACAGGCTTGCTTTAGACATTCTTTTAGCGAAAAATGGCGGAGTCTGTAGGATGCTTAATGAGCGTCATTGTTATGCCTACATACCTGATAATAGTAACGAAATTAGAAGTATACTTACTAACTTAACAAGAGATAATACAGATTTGAAGGAACTGAAAGAGCCAGGAGTTTGGGAAAAGGTTGGAAAGGGACTTGCTAAAGTGGGAGGTTGGTTTAGTAGTATTTGGCATGGGATATTGGCAAAAATAATACAGGGAATACTGATTTTTATAGCTTGCTTATTTGGATTATGGCTGTGATGCAAAATTAGCAAAATAATTAAATTTAAAATGGCAAAAAATAATAAGAGGAGGAAAGAGAAGAAAAGGGAAAAATTGTTCAGGGCAAAATTAGAAGGGGAACGATTGAGAGAGGAAATTGAAATGAGGGAATTCTAGGATAAAAATTGTAAGGGGAAAGGTTTGGGTGATGACAAGAGTCATCAGAGGAGGGATTTTTGGAGTGTGATCTTTGAAATTAATATTAACATGAAAAGCTTACAATATATTCTGTAGTAATGCTGCATAGAAAATGTGTTAACCTAAGAAATAATGTACGCGTTTGAAATGTACCCACGGGGAGTGGCCACCAATGTATACAATGGTTAATGAAACTGACTAATAATGAATTAACAATGTACTAATGTGTGACTTTGTATTAGCATTGAGAATTATGTATTGGGTTTTTGCTAAATTAATCATTAGGCCTTAGTTAGCAAGGGTCTGGGCCTAGCTGCCTGGTCTCATATTAACTGTGTTTTTCTAACGTGGAATGTGCTGCTTTCCTGAAGGACACGAAGCTGTACTTTTCCAGAAGCTAGAGATGTGTGTGTGTAGCCGTAGTAAATTCTTTCTCATGGGACCTGACTTGCTCAAAGAGACATTATTGCGGAATGCAACAGTGTAATTCGCAACAGGTACAAGGTTGCCTGGACTAGAAGACAATGGAACTACTGACTGGAGCGTAAAGTGTATCTTTTCTTACCTGACATTCCACCCAATGAAGACGTCAATCACAGGAGCCAATAAACTGCATGAGAACTGTGTTAGGTGAAAATTCTAGAAAGGTGCTTGGAGAATTATTGGACAGAGATAATGATGCACCAAAATTGATCCAATGGGGAATTATGGGCTAGTTCAACTGTTTTAATATAACCGCATGACTCAAGGAGAAGACAGCCATTACCGAACATTCCACAGAGCTATACCTTTGCCATTCCACTTTGAGACTTTGCCGTTTTGATATCTATACCATATTCTTTTGAATCCTTACCTGATACCGACTTCCCCTCCTTATGAGGGAAGATCCTATTCTTAGCTATGCCATACTGAGACTTTGCCCTGTTCTATCCTTGCTGATGACGAACCGACTGCTGTCCTGAGGACGAAGACTGACGCTGTTTGCTGACACATTCGGATGGGTAACTATCTGATGATAATTGTAATTGTCTGTTTGCCTTTTCCTTCTAGGCACCAACTGCTCTTTTGATAGAGGCCAAAGTTAGATGTTTTGCAAATTTGTGTTGCTAAATTGTTTTGCATGAAGCCCAACATGGTGATGCTATTTAGAGGTTAGTTAAGGAGTTCACTAATACCGGATGCAAATAGACAAACGACTAAGATCTTGCTTTGTTGAATAATGTACCAATGTTACTCTGTTGGAGTTGACTCATAATACTGTTGTGTTTATTCTAAATGTTCATGATCTATGCTTTGATAAAGTTTTGCTCTGATTGCCAAGTCATAGTGGTTTTGATGTGCTTGCTGCTATTGAAACTAATAAATATGATATTAGATTGTAACTAATAAGGAATAAATATCCTAACACTTACTAGATTTGTGTGGTTATTCATGGCTGAAAGGTCATGGTGTGTTCGTTCTATTGATCTATATTAAATGTTATTGATTAGCTTAATTGATTAGTGATTGTGAATATTGATGGGGTTATTGATATATTGATTGTGATGCCAAAGAATATCTTGTTCTGGGAAGTCTCCAAACGTGGTCAAAAGGTTCATTGGCCTAAACGTGTCTCCTTGTAAGTTTACTTATCAAGGTTCTGACGCGTTATCACTACCCACTTCTCTTTTAATCTTTCTGGCGTACCCTACCCATGTGCCCCATTTGGCCGACCGTGGATTCCCCCAACTCTTTTGACTCTGCCTTTCTTTTTTCTTGGACTCAGTGATAGTCCCTGTTCTGCTCTCTCAGGACCCTATGTTTGTCCCCCAGTCTCTGTGCTGCTTCCTGGTCCTGTAATGCCACCAGAACCCATGATGCCCCACTACCCAGTCCATTGGTTGATTTCCCCTAAGCCTATATTGTCCCCCCCCAGACCTTGTTCTGCTCATCTTCTTCTGAAACCTCTGCTGCTGTTCCCGATTTGCACCCTGCACTGCCCTTCCTTTCAAACCTGGGCTGTTTACCTAGACTTTGTCTGCACACCCTGGATCCTGCATTGCTCCTAACCCCTGTACCCTGCACTTCCCCTTTACTTATCTCAGCCCCCTTGACCCTGAGATGATCCTTCCAAACTTTTGCACATTGTGTTTCTCACTTCATTGGACTCTTTGCTGCTCCATCCCAAACTTGTCAACTCTATTTATTTAGGCTACCACTTTTTTAGTAGCCCTACCACCTACCAATGTCTGCCTGTGACCTTTGACTTTTACGAGGCCATAGCAGGTCTTAGGAAATCACAGTCTCTCTGAAGTGAAAAACAAAAACAATGGTCAGTGCTAAACCCAATAGCACATGTCACTTTAGCTTACACACATTAGACATTTGCTCAGCAAGCCTCACTAGCATTCAGCACTGGCACACAATCGGCAGTAGCAGAGAAAGTATCACAATATGTGAGAAATACACATCTGCTATTTCTACTGATATGCAACCACTTCTAAATATTATTTCGGGCACAGGGAGATATAATCATTTACGCCACGTCACATTTACAAGCACAGAGAGGAACTGATGAATCAATCAATTAGTCGACTTGTAGAGCGGACTTGTCATCCGTGAGGGTATCCAGGCTCTAGCAGGGTGCAGGGTCTCAGTTGAAGAGCCACGTTTTCAGTGTCCTATGAAGTCCCTGTAGAGTAGGGCACGACCTGAGGTACAGGGGGAAACTTTCCAGGCTTTGGCTGCAAGGTAGAAGAAGGATCATCCTCCTGCTCTGCTGAGTTGTATGCAGGGGTATGGGCCAGTGTGAGGTAGGTGGAGCAGAGGTGTCTGGAGAGTTTATGGAATCTCAGCCAACAATCGATGTACGTGGGACTGAAGTTATGCAGGGCCATTAACACATGGTTGATGAGCTTGAACTGGTATCTCTTCTGAACTGGGAGCCAGTGGGGAGTTTTTTGAGCTGGTGAGGGTGATGTGGGTGCGACGAGGGAGATCAATGATAAGTCTTTCTGCTGCATTTTGAATGGGTGCTTCCAAAGTCCAGTCGACTGGTGACGAGGGCTTTGGTCTTGTGTTTTGGGGAAGTCATTTGAAAATCTAGCATAACATGCACAGGATGAAGACACTTTGTTGACTTGGGACCTCATGAGTTTGCCTTAGGAATGAAGTATTGTTTGGCAAAGGTACCTGGAATAAGTGTTTTCTCCAAGCCACATCTGTTGGTTGCTCATGATAGAGGTCCACTACCTTAACGTACCATTACATCAGAATTACTTATTCAACAAGGGAAGTTTTTAATGTAGTTTAAAAGTTAATTTCTCCCACCTAACCAAACCAATTTCTGACATCCTCAGCTGTAGTTGGAGTGGGCCCCAGTTCTGTGGGCCACCAGGAGGCATCCCAGGGGTAGTTGTTGGTGCCCAAGATCAAGATTACTGTGCTGTCTGTGTTGAACTTGAGGCAGTTATTCCTCACCCAATTGGCTGCGCTGGTCATGAATTGGTGAAAGTTGGTTCTAATGGCAGTGGAGTTTCCAGAGAGGGAGAGGGTGAGTTGTGTGACGTTGGCATAGAATGTAATGTTGAGTCTGTGGGATCTGAACTATGTTGGCAAGGGGGGGCATGTAGTTATTAAAGAGGGTAGGGCTGGGTGATGAGCAGATGATTGGTTTGGATTCGGAGGTGAAGAGTGGAAGATGGACTCGCTTTGTTCTCTCAGTGAGGGAGGAGGCAATCCTTCTGAGGGTGGCTCCTTGGATGCCTATGTTGTGAAGTCTGGTGATGAGTATGTGGTGGAAGACAGTGTCGAAGGCTGTTGACAGATCAAGGAGGATAAGGGTGGCTGTCTCCTTTGTTGAGGAGGGCCTGGATGCAGTCTGTGCTTGTGATCAGGGTTGTCTCAGTGCTGTGGCTGCTGTGGAATCCGCATTGGGAGTTGCAGAGGAAGTGATTGGGTTCCACATAGATGGTGAGATATTGGTTGATGGCCATTTCAATACTTTGTCTGAGAAAGAAAGCAGGAGATGGGTCTGTAGTTGCTTAGGTTGTTGGGTTCCGCTGAAGGTTTCTTCAGCAGAGGTTTGATTTCTGCGTGCTTCCAGTCCTTTAGGCAGGTGGCAGAATCTAATGAGGCGCTGATTAGGGGAGGAAGTTTGAGGCAGATTTTGGATGCTCTTAGGTTGAAGATATGGTGGGGGCATGGGTGGGGTGGGACCCATGAGTGGATTTTTATCATGATGGTGATGGTGTCTTGAGTGATGAGGTGGTTCCAGGTGGTTAGCCTTGGAAGGATCATGTGTGTGAAGGTATGGCCATTGAAAACGTCTTCAGGCTTGAGTTTGGCGTTGAGGTTTATGTAGATTTTGGCAATTTTGTCATGGAAGAAATCTGTGAGGTTGTGACATAGGTCCTGAGAGGGAGATATGTTATTTGTCGCCTTTACGAGGTTGGTGAATTCCTTGACCATGCGGAAGAGCTTCTTGCTGTCATTAGGTTAGCACCGATGCGTGATGCCAGGGCTTTTTTGTTTGTCTCACATAATTGACGGTGATATAGGTTGCATGCTGATTTGTTGATTTGCCACCTTATTTTGAGGTGCTTGCTGTGACACTTGGCTGTTCCAAGGTCCTCAGTGTACCGGCTGGCTTGCTTGGTGAATCTTCTGTGTTTCTTGTTTTTGATGGAGATGTTGATGTCAGCGCAGTCAGTGATCCAGGTGTTGAAACTTCTGACATCCTGGTTCACGTTGATGTGGTGTTTGGGTGGGTTAAAGGCAAGAGTATTGGTCCATCTGATCTCTGAGGCCTTGTTCCAACTGCAACAGGCGGCACTGGGGTGCATCGGAGGGAAGTGCATGAGGGTTGTGATGATGAAGTGGGCGATTGAGTGGTCGGTCCACATGAATTCGGTGGTGTTGCTGTATTTGATGCAGTCATTTAAGATGAATATGGGGCCAAGCATGTGTCCTGAAATGTGTGTGGAGTTGTGTACGAGTTGGGTGAGGCTGATGTTGTTTAGGCTGTCAGTGAGGTTGGCAGAGTTAGGATCGGTTACGTCCTTCAGGTGGAAGTTGAGGTCGCCCAGGAACATATAGGCCCTCATTACAACCCTGGCGGTTGGTGTTAAAGCGGCGTTAATACTGCCAACAGGCCGGCGGTAAAAAAAATGGGATTTGGTCCCTGGCGGTAACCGCCATCAAAGACTGCAACTTTAACACACCGACTGCCAGGGTGGTAACGGCCGCTGGGCTGGAGACTTCAGTCTCCAGCCCGGCGGCCATCACACTCCCACCCTTGGGATTACGACCCAGCCTATCGCCATGGTTTTCGTGCCAAATTTACCACCACGAAAACCATGACGGTAGACACTATCAGTGCCAGGGAATCCCTTCCCTGGCACTGATAGGGGTCTTCTCTGCCCCCTCCCCCTCCCCAGAGTCCTTCCCCACCCTCCCCCTCCCTCTCCTGCCTGCGCACATATGCACACCCGCACACGCACCCATACACACACATGCACACACGCATACCCACCACCACCCACGCATGCACACATACATATCAATACACACCAACATACCTTGTCACACACCATGCATTCACAACACAAAAAACTCACAATCACTCACGCATTCAACGCGACTCACACCCACATGCACACATTCCAAAACATACACACACACACACACCCCACACATACACACAAAACACCCCCACCCCCCTCTCCTCTGTCGGAGAACCCGACTTACCTGCTTGCAGGGGTTCCTCCAGCTGGAGACTGTGCGCAGCGCTGCTGTCAGCAGCAGCGTTCACCAGCAAAACACCGCCAGACCGTATGATTGGTCATGATACGGTTGGCGGCGTTTTGCTGGCATGGCGGTGCTGCTGTCAGCAGCGCCGCCTTACTGCTATCCACCGTCATGACCGTTGGCGGTGTTCCGCCAGCATTCTGGCGGTATACCGTCGGCGGTCATGAAATGCGTAGACGGCTGGTAGCCACAGCGGCGGTATGTTGGCAGCCGTCGCCATGGCGGTAGGTGGTAGTTACCGCCAATGTAGTAATGAGGTCCATAGTCCTTAGAGGCAATGGTGAGGAGGCCATTAAATCAATGATGAGTTTCCAGAAAGTGGTGGAAGGTCCGGGTGGGCAGTATGCACGGGTTCCCCTCATGGTGGATTTCTCACTCACCTGAAGTTGAGATGTTCCATTGCTAGGATGATGTCTTCCATAACGGAGGTGCATTTGATGGAGTCTCTGAAGATGATGGTGATTTCTACACCTGGCCTGTTGATGTGGTTGTTATTGGTGATTCTGTATCCTGTTGGTATGGCAGTGCTGATGTTGGGGGTCTGAGGTGGGATTGATCAAGGTCTCGGTTAGGAAGACGATGTTGAGTGCAAGGGTGTTGGTAAGCTCCCAAGCCTCAGTGGCATGTTTGTTGAGTGAGTGAGTATTGAGAAGGGTGCATGTGAGCTGGTGGTGAGTAGTTGGTGTTGCGCATCGAGTGGGCTGGGTGTTGCTGAGAGGGGTCGGGTGTGCGTGTTGTGGCAGGTGAAGTGGAAGAGGGTGCAGATGATAGGTCCAATGGTGGGGTATGGTGTGGTGCGGTAGCAGTGTTCGTGGCGACGCCCAGGGTTGAGGGCACAGAGGGTTGTAGAAGTGCAGCTGTTGGATCAGGGTTCGGTGGGCTCAATCCAGGCAGGGATGGACACAGATGGGTGGCTACCATTAAGTAGGTCCTGGGAGGTGGAAAAGGCACTAGGAGGTGGTGGGCTGGGCTAGTGAAAAAGCGGGAAAAAGAGGGGATGCAGGGGAAGGTGGGAGAATGGAGGTGGAAAAAAGGGCAGTAGCAAAAGCAGACTAAAAGGTCCCTCAGAGGGCAGAATAAAGCAGAAAAAGAGCAAAAAAGAATGAAGGAATAAGGTGAAACAAAATAATGGGGAAAAGACTGAAGTGGAGAGTAAGAAAAACAGGCAGGAAGTGGATGGCAGCAGCAGTAAAAAGGGTGTTAAAGAGAGCAGGAGCAGTAAAAGGACAGGAAAGAGAGCAGGAACAGGCTCAAGAAGAAAGTGGTGCAGAAGCAGGAAGAGGAAAAAGAATACAGCAGAAGTGAGAGAACGTGGTAGAACACGGATTGTGAACCAGGTCGAGGGCCAACAGAAGTAGGTAGAGAGCTGGGCCTGGGCTCCGGAGGGGACAGTCGCCTCCAAAAGAAAGCATGAAACCTCTACCAGAAGGCACCTATTGCATGGGTAATTGACTGGGCGTATTTCATGCTAACTAATTCAATTTAGTTCCATCCTTGCACACAGCACTCCAGTTCACAATTCTCGAGGGCTGGACAGGGAGCTTAAAGCCATCTCAGAAATTGTTTAACATCAGCCATATATTGCACAAAAAAACAAAGTGAGCGATCCAGTAAAGTGGTGTAGAGTTGCTCTTGTTCAATGAGGCAAAACAATTCATTTTGGAGCACAATTTAAAAAATATATTGTATAAAAATCTAAAGGGGCTACAAGCAGTTCTGAAGAGAAACTCATAAAAACGTAAGTCCTCCAGATGCTGCCTCAGTACCCCATACATGTGTTTGCCTACAAGACAACTGTATGCTGGTGCATCAAATTTGGTTTTCGGCTGTATTTTATTCTTTCATGGGATTTCTTCTGAGCTCATGGCTACCCGAGACTGGCTTCCCAGTGACTTGTGAGCATTCAGTCAAACAGATAGGTTTTAAGATGCTTTCTAAAATTAAATTTTAATTTAATAGATTGTCTTTTAGTCTTGGGCTGGATGATAAAGATTCTCAGAGTTTAGGGGTGAGATAGGTGAACGGGCGACTTCCGCCCCTGGCTCTTTTGATTCTGGGAACAGCAAGTAGACCTAGATTGTTTGATCTGAGACCTCTGTTAGCTGGGTAGGGGTTGCTGAGGTGATAGAGGATCTATGGGCCTACATTGTATCTTGCACAATGTGCAATGTACAGTGCTTTGAACTGGATCCAGATGCTTACCAGCAGTCAATGAAGCATGGTGCAAGACGGGTGAGCTGATTGTGTTTTCGGAATGCCTAGTAGTATAAGAGCATTGGCATTTTGGATGATCTGCAGTTTTTTAAGGCCAGAAAGTGGGCTACCTAAGTAAAGAGAGTTGCCATAGTCAATGCGTGATAGAATTAGACCTTGGACCACTATTCTGTGCGCATCCAATGGAAGTCATTTAAGAGTCTTCCTCAGTGCTCTGAGGAGGCAGAAGCAACTGGCAGCAACCTTCTTCACTTGAGAGGCCATGGTAAGATGTCTGTCCAATGTGACATCCAGGCTTTTTACTTCTATTTTGGGGTTGTGGGCAGTCACCTTGGGACAGGGACCAATTAAGTTGATTCTCTAGAAATGGATTGATACCAACTACCAGGACCTCCGTTTTGTCCCCATTTAACTTTAAGCAGCTGGCTGCCATTCAGCTAGTGACCTACTCTAAACATAGGTTTAATTATTGAGATATGGATCTTTCATTGGATGAGGGAGAGATGATAAGCTGTGTATCGTCTTCATACAATACCATGGTGATGACTATAGAACAAATAATGTAACATAGGGGGCAAGCGTACAAATTGAAAAGCATAGGGCTAAGGGAGGTGAGAATCATTCAACTCAGCCAAGCCTGCTTTAAGACTAGCCCATTGTGGCTAAAGTTTCGACATTTGGCCACTGTCATGTCCTATGAGTCAGTCAAAAGCCCCAAATCAGAGTGCATCTTGTGCACTTCCATCTAGATCTCCTGGTAGGAACCCCTCTAAAAACAGGAGTCACCGGTATGTTGGTTGTGCATCATCCACATTCACTGCTGCTGCAGTATGGAATGACACAGAATTATCCTGCTGCAGTGGGATGCTCCGAGATGCAATACCTCAAGGTCAGCCTCATTCAAAGTTCTTTGCCGGCCTTTCAGAAGTCATTTATTGGTTTATGAGGCTTTGTTTTGTTTTTCTTTCACTGTCAGGCCCCCTGCAGTCTCATCTGTTAATGCCTACTCAGATCCCTTGTAAGGTAACTATCAAGGCAGTTTAAGTGTATGGAGAAAGAACAGCAGGTGTTGTAACCACTGTTAGCACTTCCCACCTAATCTACACATACATAGTAGTGGTTCCCATTCCAAAGTCAAAAAATATGCGTAAAAAAATAAAATTAGAACCTAAATGTTAACAGTGGATTTACTAAGCTTTGACCTCATTAACAATACAAGGCACTATTTAAGCAGAAAATTAAAGCAATAAAAGTTGTGTTCTTTCCTTTCCTGTTCTTATGGGTTTCAGTTCAAAAAGGCCTTTATGGCCTTAAGGATGGGCGATTGGGTTTTTTTGAAACATCAACCCTTATGGCAGTTATCTCCCGGGGAATGTGTGACGTGCAGAGGCTGTAGCAATGCGGATGAAACTATTGATCATGTGGTCTGTCTGTGCCCAGCTTTACTAAAGGAGCGTAGATCTCTGCTTCAGAACAAATGGAACGAACTGGGAATTCGCTCCTGTCGACAGGCTATCATCCAGTCTCTGGATTCAGCTAATTCAATGCTGAATGTGTTATTGACTAAATTTATGAAAATTGCCCAATCTAAACTCAGTGGCACTGCGAGCAATGGATAAGCATAATTGGATTTTTTTTCCGATCTTGCCCTACTGCCCGTTATTGGTTAGGTTGTGGAGTCCTAACGGCATATGTTGGTATTTATCTTAACCATTATTTAATACACCATGCACTTAAGGGGCCATGTCTTACATATTTTGTTTTTTATGTACTATGTGGGGTTTTGGGCTTTGGTGGCTCGTTCTATTTTTACATTCCATGATGGTTTTATACCATTAGGCAGTAATGTCTCTTTTTTTAATATGTTATGTGGGTTTAAATCTTGGTGTGTTTTTAGCAGGATCTTAGCCTTTGATTGTACTTGCATTTTTTGATTGTATCTTTCTTTTCTACTTGTTTAATTGTATTGGATTTTATTATCTGTACAATAAAGTATTCATACATTCATTCATGCGTGTTCTTACACTAGGGTCCACATTTATCAACAGTTTGTGCCATGCAAAGTCACAAAAGTGATGCAAAGTGTTGATAACCCATATACCTTCCAATGCAAAACTTTGACCTGGAAAGTGGTTTAAAAAAGTAATGCAAATAGTGCAATGCACTAATTTGCATCTTGGGGACATTCCATCTGTGGTACATGGATGTTCCCTTGCTACCACTGGTGCTTTTTTCACAAACCCTTATGCAGTGGAAACCCTGAACATGTGTTGGCACTTTGGAAGAGAACAGCAGAGCCCTATCTTATTTTGAGTACTGCGCTGCATTGCATGAAATATTGGAAAAATTCTCCTCATTACTTTTCAGTGCACAGCTTGTTTGGAGTGGAAAGATTCCTTAAAGTAATGCAAAGTACCACTTTGTGTTGCTTGGCTTTAGTTTGTGTGAAAGGGTCATCTCACATTACCATTCCCACTCGAACAAATGTTTTTGACCCAAAGCCCTCTCTACCTCCAATGGTAAAAAGGCCTTTGCATCAACAAATGAGACCTCCTCAAGGCAAGCACAAAGTAGGAGAAATGTTTTTATCTCTCCAAACTTTTCAAACTTTGCAGTGTGCCACACTGTACAGCACACATACAAAGTGGTAAAAGTTTAAAAGTTAGTCTAAATCTAGGGCTATACTTACAAAAGTTTTGCATCGTGGGTGTGACTTTTTGGTCCAAACCCAAATTGTTTCGCTTTTACTCGAGGCAGCGCATACACTTTGTGTCACGGAGGCTTTACATTGGTGAATCATGGATGTTCCTGTCCATCCACCCATGTTTTTTGATACAAACCCAGATTAACTAGTCTGTAAATCTACGTTTACAACAAAATGGTGCGCTCAATTTAGGCTGTAGTAACAAGGGGAAATGTATTTTATTTCTCCTCCTTAGTAGCTCTTTGCATGTTGCTGCATTCTAGGCCTCCAAAATTATATTATGTACAGGAAGGCATCCCTTCCTGTACAAAACCCATTCTGACCAGAACACTTGTGCTGTGGTGCAAAGGTGCCTGCACTGGTGCACCAGTGCTTGGAGAGAGCAGAAGTGCGCCTTATGTTAGTAAGTATGGCACATTTCTGCTCTCTCCCTTTTACACAGCGCAGATTGTTCCCTTGCTGTGCTGCATGAAAGTTTAGTAAATCTGAGCCACTGTGTTTTAGATCGAAAGGGGATACTTTCAGTACAAAACCTTAGTTAGACTTACGCACGTACTTTTGCACTATTGTGCAAAGGTGTGTGCGTGGCACTAGGCAGGCTGATTGTGCACCAACTCTTGAAAAGAGAGCATCAGCGTCATATCTTTGTAGCTATCGTGCTGTCCTGCTTTCTCCCTTTCACACAACGCAGCATAGCAACTCTGATGGCTGCATTGCGTGGAAAGTAAATTCGCCCCTAGGTTCCATTGATTATTATAATAAATGTTGCTTTCTTCTCAGTTTGAATGCTGCCTTCATCCCAAGTCATTGCTGGCTTGAAGAAATGTGTATTTTGACTTATGTTGCTCCTGTTGCTTTGTGCCATACATACGTTTTTTTATTTTCACAGAAACTGTTTTGGGTTGACTGGATGACGTTTCTGGCCTTGTAGCTGCCTGCATTGCTAGGTTTAATTGAGTCTTCTTCCTCTACCCTATCCCCTGTTCCTCTTGTGTGCCATCTTTAGCCTCACAAGGTGATACATTGTGTTACATGCACTGCCCCTGCACTCCCAGTCCATCTTCTCCACAGAACCCCAGTGAATGGGCCTGCCTATGCAATTGTGGGCACAAGCGATATGTATTATGGATGCTGCAGATCTGTGTACAGCACATAGGTTTTCTGCACTCTACTCCTCCCCTGAATATTAGCACCCTTGCCTTTCTTAACTTGTATTATAACAAATTCATTGGCTGATGAACAGCAAAGGGGGGGGGGGGTTAGTGAGTAGGATAGGATAGGTGTAGCTCAGGACATTTAATGGATGTCAGCAGGAGAGAGCCAGGGCTAAGTTCCTCCAAATCTTGTATTAAAAAACCTTTACAATGTTGTAGTCAGCAATTCACAAACGACTATGTAAACACACATTAGGCTTTCAAAGCTTCATGAGGCCATACACATGGGGCAAATACACTACACAAAAGTTGGTAACATACGTAACATCTCACAGTTAAAAATGTCCCTCTTTTATTCTGGTAAATCAGCTATGTTTCCACAGCACACCCAGGATGCCAGTGTTCAGTGTATTCTATTTTCACACTGTGAGACTGCAGCTTATTTGTTTCTGATAAGAAGCTGCCCCCCATTGGTTCCCATATTGTGGAAGCCAAAGAATTATGCATGTCTTTGGCTAGAGGACAATTTAACGTTAATCAGGAATAAGAAGACCATAATGTGACAGACTGAATAACATCACAAATACATTTTCCATTTTCCAGAACTCTCAGAAATGTTGACTCTCACCAATCCAAGCTGGTCTTGTGGCCTACCTGGTAATTGTTTATCATTTGCACATATCAGTTTATTATGGCAGAATCACTAATGTCCTGATTACTTCCCAGTATTCTTCATTACTCCTAATCTTACAGATCCTCGTCAAAGTCATCAGTTGTGAGATATGCCTATCTTCAGACAGAAAGAACTCAGGATTACGCTGAAAAGACAGACCACACTCACTCTACTGTGTTCTATAAGGGGTATGGCTTCCCATTCTGCGCACTGACCTATCATAACCAACTCGAGAGCTGAAGTCAAGGCATGGTGGGCTTTTTGTAATGCCTGCAATGAGAATGAGTAGGGTTAGGATTAGAAGTAATGAAGAGTACTGGTAAGTAATCAAAACATTACCTCTTCATCCCTCATCCTTGTCATTATAGGAGGTAAACCAAAGCTAAAACCAAGCCTTTAATCTACAAAATAAGAAAGTATGCACTCAGTATATCACTTGCTAAGGCAACACCCACTAAATAATTTATTAGTGATATCCAAAATTTAAGGCAGGACAGAAGTAAGTACGCCCAGTCCAAAAGAACAGCCCTCGGCCAAAAGAGAGAAAAAAAGATGGACAAAACAATCTTCTTATTCAGATGAGTTAATGTTGCTACCTTGGGAAAAACATCAAAATCTGGACAAAGCACAATACCATCCTAAAGGATTTTCAAGAAGGGAGGTCTGCACAATAAAAAAAGCAGCTCACCAATTAGAGGAGCTGAAGAGATTGAAATCCAGTAAAACAAACTCCATTGTCAGAAATCTAAGATCAACAGAAAATAAAGGTTCAAAAGAGGAGAACGAAAGGGATTCTAAGACCAGAGGCAAGGCCAAAAAGGATAAGAAAGCCAGCCTAGATATAGAACAAGCCATAAAAAATCATCAGGACATGAATACAGGGAGTGCAGAATTATTAGGCAAGTTGTATTTTTGAGGATTAATTTTATTATTGAACAACAACCATGTTCTCAATGAACCCAAAAAACTCATTAATATCAAAGCTGAATATTTTTGGAAGTAGTTTTTAGTTTGTTTTTAGTTTTAGCTATGTTAGGGGGATATCTGTGTGTGCAGGTGACTATTACTGTGCATAATTATTAGGCAACTCAACAAAAAAAAATATATACCCATTTCAATTATTTATTATTACCAGTGAAACCAATATAACATCTCAACATTCACAAATATACATTTCTGACATTCAAAAACAAAACAAAAAAAAATCAGTGACCAATATAGCCACCTTTCTTTGCAAGGACACTCAAAAGCCTGCCATCCATGGATTCTGTCAGTGTTTTGATCTGTTCACCATCAACATTGCGTGCAGCAGCAACCACAGCCTCCCAGATACTGTTCAGAGAGGTGTACTGTTTTCCCTCCTTGTAAATCTCACATTTGATGATGGACCACAGGTTCTCAATGGGGTTCAGATCAGGTGAACAAGGAGGCCATGTCATTAGATTTCCTTCTTTTATACCCTTTCTTGCCAGCCACGCTGTGGAGTACTTGGACGCGTGTGATGGAGCATTGTCCTGCATGGAAATCATGTTTTTCTTGAAGGATGCAGACTTCTTCCTGTACCACTGCTTGAAGAAGGTGTCTTCCAGGAACTGGCAGTAGGACTGGGAGTTGAGCTTGACTCCATCCTCAACCCGAAAAGGCCCCACAAGCTCATCTTTGATGATACCAGCCCAAACCAGTACTCCACCTCCACCTTGCTGGCGTCTGAGTCGGACTGGAGCTCTCTGCCCTTTACCAATCCAGCCACGGGCCCATCCATCTGGCCCATCAAGACTCACTCTCATTTCATCAGTCCATAAAACCATAGAAAAATCAGTCTTGAGATATTTCTTGGCCCAGTCTTGACGTTTCAGCTTGTGTGTCTTGTTCAGTGGTGGTCGTCTTTCAGCCTTTCTTACCTTGGCCATGTCTCTGAGTATTACACACCTTGTGCTTTTGGGCACTCCAGTGATGTTGCAGCTCTGAAATATGGCCAAACTGGTGGCAAGTGGCATCGTGGCAGCTGCACGCTTGACTTTTCTCAGTTCATGGGCAGTTATTTTGCGCCTTGGTTTTTCCACACGCTTCTTGCGACCCTGTTGACTATTTTGAATGAAACGCTTGATTGTTCGATGATCACGCTTCAGAAGCTTTGCAATTTTAAGAGTGCTGCATCCCGCTGCAAGATATCTCACTATTTTTGACTTTTCTGAGCCTGTCAAGTCCTTCTTTTGACCCATTTTGCCAAAGGAAAGGAAGTTGCCTAATAATTATGCACACCTGATATAGGGTGTTGATGTCATTAGACCACACCCCTTCTCATTACAGAGATGCACATCACCTAATATGCTTAATTGGTAGTAGGCTTTCGAGCCTATACAGCTTGGTGCAGACAACATGCATAAAGAGGATGATGTGGTCAAAATACTAATTTGCCTAATAATTCTGCACTCCCTGTAACTAGAACTTCCTCTTCAGCCAAACTGACCCAAGCGCTTTTAAGGGAGGGATATCAAGTTATCCTAAAAATCCTCTAAGCAAAATAGTAATACAGAAAGGAGCTTACATTGAATAGAGGAGAGACTGATCAGTACACCAATGTTAAAAAGATCTCCAGTGTATAGAATAATATTTTATGGTGGAGGGGCATCTACATTTGTGATTGTAAAGGGCCTGTCAAGATGTCTTCTGAGTCTGCTGTTCTGCAAACCAATTCTTTTAACCTCCATGATGGGACACAGAGAGGCAGACACACTACTAGAAAACGCACCTGGGAACTGAGGAGGAAGGGAAACAGAGGGCCTAATTTACAAGGCCTTTGCGCCACTGTTGCGTCATTGTTTTTGATGCAGTGGTGCTCTAAGCAGTGCTTAACACTCCTCCATATTTACAAACAGATACATTGGGCACAAGGCGTCAGTTTGTAAAGACTTGCGTCACATTATACCTGCGTCAGTTATAAAGTATGAAAGGTAGGCATTTCCGGGCAAAAAGCCATGCAGAACTGACACAGTGAAATATACAACATTTCATCGTGCCATTCTGTGACTTCACTGCATCAACAATTTAACGCATGCTCAGAGCAGGCGTGTTCTGCTTTCCTTCTTATCTCGTATCAGAGCTTACAGAACATATCAAGAATGCACTTCTGAGTTCAAAGAAGACCTTTATTGTTGTTAATTCTTCCCCACCCACAAGTTCGTGAGAGACGAATTATTAGATTTCAAGCACACATTCAAATGAGTAAAAGTATCACAGCAATGAAAACAAAATATATCACAGTACTTCTCAGTTGCAATGTACACAGCAGGTTATATTTATAAGATAGCAAAACAAATACTTCACCGTGTGAGAAACTATTTACAGCTTCATCTTTCTGGGGTCTGCAAGTTGATGACTCCGGTTAACTGCGAGAAAGAGATTATCTACCCACACGGGAGACTGGCAACTGGCGCCAAGTTCCAGTCCGAAGTCAGGCAGTTTCGAATCTTATTCTCTAAAGCCCCGAGCCATCCTTACAAAAGCGTGCCCCCTCCTCTCAGACTCGGGAAAACTACGCAAGCCTTTGGAGACTGGCCAGATCTCCTAGACTTCTCCTCTTCCCAAGCCTGAGCAGAAAGGAAAACACCAAATGTACTCTCTCTTATCAGGTCTAGTCTGGTGTGAAGAAAACATCTTGGTTCATCTTGTGGAAAAAACACAACTTGGAAAAATACAGCTTGGATTCTCAACTGCAATGTCTAACTGCACGTTAAAGGCAATAGGCAGCTAACCTAAATATCAAATGTAATGTCTAATGTCATGTCAAAGCCAATAGGCAGCTGGACTGAATACAAAATGTAAGGTCTAATATCATGTCAAAGCCAATAGGCAGCTGAGCTGAATACAAAATGTAATGTCTAATATCATGTCAAAGCCAATAGGCAGCTGAGCTGAATACAAAAAATAATGGCTAATGCCATGTCAAAGCCAATAGGCGGCTAAACTGAACAAAACATATAATGTGCTACTGGTGAACATTGAGCAACTAATATGCGCAGTGGTGAAACACAAAGTCATTGGTCAAACATAATCAATAGCATCACAAGGCGTTAAACTGAGGCAGAGCTTTTTCCTATGGGAGCCTTCCACGCATTGCTGGAGTAGCATCATTTTGTTGCCGCTAGTCCAGCAATGCGTCATTTTAGCACTACAGATGCATCAGAATTTCTGACACATTTGTGGAAACGTGTTCCATGGAGCTCGGTATAGTAAATACAGCGTATCCATGGCATTGTTAGGCAGCGCATCGGGGCCAATGCATCAGTTTCTTGTAAATGAGGCCCAAAGTTTCTAAACTGAAAGAACAAATAAGGACAAAACAGGGGAACTGGGAACTGGGACCTGCGAAGCCTAGGTGACGAGGCCAAGGGGAGGCTAGATGCATCCACATTTCAAGCCACTGGGGTGGGATTGTGGGAGCAGAACCTGGGTAGCTATGTATTTTTAGGGAAAGCAAACAGGTTTACAAAAGGTCCCCTGAATCTTCAACGTAATCTCCTGAAGATGAATGGACATATGGATGGGTCTTAGGGGGATGGAAGTCTCCTGCTTAATCTGTTTATCTGTCTGATTCCTGATGTGAGAAGCCCTGAAGGAGAGAAGATACATTTTCGCCCAAACCTCTAACTTTAGGGATACTAGACATAGAAAACACTATTGAGGTCCTCCTTATCAGTTCACATAAGCACAGTCAATTAATTGTGTGTTTGTATTAGAACATGTTGTCCCTTCATTTGATGCTGGAAGTGACAGGGATTGATATACTGTAGAGAGATCCCTTCAGTTTGAAGAGTGCCTGTGGCCTGTCAGTGACCAGTGTCCTTGAGCTGACAGTGCCTCCAAGGTACGCCATCCAAAGGAGCTGACTCACTTTGTTAGCACCATCTGGAACCTGCGTTAAGTGAAAAAACTCACACTAAGGAATTTGGGATCAGCCACCAGTGAGGATGTAGAGAACTTGACAGAGGAGGCAACAGGTTGTAGCTCTGAGGATCCGTATTCCAATAATCTAGAGCATGAAGTAGAAGAGAGGGTGGATACAGATGTTATCAAGATACTGTAAGTATGCATGAGGCTATATGTCACTAAACTCTCAAGAACAGTCTGGCTGGAGCCTGACTGTGAGGCAATATAGATAATTGTAGATGGGTATCAGTTAATTACAGGGATGTTTCTCACTGCAGGGTTCTGAGTGACATCAATGGACAACGACAGTAAAGCGAGAAGTTTAGCCCCACCCACATGCATGAAGTGTTAGCCCCCACCCCCTGAGGTTCAAGTATAGTGCGCCCCTGGTTGCCCCTACAACCCAGTTGTTCAGAAAGGGGAAGACTTTCTAGTGGTCTGAATAAGTGGACCAGGCGTTTCACATCTTTAAAAGGAAATTTACTTTTGCACCTGTGCTACAACATCCAGCTAACAATCAACCCTTCTGTATTGAGGCAGATGCCTCCCAGGTAGCTGTGCGTGGAGTGTTACCCCAGAAAGATCCAGAATCTGGTCATTAAGTCCCATTGCACATTATTCCAGCAAATTACTAGAGGCAGAACAAATTTACACGGTTGCAGAAAGGGGAATTCTAGTGATAAAACTAGTTTACAAGGAATAGAGACATCACTTATTGGGAGCAAAACACACTGTCACCATCATAAAAAAACGCTATGTTTTGGCTCAGTCATGCATTTGACTCCAAGACAGATGTTTTGATTCCCCTTGTTTAGTGAATTTGATTTTTTCATTACATATCAACCAGGTTCCAACAGTTACAATCTGACATTTTATCTAGATGTGGATATTTCTCGACAAGTTCCAAAAAGGCAGATTCACCTAATATAATCCCACAGAGCAAAATAATAGCAGCATGCAAGGTAGATACATTCTTAGGTAAGTTGGCTGAAGAAGTTAAAAAGTTCGATCCTTAAAAATGGGTTTAAGATCCAGATCACACTGTAAATAACTTGTTCTATCATGGAAGGTGTCTGTTTGTTTCAACTGTCAAACGTGTTCATCAGGTAATCGAGTGGAACCATGATACTGCTTTAAAAACATCCTGATTAATTGTAAAAAACAATTTTAATGAAAAACAATTCATAGAGATATCCAATACTATGTTTCAACCTGTCTGGTTTGTGCCAGGAACAAAGCTTCAGTGCACCTATGAGTTTGTTACAGCATTTGCCCAAACCCCCACTACCATGGCACAACATAAGTTTAGACTTTATCAATCATTTGTCTGATGCACATAAGCATACCACAATCCTGGTTGTGGTGTTTGTTTTTGCGTAGAATGGCTCATTTCATTCCTCTCACTAAACTCCCTAATTCAACAGAGCTGAGCAACATTATCATTCAGCACATTATCTGATTACACGGTCTACTATCCAATATTAATTCTGACCATAGGCCGCAGTTCACGTCCTAATTTTGGAAGGCACTGTACATCTCTAGGTATTGAGGTCACTCTATTGTCTACCTATCATCCCTAAACTCATGGGCAGATGGAGCAAGTAAACCAATCCCTAGAACACATTGGGGGTCATTCTGACCCTGGCGGTAAATACCGCCAGGGCCGGGGTCGGCGGTAGCACCGCCAACAGGCTGGCGGTGCTCCGCCGGGCATTCTGACCGCGGCGGTACAGACGCGGGCAGAAGCGGAAAGCCGGCGGTGTACCGCCGACTTTCCGCTGCCCATGGGGATTCTGACACCCCATACCGCCATCCTGTTCCTGGCGGGTCGCCCGCCAGGAACAGGGTGGCGGTATGGGGTGTTGTGGGGCCCCTGGGGGCCCCTGCAGTGCCCATGCCAATGGCATGAGCACTGCAGGGGCCCCCGTAAGAGGGCCCCACAAAGAATTTCAGTGTCTGCTTTGCAGACACTGAAATTCGCGACGGGTGCAACTGCACCAGTCGCACCTTCCCACTCGACCGGCTCCATTCGGAGCCGGCTTCCTCGTGGGAAGGGTGTTTCCCACTGGGTTGGCCGGCGGACTTTTGGCGGTTGCCCGCCAGCCCAGTGGGAAACCCAGAATGACCGCCGCGGTCTTTTGACCGCGGTACGGTCTTCTGGCGGTTCCCGCTTGGCGGGCGGCTCCTGCCGCCCGCCAAGCTTAGAATCAGGCCCATTGTTCGCTGCCGGTTATCATCTGTTATCAACCTGTGGGACCAGCTCTCCCTTTGGCTAAATTTGTGTACAATAACAGTAGTCATTCTGCCACTGGCTGCTCCCCCTTTTATTTCATGTCTGGGCACCATCCACGGTTTCTCCCATGTTAGAAGAGAAACCCTCCTCCTTGGTGCCCTCTGCAACAGAACGTTTAAAGGGACTACACCTAATCCAGGAAAAGGCAAATGATTATCTTGCCAGGGCCAACCAGACAATGAAACTGCAGCCGATAAAAATTGTTTCTCAAGAACTAGAGTCCAACTTGTAACCTGAAATTGGAAATCCCTCATAAATTACAACCACGGAACATTGGGCCATTTCCTACACTTGAAATGTTAAATCCAGTGCCAGCCAACCTATTCCTCTTGGCTGAGTATACAATCCACCCGGTATTTTATGTCTCTCTATTAAAGCCTTATAATGGTGGAATCAGAGCTGACATTCCGCCTCCTCCATCCCGGTTCACGGTCACTTACAGTATGAAGTTCAGCGTATCTTAGACTCTAAGCGCATCCAACATTGTTTATACTACCTAGTAGAGTGGAAGGGATATGGTCATTCTAGGGGCTCCTGGGAAAAGATTCTTTTGTCCATGCTCCCCATCTAGGGTGGCACTTTCATGCCCTTTTTCCCAATAAGCCCTGACAAGTTAGGCAGCCTTTGAGAGGAAAGACTGTCATGATCTCAGCCACGGCTTGCACACATGACTCCCACATGAACTCCTTAGGCCAAAAATATGACCACTAGGTCCTGGAAGTCGAAGGCCCAATCCCCCAGGGTTTGAGTTCCACAGGTATAGTCTTAGGCAGTCTAACTAAAGTGCGTAACCTTAGTGAATCCCTGGTTGCAGCGGTAGCCTGTATTCATCCATAAAATCCCTGGCGGTAGTGGTAGGCCAGAACATACCCATATGGAAACTGTTGCAAGATCTCAAGGTCACACGTGTTCCAGCAGACATCTTGGACGGAGCGGTTATAAAAACTGCACCCCAAGCACAAGACGTTGCTTGGCCTCACCTTTGTGTTCAACTCACTTGTTCTTTGGACTCTCCTGCGGCACCTCCTGTTTTCTCCCATGACGCCTCCCAATTTCTCAAGCCACACCAACTGGCTCCTCGGCTCTGCCACCTTCCATCTACGGACTTCGTTTCCTACCGATACCTGGGAACAAGAAAGAGAAAGACTATGTTAATACAAAGTATTTGCAACCGCATGCAGCGCTGCTCGACAAACCTAAAGCTGATTAGCTGACTGAAGCATGGAAAAAGGAAAGTAGGGTTTTCAGCAACCAGACTATGGATAAACAAGATTTGACTTGGCATCCTGTTTTCCTTCCTTTCACATTTGCCCCCAGTCTTATACGGAAAACCCACAGACAGGTGTCATATGAGGCAAAGCTGGTACTCAGGCAACCATACAGTGGAGACACAAGAATTATCTTGCCATCCTATTCTCTGTCTTTCAAATGAGCCCAACGTGTTTTATGTAAACCTGGGAGACCTGGCATGCAGGCTCTGATACTAAAACACTGTAATTTAAAAAAGGATGCTTGTAGCTCCCCACCTGAGAGGTTTAAAGAACTCATCTTTGCCCATTAAATTCAGCCTATTATTTGCTCCTGGGAAGAATTTTGCCTATTCAAATGCTAATCAGTGGCTAGCAGAAGTAAGACAGCAAATGCAAATTTAGCCCCCAGGAAAGCGAGCCAATGAAAGAGTACCTTTGTAAGAGTGTTACTTTTCCTTAATAGTTATTAAAAACCTGATTTCATCATTGAATTGTTTTTTTTTGACAACTATAAAAATAGTTGTTTCATTAATTTTCTAGCTTGTCCCATTCCCAAGATTCAGTATTAGGATATTTTATTTGTACTTTGTTTTTTCACAAACGACAATAGGGCATACCACAGTGCAAAATAGCTTTTGAGTGTTTTTTGCAGTGCTACTGTTAGGCTACACTAGTAGGCCTAAAGCCAGGTTTGCACATGCCGCAGTAGTGAATGACACAATAAGTGCTGCAGATAACTAGTGGCATTTAACTTCTAGGCCCAGGGTACATTTTGTTCCATATATTAGGGACTTATAGGCAAGTAAAATATACCAATCAGGAATATTATCCAATTCAACTATGTTTAAAGAGGGAGCACAGGTACTTTACTACTGGTTAGCAGGGGGTAAAGTCCACAGTGTTCTAAAACCAGCAAAAGTATAGGGTTCAGCAAAAGGCAAGAAATCTAAGGTGAACAAGCAGAAAAGGTGAATTTCCTACAATGATCCTCTTGGGAGTTGGCCAGTCAATGGACAATTTAGCAATTTGCAAATAGGTGCAATGGCATTCTCCTTTGCTGCTACAGAAATGGTGATTCCTTTAGATTTTTCTGTCATAACAAGTGGATCTCACTGACATCCAGGCCACAGGGGTAATTGATGTGCAACATACTAAGAGGGTCATAATGACCCTGGTGGTCCTGCTCCGCCCCGCCGGCAGTGGCAGCCAAACCGCTGACAGCGTGGCGGTGCAGGACTGCCAAATTATAACAATGGAAGTGAACTGGCTGTATTGCAGCCAGTTCCCCACCTGTACCGCCAGGGGTGTAGGACTGCCTGGCCAAAGGTTGTCCACCTTCGACCCAGCAGTCCACCTAACACTGCCGGCGGTATTTTGAGCATCCTTACTGCCAGGGATTCTGTGGCAGCAGCCCCGCCACGAAATCCCTGGCGGTAACGATACTGGCGACAGGAATGCTCATTCCTGTCCCCACTACAGGTCTCCCCAACCCCCCTCTATGTATGACCAATCCCGACTCCATCAGGAGCCCCCACCCCCCAAGAAGTAACACCCCCGTTCCCCATTCTGAACCCCCCACGATCCCCATTCTCAACCCCTTTCCCACCACGATCCCCATTCTAAACCTCCCCTCCCCCAATCCCCATTCTGAACCCCCTCCCCCGATCCCCATTCCGACCCTCCCGCCCCCGTACATCCACGCAGGCACACATCACACATACATACATACACACACACATACACGCACATCCATTCACACACACAGCCACGACACCCCCCAACCCCCGTCTACACGCATTCACACACTCACACATACACTTGCATACACACACACAACACCCCCACCCCCTCCATTCACACAAACACACACCCCCATTAATGCACACAACACCCCCCTCCCCCTCCCCTTCAGGTCGATCACCTTACCTGGTGGTCACGGTGGTTGTCCGAGAGGGAACGGGGTCCATGGCGCTTGCTGTGCCACCAGCGACCCGCCAACACAACCTTGCCACACCTATTACTAAGTCGTAATAGGCGTGACGGTGCCAGCAGAGCAACCTCCACTGCACCGCCAACCGCAAGTATGGCTGCTGGCGGCTGTCCACCCAACTTATGGCGGAGAGCAGCCAGCAGTCATAATATGGCGGTCTGATGACCGCCATCACTGGCGGTCTTGTGGTTGGCGGGACTTCAGCAGTCTATGTTGTAGACCGCTGTAGTCATAATGAGGGCCTAAGTGTTATGGTCTATACAGTACAATACTACGTATAGCCCTGGGGTGGTGGTAGTGCCCTGGGTGCGGGGGGCTGAGCGCCTCCCACACATATTTTCTGCATCTCCCCAGGGAGGTGGAAGTACCCCGGGGCTACGGGAGGGCCTGGTGGACCCCCGTTACACATAAATAATGACCCCGGGACTAGGCCCACCCGGGGGCTTAAAAAAGACGAAGGGCGGGTCCCGTGTTTCATTAAAAAAAAAACAAATTACAGCAGATTTGCAGATCCATTGCGACTCTCGCTGTAAATTTTAAAAAAAATGCTTTTTAGCCCTAGTGGGTCCCTCTGGGGACCCACCACCAGAACTAAGAGGTCAGGGTGTCTCTACCCTGGCCCCTTTTCTTATTTTTTACATTTTTGTCTAGGACCTGGCTCAAGCCGAGCTCCAACATGGCTTCCCTCTTGAAGTGTTGACAGCTAATCAGATCTCAGCAAGAGATCGGGAGGGGTCGCAAATCCAAATCCTTCATGTTTCTATATATACAAATTTGGATTTTCTTTAATTTCTCTCAAACTACTGAACAGATTTACACCAAATAACAAAAAGGGCTCTTCCTGGACCAAGAGCTACCTTTCTGCCAAATCTGGTGTAATTCCGTCCAGTGGTTTTGGCGCTATCGCTGTTCAATTTGTCCTATAGGAATTAACATTGAAAATGCTCTAAATTTCACCCCCCTTTATCTCGGCCCCTGGAACTTTCCAGACAGCAGCTCACGTGATTGTCAAATTGTTTGGGAACTTTTCGTGGAGATTCGTCAAGCGGCGGTAAAGATATAGGACAGTAAAAACAGCCTTTTCTCTAGAAACAAGGTCCTAACTATAACTACCTAGTGGCAAAAGCCACGAAGTTTTATATCTATCTATCTATCTATCTATCTATCTATCTATCTATCTATCTATCTATCTATATATATATATATAAAATTATATATATATATATCTACATGTAGTAAGGACTGGGCAACAACATTTTCTTTTAATTCATCAGTGTGTGAAGTTTAGGACATAATTTTTTAATCTTCAAGTTGCAAAGGTTTAAAACATAACAAGAGCAAAAAAGGAGGCCAGTGTAGCAGTGGTAACATTTCTACTGCAACACTGGGTCATTACCATGCTTTGTCAGCCATTTCCTACCAGTTTCAAATAGCAATGTACCTCCATTTACTTATATGCTGGTAGTCACGGGACAGGACTTGGCAGTTGGAAAGGGGAAACATACATCTTGTTTGGTGCTGGCTATGGTGTTTCTCTGTTATCATATAAATATTTTTGTATATCACCGTTTTTTAAATAGGAAAATGGCCATTTTAACACTACTACGTCCTACTGCTTTATACTGTACTATATTATAACACCTTCTTGCCTTATTGTTGACATAAATCTGGGATTAACGAGGTTAGTAATTTCCATAATTTATGGAAAATAAAGAATTCATAGGTTTGCAATAATGCCTGTGAAATATGTGTTTTGAAATAATTGCCGTAAGGACATTATAATGTGATGCACAACTCTGTAGTATTGATTTTCATCATTAATGTTGAGGTTTGGGGCCAGATGTATCAATGTTTTTTGCATTTGCAAACGGTGCGAATGCCCGTTTGCGAATGCAAAAAGACAGTTCAGAATGTATGAAAGACATTCTGAACGCAATTTTAAGGAATCGCAAAAATAGCGATTCCTTAAAATTGCAACCCTGTTTAGAGAGTCGCAAATTGCAACTCTCTAAATAAGAAATCGCAAATAATGATTCCTTATTTGCGATTTCTTAGCACATGTATGAAGCCATTTCTAAATGCGATTTGGGCATTTAGGAATCGCTATTTACCACCAGGATGAACCTGGTGGTAACCATGTGCAAAATAAAAAAATGCATTTAAAATGCATTTTTAAAATGTACATGTAAAGCACACATGCCCTTTTGGCATGTGTGCACCTTACATGTCCCCCAAACAAATTTGGGGGTGCAGCAGAGGGGGCCTTAGGCCCCCAGCACCCTGGGGTTTTGCATTTCCAAAATTGCGATTTCTGGTTAAGAAATCACAATTTTGGAAATGCAAAACATTCGCAGATATGGGCCAACAGGTCCATAGGTGCGAATGGGGACAGATTCTCTATTTGCGATTCGGTAATAGCATTTGCGATTTTTAAGAAATCGATAGTATCGAGTCGCAAAAATCATACATACCTTTTTGCATTTCTGAAATAGCGATTTCTGAAAAATCGCTATTTGAGAATCGCAAATCGGTTGTATGATACATCTGGCCCTTGGTGCTTTAGCACTACATAATTCACTGCTTATACATTGAGGTAAGGTGGGACAAAACTATGCATGTTCGCTACTGGTACAAATAATGGCTTGAGCTCAGGTCGTGTCCTGCCTCCAGAACCGATTGGGCATGGTGTACAGGTGTGTCCAGCAGGCACTAGGCATGATCTATATAAGACCCGACATTACTAAGACGTGATTTTTTTAGCTTGTCAAAATTAGAATGATGTTGGTGCCTAAAACTGCAGATCTTACAAAACCTCCTCTTTTCTTTTTGCCTGCTCCCTATGCATCTTCATGCCCCATATGTGCTTGTTCATGGCCCTTACAGATATACAATTATCTAACTGGGCATGGTTCGCTGTTAGTCTGACATTTACACAGTGTTATCTACTTGAGCACTAGGAATTCAGTCTGCCCCTCTTTACAAGTACCGGGCAGAGACCAAGTCTCACACTCTTGTACACAGCTGGCTTGCTAATCACTGACCAACTCAAAGAGGTATCCTCAGTAACTCACTGACTCTCACATGTATCTTTAATAAAGTTATAGTGAACACATACAAATCTTTTTATCCCCTCACCCCTGAACCTCATCAAGAATGAAAAGAAAGCCCTTTAAAAACTGGACTCTGATGGCGACACTCAAAAAAGTAATAAAAACACTGCATGAAAAAAGGCTCTCTAAAAAATAAACTCCTATTCTACTCCTATGACACTGTCTCATCCCTCCCCACGGCTAAAAGTCTTCTTACATTCTCTAAATATAGAGAAAATTATAAAATTCCACATGAAAGGAAATTCACATTTTCTGTGCGAAGAGTCAAAGTCTGAATAATCATATAAATGTACAACAGCAATGTCCCTTCAGCCCTCTCCACTGATGCTTGATAAATTACAGTCCCTCATCTGGGATTTTTTTTGAGAGGGCAGAAAGGCACAGGTGGTTAAGTCACAGGCGTATCTTTCACAAGCACAGGGTGATTTGAAAGTCCCTAATCTACAAGGGTGCTATCAGGCAGCGCAGCTGTGATACATGGTGGAGTGGCCTTGGTCTAGCACCCAAAAACATTGGTGCTTCATTGACCAGGCAGTGACTGGTATCCCAATTTGGAAGGTGCCATGGCTGCCAAAGCCACACTGGCCTGCGGGTGTGTATATCTCCCCAGTGTTGCACACCACGGTGAGAGTGTTGGATAAGGTGCAACTTCGTCATGGACTTTCCATCCCTCTGTCCCCGCAGACACCGATAATAGGAAACCTGGACATTCTCCTGACGCAATGTGGCTCTGTGTTTGCTGCATGGCAGAAGGCCAACTGCAAGTGGGTAGGCAACCTGTTTGATGTGAATGGCCTCCTGGACTACCCACAGATTCAGTCGGCCTTTGGGATCCCCTCTACAGCCGGTTGGCAGTACATGGCTTTATGCCACTGGCCGATGCAGCCCTGGCTTTATCCCCATTCTAGCCGTCCCCTCACCCCCTTTGAGAAATGTCTCCTTACTCACTCATACGAAAAATGCATCCTTTCTGATATTTATACTTTTCCCAGCACCCCGCGGAAGCCCTCAGAAGTCAACCGTGCAGCATAAGTGGGAGGGGGAGTGTGGACGCACCTTTATGGACATGGAGACCAGCTGTAGCCTTCACCACGCACATGCCTCTGCCCGTAGCACTACCAGTAAAGAGATGTTCTTTAAGATCGCCCACTACTGGTATTTCACTCCAGCCAGGGTGGCCCAATGGAATGCGAGTAAAGCAGCTCATTTTGGCACCATTGCAGGCAGACAGGCACCCTTATACACTTGTTTTGGCAATGCCCCAAACTCAACTAATTTTGGGATGAGGTACTGACTGCAGTGAACGACATGTTTGATACAGACATTCCCAGGTTTTCCAGCTATGCTCTTCTGGGCCTCCCTAATCCCTTGATGTACCCTCTATCGTCTACTCGGGGGTGGACGATCACCTTGGCACTAGCAGCAGCTAAGCAGGTCCTCCTCTCCAGATGGGGCATGGATGTGATCCACACACACCTGGATTGGCTACACAAAATTTGGGAACAACTGGGAATGTGGAAACTGACTGCAGTGGTGGCCCACTCCCTACCCCAATTTGACAAGATTTGGGGAACTTGAATCCGCTATCTCTTGGAGGAATTCCGAGAATTATCATGCCCGTAATATCCGTGGATCCTTCGATTAACCCACCCAGATCAAGACTCCTCCACACCTCCTACCTGATGGCCTCTAGTTTGCTTACACTTTCCGACTAATACTGTGTTGAGACTGGTGTCTTGTTCACCACCCCACACCCCCAGGCCATTCCTGGTACCATCCTGCCCTCTCCCCCCTTTATTGTGAATTTATCTTGTTCCTACTCTTAGCCCATATGTAACTGATGTTGATTACTTCCCCACTGGCTGGTGAATGTAGGTTGGTTGCTGTAGTATTTTTGTTGTTTTATTGATACTAATTAAAACAGATCTTAAACCTAAATTTACAGCAGCAAAATCATTATTCCAGCCTGAAGAGCAGTCTGAAACTCCTTGGCTCACACTATAAAATGCTTCTGAACATCAAAGGAAATCTTTGTACACATTGCCACAGAGGTCTCAGCCTCCCAACCCCAGCTACTGAGTACTCACTATCCCACTGCCACATCAGACCTCGAGTAAAACCACTAAGGCCCTCATTATGACGTTGGCGGTAAATCCCACTTACCACCACGCTGACTGCCGCCAACATACTGCCACCGCCGCAGATATCCGTTCACCATATTATGATACACACACACAACAATCCGTCACTATCCAGCCACAGACACAAGTCCGCCACACCAAAGGTCAGTTATGTATCAAAACCCACACCGTTACGCCAATAGAACTACACCCTTCACATTATGACCCACGCATCACCATGGTGGACATTCAACAGCGGTACACCATTTGCGGTACACACCACCGCGCTCAAAATACACACACACAAACAAAACAACACCACATTGTTCAATTTAAATAACACACACCTGACACCCATACACACACACCACGCCCACACACTCACACCACTATAAAACACCCCCCCACATTACCCACAACCATTTTCCATTACAAACCATTGGCATGAGACAGACACCACAACTACAGACAAAACCAGAGCCACACACCACCTACACCTATTCACCACCCACACACCCCACATCACACACACCAACACATCACCCTACACACACTCACCTACACACCTCACACAACCATGGCACCACATAGACACCCCATATTCTCAGAGGAGGAGCTAAGGGTCATGGTGGAGGAAAACAACCGGGTAGAGCCACAGCTATTTGGAGCACAAGTGCAGCAGATATCCATTTCTAGGAAGATGGAGCTATGGCGGAGAATCGTGGACAGGGTCAACGCCGTGGGACAGCACCCAGAACAAGGGACGACGTCAGGAAGAGGTGGAACAACCTAGGGGGGAAGGTGCATTCCATAGCAGCAAGACACCAACTCACTGTACAGACGGTGGGCCCCCACAACTAACAGCATGGGACGAGCTTGTCTTGGCTTGGCAATCATGCATCCTGAGGGCCTGCCAGAGTAGCAGGAGGACAGTATTCTGGTAAGTCAACTCTATACTACTACTACTACTCCACTACCTGCATGCCATCACATACCCCCACCCTCACCCTCACTCCCATCACTCCACCACTTCCCACACACCCCACCATCACATCCCACCCATCCCAATGGCAAGCCCTGCATGCACCACCAATGCATGGACATCAATCACAGCCCTGCATGGACACCTATCATTAAAGCCTGCACACTAGATAGAATCAGCTAGCCCATCATATGCCAACTTACACAAGTTAAAGCTGCCAGAGCAACTATAACCAAATAGGGTAACCCACTGATTCACAATATGTCATACACAGAAACAATAACACAGCATTTACCTCCCCAGAGGTATCCCAGCCAATGTCAGCGGAGAAAAGGTGCCAGCACTATCCAGTCCTCCAACTGAAGAGGTCCACAGTGATGACATCAACTCTGGTTGCCTGGATCTGGATGACCAACCTGGCCCATCAGGGACCTCTGGACAGTTGGTTACCCAAGCACAGTCACACACCACCACAGAGCATCCCCCATCTGGAAACACCACCACAGCACCCACCCAGCGTACTCATAACTCTGTCCCCAGGACAAGTCAATCACTACAGGGACCCCAGGGCACACCTCATACCCAAGAAGACAATCAGGGACCTTGGGTCAATGGCAGTGGGCACACTGTTCAGGGGACACAGGCACAGGCCAACAGGGAAACTGGGAGGAGTGCTGTGTGCCAGGGGGAGGGCAGGAGCAGGGAACCGACTCTCCAGGAGGCACTGACCGAAATCCTGGGAGCCTACCAACATTCCCAGGATATGCTGGGCCAGATCCTGGACAATGTGCAGGAGAGCAGGCAGCTGCAGGAGGGACAGTACCAGGGGATCTGGGAGGACTTGCAGGCCATCAACACCACCCTGGTCTCCATAGCAGGGGTGCTGGCAGACTTGGCCAACATCATGAGGGAGGCAGTCTCACAACAGCGGGCCCCTGACATCTGAACTGCCTTGCACTTCCGGTGCCGCTAGTGGACATGAGGCCCCGCCACAGGACTCACAGGCCACCAGCACCCCTCCCCCTGCAGAAGGAGAACCACCCCGCAAACGTTCCCTGCGATCCAGGCAGAATCCAGAGACTATTGCCAAGACCCCCACCAGGAAATTAGACTCTCCTGATGTTCACCCTTGTGTCCCACTCTGTCACCCTGTCCACCTTGAACTGCCATTGCTCCCCTTCCTATGTCCCCTTGGACTACGCACCTGTGCTACAAACAGACTGGAACTATACCCTGGACTTTCCTCCATCATCAGCCCATCCCCTTGAACTTGCCCCTCAATATCTTAGCACCTCAATAAACACCTCTGGAAAAAATACAAGTAAGGAGTATGTAAGATTTTTTAAGTATGTATTCGTTTAACCAGGTTCAAACATTGCAATTCAACTGTACAGTAATGTTCACATAGGAAAGAGCTGTAGTGTCCTGAAGTGATCACACCAGGAGCAATAGTGGGGCACCAACATCTGCTAAATGAATTGCCAAAGGGTACAGTGAGTGGGCATAGAAGTGGGAAATAACAGCACGCTAGTGCCAAAGATAATCTAAATAATGACAATGAAATGTGAAGTAACACTGTCTTACCTGTGTGTCATTGGAAATATTGTCGTATCACTGCTGTGCTGTTGTCCTCATCCTCATCCTCTGCCTCCTCATCATCACTGTCCATAGGGTCCACTGCTGGCCCACGGGCATCTCCAGCGTCCTCCTCCTGCAGAAAAGGCACATGGCGTCTCAAGGCAAGGTTGTGCAACATGCAGCATGCCACGATTATCTGGCAGACCTTCTTGGGCGAGTAGCACAGGGATCCACCAGTTAGATAGAGGCACCGAAACTTGGCCTGCAGGAGGCCAAAGGTACGTTTGATTATCCTTCTTGTTCGCCCATGTGCTTCATTATAACGTTCTTCTGCCCTTGTCCTGGCATTCCTCACAGGGGTCAGTAGCCATGATAGGTTGGAGTAACCTGAGTCACCTGCAAATATCGTGGGGCAACATTTAGCCACACACTATCCTCTATGGCCCACACCATACCCATACACCAACATATGCTGGGAGGAGACCAGGGCTCACCTACTAGCCAAATCCATCGCCTCTGTAGTTGGGGCATCACATTTGGGATGCTGCTATTCCTCAGGATAAAGGAATCATGCACAGACCCAGAATATTTAGCATTGACGTGGGAGATGTACTGGTCCGCCAAGCACACCATCTGTACATTCATGGAGTGATAACTTGTACGATTTCTGTACACTTGTTCATTTTGCCAGGGAGGTGGTGCAAATGCAATATGAGTTCCATCAATCGTCCCAATTATGTTGGGGATATGTCCCATTGCATAGAAGTCAGCTTTCACTGTGGCCAAATCCTCCACTTGGGGGAAAACAATGTAGCTGCACATGTGTTTAATCAGAGCAGACAACACTCTTGTCAGCACTACTGAGAACATTGGCTGTGGCATTCTTGCTGCCAAGCCCACTGTCACTTGGAAAGAACCTGTTGCCAAGAAATGGAGCACAGATAGGACTTGCGCAAGAGGGGGATCCCAGTGGGGTGACCGATAGCAGATATCAGGCCAGGCTCCAGTTGGGCACACAGCTGTGTGATTGTGGCCCTGTCCAGTCTATAGGTGAGAATAATGTGCCTGACCTCCATTGTTGCCAAGTCCACCAGGGTTCTGTCGACGGGGTATGTCTCCATCTCCTATTCATCCTCAGCGGTTGCAGTCTAAGGGACAAAAAGAGTGAGGAGCCGGTCACAAACTGAACATTGGAGACACAACAGTACAATGCATGATGTTAACTAGTAATGGGTAAGTGGGATTTGTCCTGTATGTCTAATTTTTAACTGTGACGCAGTTATTAGCCAGGGCCTGCCCCCCCCAAATGGTGTCCCCCTGTCCTGTGTGGAGGGACAGGTGAAAGTGAGGTAATTCTGCTGACATTGTGCGCCGTTGCGGTAGGTAGTCGGGAACCGCTGTGCAACTCCTCGTTGGATAACATTGGGCCCTATGGGGTACAGTGGCCAATGATGATGTACGCCGGCAGTGACGGTATGCACCTCCGCGGACGTGACCGCCATTTTCTATCTGATTCCTCACTTGCTACCTGACCTTCAACAGGAGAGGACCTGCACTACATGTGCTGCTGTGACCTGTGTCTGGAACCTACCATGGCCTGTGTGACTGGGGAAAGGGCCCCTGCCTTCACCTCGGTGGGTCGAGTTGGAGAGACTGGTTTATGGGGTCCTACCCCAGTGCGGACTGCTGTATGGGCCTCCAGACCAACAGGTGATTACACTGTGGGTACGATGCATGTAGCCTGAATTCATGGAGTGGTGTGTGTGAAGGCCTCGTGTAGGGGGGTTGGGTGGACGTCTCCTGGGCGGCATACAGCTTGTGTGCTTGGCCATGTTTGTGTAAATGGTAAGGGAGAAGCACAATTGGGAGTACGGGGTTCTTGTGTCAGGGGCAGATCAGTAGTGCATCATTTGTAGTACTGAGCCCCTCGTGGACCTCAACTCGAAGCGGGAAAGGGGTGGACTGAAGTGTATGGGGTGGGAGGGGAATTTCCTTTACGGACTAGGTGGTCTCACACACTCAATGGTGTCATGCTTCATCATATGACCACCTAGCCCCACCCAGGTAGGACAATGCCACCTGGGCGGACTCGACCCAAAAGGGCCTTTTCATTTTAGATAGGAGACCCAGTGAGTCATTGCTCTCACCTTGGCGTCCCAGTCCTCTTTTTAATCACATCAAACAGAACCTCCTATTAAAATACTTACATAGGTATCTGTTTAGGTGTTTTTATTTCCTAGTCTAGCTGGATCCCGTTCCAGAATCAGAATTGATTTACACACTCCCTCCTGTTCCTTTAACAGTGAGGTCGAGTCCGCCCAGGTGGCATTGTCCTACCTGGGTGGGGCTATGTGGTCATATGATGAAGCATGACACCATTGAGTGTGTGAGACCACCTAGTCCGTAAAGGAAATTCCCCTCCCACCCCATACACTTCAGTCCACCCCTTTCCCGCCTCGAGTTGAGGTCCACGAGGGGCTCAGTACTACAAATGATGCACTACTAATCTGCCCCTGACACAAGAACCCCGTACTCCCAATTGTGCTTCTGTGTTGGTTTTTGGGAGTTGAGTACGGTTGAGTTCTCCATTGACCCCCCACTCCCAGAACTTCTCTCCCTGTGTGTTATGATAAATGGTAAGGGAAACAGGTATGGTGGGCCATAAGTGTAACTGGCCGGACGGTCTGACTGATACCATTTCATGTGTGTATTTCCCCTGCAGGTCAGCGCCCATCAAAAGAAGGATATATGGCGTGCCATCGCCAAGGACGTGCGGACCCTGGGGGTCTATGACAGGCGAGGCACCCACTGTCAGAAACGGTGGGGGGACCTGAGATGCTGGGCACGGAAGATGGCAGAGGCTCAGCTGGGGATGGCGTCCCAATGAGGAAGGGGTGCCCTTCGAACCCTGACCCCCCTGATGGCCCGAATACTGGCGGTGGCCTATCCAGAGCTGGACGGACGCTTGGGGACATCACAGCAGCCACAAGGAGGTGAGTACAGTGCCCATCATCACAACTTACGCATGGTAGGGTGGTATCCGGGTAGGTGATGTGTGTCAGTGGGTGTCCCTAAGCCAGGCCTGACATTGCAGAGTAGACCCCCTGTTGGCCAGGGTTCTGAATTGATAATTCTGTTACCTAGCTCGTAGGCATCCACAACTGGTCAGGGCTGGCTGGGTCCCAGGTGTGCTGCATTTGGCACTGTGTGCCCCTCCCCATGCCTTGGTGGCTAGCATTATAACTGGTAGTGCAATGCATAGTACGTAGGGCTTTCCCTGTGTGTGAGTGTGCTGTGTATGCCATCAGTGGTGTTGGTGCAGCCATTAACCCAGTGTATCCTCCATCTCTTCCCCCCCTTTTTGTTTTGTCACCCTGTCCTTATGTGCATTAGCATTATCTGGCGGAGGAGCAGAGGCACTGGCGACGGAGGGAGCTGCATCCCACAGGACCCAGGAGGCAGAGTCCACCGACTGTGAGGCACCAGTGGGAAGGAGGGGGGCACCACGGCAGAGACTGGAGGGGACAGTTCGGGCACTGATACCTCCTCCGATGGAAGCTCCCTGGTTGTGGCGGACACCTCTGTGCCCACCCCAGCTACAGGTACAGCCACCACCCCCATACAAGTACTGCCCTCCCAGCAGCCCCTCATCGAGTTGCCCGTGCCCACTCACCCAGGAGGGTGGGCATCTCCTTCGCCCTAGGCACCTCAGCCCCTGCCCCAGTGAGCCCTGCTGCCCTGAGTAAGGAGGCTATTGACCTTCTGAGATCCATCTCTGTAGGGCAGTCACCCATTGTGAATGCCATCCAGGGGCTGGCAGCCCAGATGCAACAGACTAATACATTCCTGGAGGGCATTCACACTGGATTGGCGGACCAACAGAGATCAATCTGGCCTCTTCTCTGATGGCAGCCATTGTCCCTGTGCCCACCCTTCCCCTCCAACGTCCTCTTTCCAATCCCATTCCCCTTAACCCCAACTTATCCCAAGCAAACAGGCAGACGAGCATGCACACAAGACAACACACAAGAGTGGCACAGGCAAACACAAGCACCACACATCATCCCACAGGCACTCACACAAACACCATCCAGATGCAGACATACCAACATCCACTATTTCCACTGTGCCCCCCTCCTCCACCTCCCTCCCAGTTCCGTCTATACTCACACCTTCATGCACTACATCCTCATCCACTACCAGCATCACCACCACACCTAGCAGAACACACACCTCACTGGCAGAAACCTCCACAACAGCCATGCACATGTCCCCTGTGTCCTCTCCCACTGTGTCTGTTCCCCCCCAAGGTACACAAACGCAAGCACTCAGACACCCAAAAGCCATCCACCTCACAACAGCATCCAGCCCATGCATCTGCACCCAAGCACAGCATACAGGCACCACCTACAACCACTCCCTCTTCCTCCACTCCCAAACCTTCTCCCTCTTCCCGCCCCAATGTCCGTAAGAAGCTTTTCCTCTCCACCATTGACCTCTTCCCTACCTCTCTCCCTGTCTTTCATGTCTGGCCAGGGTGGCAGTAACCCAGGCAAGCACCTCAGCCAAGTAGTCCACGGGCCAGTAGTCTCCACACCCACTCGTGGTGGGAAAGGATCCAGGGCACCTGTGCAGAGGTTGAAGGAGCCTGCACCAGGCAGCCTCAAGGAAAGGGTGCCTGTCCCAACTGCCAGCCGGAAGACCATGGAGCCAGCCCCACCTGCTGCCAGGAAAGGTAAGGAGCCAGCCCCAGCTGCTGCCAGGAAAGGTAAGGAGCCAGCCCCAGCTGCTGCCACGAAGGGCAAGGAGCCAGCACCAGCTGCTGCCAGGAAGGGCAAAGAGCCAGCACCAGCTGCCAGCCAGAAGACCAAGGAGCCAGGCCCAGCTGCTGCCAGGAAGGGCAAGGAGCCAGCCCCAGCTGCTACCAGGAAGGGCAAGGAGCCTGCACCAGCTGCTGCCAGGAAGGGCAAGGAACCAGCACCAGCTGGCATGAAGGACAAGGGGCCAGTTACAGGGACTCAGACCGACCCCCCACCACCAACCATGGTTGTGCAGCTCTCTGAGGCTGCAGGGGATAGGGGATGGGCTGGAGCCTCCCCCTCCCCACCACGAGCAGAAGCAGCAGCCCCACCACCACCATTGAGCAGCTGTCACCGCCGGTGGACGGTATGTAGTCCTGCTGCCATGGGCTGCTGTGCGGCCTGCCACCTGCAAATCCAGTGGGTATGACACCCACCTGTGAGACTGTGACCTTGCACTCCCCAGGACGAAGAGCACAGGGCTCAGCAGTGGTCAACACAGCGCTCCCGCTCTCACCTCAGTCATACCTGCTGGGAATACCCACAAGGGCCAAATGGGATAAATACCTACATAGGTTTGTTGATTTGGCATTTGTATTGTTTAAACGTTCAATCGCTATGTCTTAGAAATCGCCAGCCTTGCCCAAAAAACTATGCTGGCTGCGTAAACTGCTTAAATAGGTGTATGTGTAAACAGACACCCTTGCTGAAGCCTGCAGGACAGGGAAGTGATGGGACTGCATGTATAATATGGGATTTGTATGTCTGGAACTTGGAGGCACAGGATGAGCTGTACCCTCCATGCAGATACACCTTGTAGCTACCTGTTTAAGTGTATAGACTTAGATTATACTTTTGACAATGTGTTTATGTGCTGTTCTGCCTGATTTGCTGGTTGGTCTGTGGAAGTTATACCTGTGGGGACACTTCCCTATGCAACGCTGCAGTGTTTACACCTGGACCTGTGACAGGTTCAACAATTTATTGTGTGATCGTAGCTCACCATTGTAACTTTTTGTTCATTTTTTTCCTTGTATTGATTTCTTTGTTAGTTATTTTCTTGCATTCACATTAAAAATACAAAAAATATGCAAAAAAACAACAATCTTAATAAATTCTCCACAGTGCCAACACACAGCAAGAGAGTCAGACTACAGCTTATTAGAGCAAAATAAAATACTAACTGAAGATTAACTCCTCTTCAGATAACTAACTCTTCATCTTCTCAATCAAATCAACACTGTTTACAATTTAAAAAAAACAAAAGACCAAAAGTATGGATTTAAGGATTAAAGAATTTAGAGAAAGATCAACTAGCCTTAGAACTAGAACAGGAATTTCAAGTCTTTCCCACATCCTCATGTCAGTGATCTTACCGATAGCTATGCTGAATCATTAACAGTTAACCTCTTGGGTGCGGGTCATGACCAGTGGGGGACACCAGGGAGGTAGTTAAAAACTCCTCAGGTGCACTGCACCCGAGAATTTTCTTTTTATTTAAAAAAACCCTGGGAAACACGGAAGAACTCCCATGTCTCCCGCAACCACCTCCCAGCCTTCCCTTTGTGACGTCAGTACTCCGCAAGGTGCGCTGAAGTCACTATCTGTTTTCACCACTGAAGCTGCAAACGTGCCTCCCCGACGTACAGGAAGGCCTCATTTCAAAGGGGAGATTCTCCCCTTTCAAACGAGGCCTTCTAGAACTGGTTTCCTGGCCCTGGCCAGGAAACCCCACTAGACACCAGGGATTTCAGTTGGGGGGGTTGGCCCCCTCGGAAAACGGGCCAGGCTCCCCTCCCGGGGGCATTTAAAAAAAAAAACAGGTAGCTTTACCCCTGGGGGGGGCTGCGATCGCCCCCTGGGGTTTAAAAAATAAAAAAAATAAAAAAATGAATTTGGCAGGGGATCACCCGTGAGCATGGCGACCCCCTGGGGGGGGAAATTATTTGTTAATAAGGAAACCATATATATATATATATATATATATATATATATATATATATATATATATATATAGATAGATAAATATATATACATAGACATATCTATGTAGATATATAAACCATATATCTATATATCTATATATAGATATATCTGCATAGATAGATATATCTCTCTATATATATATATATAAATATATAGATGTATATATATAGCTGTCTATATATATATCTATATATATATAGATATATATCTATATATATAAATAGATATATATATAGATATATATATCGTCTTTACCCAGGGAGCCTGCTTCACTCTGTAATTTGTTCTTCAAGCAGTCCCAGGAGATGGCACAAATATGGTTCGACGTATTCCTTTTTTAAAAGGAATTTATTATTTCATAACAATGAAAGTGCAAAATGCGAGGTGCCCCAGAAAAAATGGCCTACGCGTTTCGGCAGAAGCCTTCGAATGTAGTGATCACTTTTGTCAACGTGTGTTTGTTTTCCCTGGGGGCTGCGATAGGCCCCCAGGAAAACCACACCCACATATAAAAGTGATATATATATATAGATATATCTATATCTATATATATATATCTATATATATATATATATATATATATATATTTATATATATATATTCACCACCAGTTCTTTTGCAGCTTTCGTCTTCAAAGTAATGCACATACTTCAACTGACGTGTTTCAACTATAGCTTTTAGGCAGCAATAAAAAGTCAAGTCTTGTGATTATGTTTCTGCTACAAAAGGATATAACTTTTATCTAGTGGCAGTTTTGATGCCATAAAGTAGCTCAGAATGTATATATGCCTACTACAAAAATCAAATCTGTATTTTATGTAAATAGCCGAGTAGATTAGTAAAGCCAGCCATTACCTGCACCATAATACAAATTAAATGTATGTGCGAGGGGGCTATGGAGAGATGAAGGGCACTTTTGCTGGGTGGTAGTGAGAGAATCGGAGAAGGAGGTAATGGGAGTGGGAGCACCAATAATGATTGTTGGACTGGGCGCTAGAGGCGCTAAAGACTGGGACGATAGGTGTGTGACAAGGTGAAGTAATTCTCTTTTTTTTTATAATCTTTTTTTTGAGTGTCTTGAGAGAATGTGCTGATTGAGGGAAGAAGCGAAGGTAAGGTAACCTCTACTGTTGCACGTATCACACACACACCCATCAGCAATTTTGTGACTGTCTACGTAGGCTAGTGTTTTAGAGCGACAGTTTAGCCAGTAGCGGAGATGTCATCTCGTTGGATGACTGCTGCTCAAGCCCTCACTCGGTTTATAGAGGGCAGCTCTGACGTAGGATCAGAGACTGAGACAGCAGATATTGAGAAAGCATCTGAGGGATAGGACAATGGCGAAGACTCTGGGAGTGATTTTTCAGTCAGAGGAGTCCCATTCGATAACTCCTCTTCCACTGATTATGAGTGCAGTCCCTGCTGTCCCTTCGCAAGCACAGTCTGTGCATTGGGACAATAGCAGGTTAGCCCAACCCAGAGAGCAGGGGCATGCGGCGCCAAGCACAGAGTGAGTGCTCTCTTGGGAGCTTCCCAAATTAGTTCAGCCCCAAATTCCACCACCCTAATCTTATTGTGGAGACATCAAAATTATCTATCACAAAACAACCTGGGTTTGTAAGACAGGCACCTGGTCCTGGGCTTGGCGGCCACATAGGGAAACCTACCAAACCCAGACATCCGTGGGAGTCCACAGAAGTGTGACTTGAAAGGGTTCCCCAAAGTTTTCTTACCCAGAATACCCTCCAAAGGTGAAATGTTGAATAAAAACTCAATTTTATCTTGCATTTCTGTCACACAAACTACAGGAATATGTTGGGATCCACAAAATTCCTACCACCCAGTGTGTCCCCACCTGTCCTGATACAAACACTACCCCACTTGAGTGCCTGTACCTAGTGCCTGCGTCAGGAATGGATCACCCCAGGGTCAACAGTTGCCCTCATGTAAGGACTAACATTGACCGTTGGTTCATCTATTCCTGACACGGGAACCAGGCCTACCCACACAAGTGAGGTAACATTGTTATCTGGAGACTTGGGGGATTGCTGGGTAGAAGGAAATTTATGGCTCCTCTCAGATTCCAGAACTTTCTATCACCGAAATGTGAGGAAAAAGTGCTTTTTTTTTTGCCAAATATTGAGGTTTGCAAAGGATTATGGGTAACAGAACCTGGTGAGAGCGCCACAAGTTACCCTATCCTGGGTTGCCCTAGGTGTCTAGTTTTTAAAAATGCACAGGTTTGGTAGGTTTTTTGGTAGGTTTTCTTAGGTACCGGCTGAGCTAGAGACCAAAATCCACAGCTAGGCACTTTCCAAAAAACACATTAGTTTTCAATGTAAAAATTTGATGTGTCCATGTTGCGTTTTGGGGCGTTTCCTGTCGCCAGCACTAGGCCTACCAACACAAGTGCGGTACCGTTATTATCAGGAGTCTTGGGGGAATGCTGGGTGGAAGGAAATTTGTGGCTCCTCTCAGATTCCAGAACTTTCCATCACCAAAATGTGAGGAAAAAGTGTTTTTTTTGCCAAATGTTGAGGTTTGCAAAGGATTCTGGGTAACAGAACCTGGTGAGAGCCCCACAAGTCCCCCATTCTGAATTCCACTAGATGTCTAGTTCTCAAAGATGTATAGGTTTGCTAGGTTTCCCTAGATGCTGGCTGAGATAGAGGCCAAAGACCACAGCAAGGAACTTTACAAAAAACAGACTAGTATTTTTTTGGGAAAATGTGATGTGTCCATGTTGTGTTTTGGGGCATTTCCTGTTGCAGGCACTAGGCCTACCCACACAAGTGAGGTACAATTTGTATCGAGAGACTTGGGAGAATGCTGGGTGGAAGGAAGTTTGTGGATCCTCTCAGATTCCAGAACTTTGCAGCACCGAAATCTGAGGGAAAAGTGTTTTTTATGGCCAAATTTAGAGGTTTGCAAAGGATTCAGGGTAAAAGAAACTGCTGAGAGCCCAACAAGTCACCCCATCCTGGATTCCCCAAGGTGTCTAGTTTTCAAACATGCACAGGTTTGGACGGTTTCCCTTGGTGCCGTCGGAGCTAGAGGCCAAAATCCACACCTATGCACTTTCCAAAAAAACACGTCAAATTTCAATGTAAAAATGTGATGTGTTCATGTTGCGTTTCCTGTTGCGGGCATAAGGCCTACCCATGCAAGTGAGGTGTCACTTTTATTGGTAAACTTGGAGGAACACAGAATAGCAGAAAAAGTGTTATTGCCTCTTGTCTTTCTCTACATTTTCTCCTACCAAATATAAGACAGTGTGTAAAAAAGACATCTATTTGAGAATTGCCCTGTAATTCACATGCTAGTATGGGCACCCCGAAATTAGGAGATGTGCAAATAACCACTGCTTCTCAACACCTTATCTTGTGCCCATTTTGAAAATACAAAGGTTTCCTTGATATCTATTTTTCACTCTTTATATTTCACCAAATGATTTGCTGTACACTCGGTATACAATGAAAACCCATTGCAAGGTGCAGCTCCTTTATTGGCTTTGGGTACCTAGAGTTCTAAATGAACCTACAAGACCTATATATCCCCGCAACCAGAAGAGTCCAGCAGACATAACGGTATATTACTTTTGAAAATATGACATTGCAGGAAAAGTTTACAGAATAAAACGTGGAGAAAAATTGCTTTTTTTTCACCTCAATTTCAATATTTTTGATTTCAGCTGTTATTTTCGGTATGAAAACCTTGTAGGATCTACACAAATGATCCCTTGCTGAATTCAAACTTTAGTCTACTTTTCAGAAATGTTTAGCTGTCCAAGATCCAGCTTTGGTTTCACACCCATTTCTGTCACTAACTGGAAGGAGACGAAAAGCACAAAAAATGTCCCAGTAAAATGCCAAAATTGTGTTAAAAAATGTGGTTTTCTGATTCAAGTCTGTCTGTTCCTGAAAGCTGGGAAGATGGTGATTTTAGCACCACAAACCCTTTGTTGGTGCCATTTTCAGGGAATAAAAAACATTCTTTCTTCTGCAGCCCCTTTTTCCCATTTTTCTGAAATTATTGTTTTTTAGCTGTATTTTGGCAAATTTCTTGGTCTCCTCCAGTGGAACCCACAAACTCTGGGTACCTTTAGAATCCCTAGGATGTTGGAAAAAAAGGACGCAATTTTGGCGTGGATAGCTTATTTGGACAAAACGTTATGAAGGCCTAAGCGCAAACTACCCCAATAGCCAAAAAATGGCTCAGCCCAGGGGTGGGGGGGGAAAGGGCTGGATGAGGCCCAGCAGCTAAGGGGTTAATAAGGATGCCCTAGCACCTAAGACCCTGAAACATGAAACCAAAATCTTTGCCTCGTGGTTCTCGAAGAAACTGAACAAAGAAAGCAGAACCCTTTGACATGGTTCTGACAGAAGGTGATAGCAAAACCAATGAGCCAGGACCCTCTACACTCTTCAAACATCAATAGGATTCTGTGAACAACACACCTTTGCAACGAAAGCCACGTTCATGACAAAAAATAGACTGGACAAAGAATCAACCCAAAAAACTTTTTGAATTAATTAAAAATGGCACAAAACCAACCCCTACAATTATCACCAATGTATCTAAAGACAAGCATTTGCAATGCAATAGGTTTTGCATTTGTGTGCGTTAGAGCTATTGGCGTTGTAAATACATAACTGGACTTTTTTGCCACATAAATTGGTCAGCCGTGCCACATAATTTGGTCATCTTTGCCACATAATTCCAGTGGCCCTGCATACAATTAGAGCACTTCCATTTACCTTCTTCCTTCATCTGTAGCACAAAATGAAAATATTGCCATTATTTATTATATTTGTTTATATTATTACTTTGGGGTCCCCCCCAAACTAGTGTGGGGACCCAGAGATGAGCTAGACAGAAACAGCGTGTGCTGCTGAACATATTGATGGTGGTCCTATTGTCCTAAGACTACCACACGCTGAGAATTGGGCAAAAATGTTTTGTAAAAGGAATGCCTTGCAAAGTGTTATGGGGAAATATAACCATATATTTAGCTTCTAGAGGGCGTGGCACATTACACATTTCCAGGCCTATTAGAATAATATTACAAACAAGGCCCTCAAAACACAAACTACTCCCAGCAACTCCCAGCAAAAATAAAAAAAACATTCCAGCTATGAGAGAGCTTAAAAAGACATTGACTTGTGGGAGGGGTTATTATTTTGGGGTTCCCCAAACTAGTGTGGGGTCTCAGAGATGACATAGACAGAAAAAGCACGTTGTGCTGAACGTTTTGACGGTGGGCCCATTGTCCTATGACCACCACACAGTGAGTTATGGGCAACAATGTTTTGCAAAAGGAATGCCTCACAAAGCATCATGAGGCGAGTTTCTGAATGCAGCGAATATTGTAGTGTCTTGACTGTAATTCTCAGAACTTCCCCCTAGAGGACACCACAATAAAAATAGCATTTGTAAGGAACATGGTCATGTAACCATATAGTCAGCCCCTGGGGGGCATAACCACATGAAAAGAGAATGGCAGATAGTAATGCAGTGTAACCATAGATTTAGCCCTTAGAGGAGGAAGGGCCAGATGTACCAAAGGTTTGCGAGTCGCAAATGGCCCGATTCGCTATTTGCGACTGCGCAAAATCGGAAATGGGATGCAAAAATCCCATTTCCGACTCGCAAAAAGCGATGCGAGCCGTTACCGACTCGCAAAATGTGCGACCCCATTTTGCGACCCGCAAATAGGAAGTCGCAATTTGTGAGTCGCAAACCATATGCAATTGCAACTCGCAAATTGCGACTAGTCGCAAAATGCCTAGTTTGCATGTCCCATTTACCACTAACTCAGAGCAGGTGGTAATCATTACCAAAGTATAAAAGGAGACCCAGAAGGCATCTGGGTTACTCAAGATGGCGGAGATATACCTGATAGCAGTGAGGAGGAGAGTCCACGCAGCCCAGCAGAGGAGGAGGAGGAGCCAGAGACAGGATAAGATTTACAGAACAAGGCAGACTCTTTTTCAGCAAACTGAGGAGGAAATCTACGACAAATACCGACTTAGCAGCGCAGCTATACTTTAATTAATTGAATTACTCAAACCACAGCTAGAACGCCAGACTCTGCGCGGCTGCGCCATCCCTACGCATGTGCAAGTGCTATGCTCACTGCACCTCTTGGCCTCGGGGAGCTATCAGGGGGTCATTGCTGTGGCAGGTGGGGTATCTCAAAGTGCACTATCAAGGTTCCTCAGGGCATTCCTAGATGCCTTACTCACACACATGTCTCACTTCATATACCTACCCAGGAATGAGGCAGAAATTAACAGCACCAAGCTGGACTTTTACCGGATTGACAACTTTCCCCATGTCATAGGGTGTGTAGATGGGACACATATTCAAATATGCCCTCCTGCAAACCTGGAATATCTTTTCCGCAACAGAAAGTGTACCCACTCACTCAATATTCAGGTTGTTTGTGACGCCCATTTTGTGATCACTGACATTGTCGCAAAATTTCCAGGCAGTACCCATGACTCCTACATTTTTAGGCACAGTGGGATACACCAACGTCTGGAACGTGGGGAGTTTGAAGACGGATACCTCCTAGGTAGAGCTGCATACACCTTGTAGACATACACACAGATCAATGTGCACACCAACCAGGACTTTCTAACAGTGTACTGTTTGTGCCCAACAGGTGACAGTGCATATGCACTACGGCCATGGATTATGACTCCGTTCTTAACACCCAGCAATGAATGCGAGAGGCGATACAACAGTGCACATAAGAGGACCAGGAACCTGATTGAACGCACCTTGGATTGCTGAAAGCAAGGTTCAGATGCCTCCACCGCAGTGGAGGTGCCCTCCAGTATACCCCCATTACAGCATTCAAAATTGTTGTCGCATGCGCCATCCTGCACAATATTGCCACCCGACGTGGGCTACCTCTCACCCCTGCAGACCCAGATTCCGAGGATGAAGAGCAGGAGCAACCACATCGTCATCATGGGGATAGGAGCATCGCAAATCAAGGCAGACTGAGACGGGAACACATCGCAACACAATACTTTGGAAGGTACGTGTCAACTTCAACCATACTCACCTACTGACCAAAAACTCCATTTGTTAAGTGGAACAAAAAAACTATTTAATATGTGCAGAAATTGAACTATTTACAATGACAAACTGTTCAGGGACTTCAAAAAGCCAACCATGCATGGGGCACATTGCCGTCATGTGCCCCAACATCAGGGACAGGGTTTAGTCTATGACCTACGGCGGCCTCTGCCAGCCTGGCTGGTCCCAGGTTGTTCTGCAGTGCTCTGCCTGGTACTCCCACTCCAGAGCACCCTAGTGTCACCAGCAGAGACACTGCTCACAGTGGAGCCCTCTTCGCTGTCCTGGGGGGTGTCCCCTGTACCCCTGGACACATGCCGTGCCTCCATTAGATCGATCACATGGGTGATCCGGCCCAGGCCTCTTGCCACATCTCCTGCAAAGTGGCCCATTTCCACTTGGAGGCCGACTGTCCTTCTTGACAGGCCAGTGGTGTTGACTGCCAGTCTGCCAATTGATGAGGCCATCCTGTCCAGCCTCTGGAGCAGCTGGCGGTCCCTGCGCCGCCCACCCTCGCTCTGTGACAGTAGTCCAGCCACCAGTTTCCGCATGGACAGGGCTAGGTCCCCAGTGTTTGTGCCTATGACGTCCAATTGTGCATGGAGCTGCTGCATGCTGTCTCATTGCTCCTTACAGAGCGGTGCAGAACCCCACTAATTCTCCCTAACATTTGGTTCTGCAGGCGCTGACCACGTAGCAGTTGTGCCTCGGTCATGGTGGTCGATGGACGCCCGGACTCAGCCTGCAGCCCTGCTCTCCTCAACCTGCGTCGCCTGCGCAGCAGTGGATGCCCTGTGAGCTGTACCGTGGCACTCCTGGCTGTTGCTGGCGCAGCCTCCGGAACCACTGTTGCAGCAGGTGTAGTCATCAAGGGGATGGTGTTGGTGGTGCAGGTGGGAGTGGTGGCAACTCCTGTGCTTTCCTCATGGGGCTGGCTGACTGTTGTCACCTGGCTGCTGTGGCTTGTGGTGGTGTCTTGTGGGAGACTTGTGGGACATGGGGAACAGACTGTCAGTGTCTACTATCTGTTGCACACTTCCTAATAAACATTTGCCTATTGGCTGCGTACTTGACTACATTGCCCAAAATGCATCATTCTGGTGTTTGCTACCCTGAAATGGAGCTATCTTGGTTGTGCATGCCCCTGTGTACATGTTGGGTGGGGGTATGGCATTGATGGGGGTACAGGCATATCACATGGTACTCACCGGTTGATGTTGTGGGCTCAGAGGTGTCCAGATCTCCGAATCCTGTAACTGCCTCCTGCTCCAGGGTCTCCTCCACCCTTTCCTCCAGGGGTGTGGGTGGTGGTATGGATGATGGTCCCCCTCCTGTGCCTCTCATCTCCCGGAGCCTTTCTGCCACCCTCTCCTTGGTCCGGGAGCGGAGGTCATACCACCTCTTCTTGATCTCATCCACACTGCTGTGGCTGACCCCCAGGGAGTTCACTTTTTCCTGAATTTCCAGCCAGAGTTGTTTTTTTGTTGAGTCTGGCACATTGAGGGCTGCCTTCCCAAAAAGATCATCATAGTGCTGACAGCATTCTTCTGTCAGCACCTCCAGCTCCTTCTCAGAAAAGTTTAATTTCCTCTTTCTGGGTGTTTCTGCCATTGTAGCTGCTGTTCCTCCTATTGGCTGTTCAGCAGTTTAAAATGGGTGTGGTCCTCCCTCCTCCCAGGTGTATTAGTAAACTTCCTGGCTGTGATGTCATCATCATGTGCCAGGAAGTGTTTCCAGAGTGTTCTGGAGTGGTTTCTGGAGTGTTCTGCAGCACCTGCAATCAATTTACATGGTACTCGCAATTTGCGACACCCACTCGCAAATTGCGAGTCCGTTTTTTGCACGGTCGCAAACAGCGACCTCGCAGACAGCGGACTCGCTATCTGCGTTGCGACTCCGGGTGCAAGTCGCAATTTGTCCACGGAAATTGTACCTGCATTCCTATTAGCGACACGCAATTTGCGAGTCGCAAATTATTTTGTACCTACATCTGGCCCGTAGTGCCTTACGCATTTTTAGGTCTAGCAGGCCTACTGCAATAACATTAGAATAAGGCCCTTAAAACAAATACTACTCCTACCCACAAATCAAACGTTCCAGCCATGAGAGCTTAAAAAGACACTGAATGGTTGGAGAGGTTACTATTTTGGCATCCCCCCAACCTAGTTTGGGGACCCAGAGAAGACCTTGACAGAAAGAGTGTGTTGTGCTGTCCCATTGCCCACCACAGGCTGAGCTATGGGGCAAAATGTTTTGGGGGAAAAAAATGCCCCGCAAAGCATTATTGGGCAAGTTCCCAAGTGCAGTGAATATTGTATTATCAGCTCTCCAGCTGTGACAGGAGAGCCACGTTGAGGATCTCTGTGTTTTTTTTTGTTTCAAATGCGCCAGTTTGGATATTTTTTAACTGCTAAACTTGTATATAAATGATACTCATATAAAGAGCTCCCCTGATTGAGTTTGAGCTATATGAAACTTCACGTACATAAGTGGTACTCATGTAAAGCGCTCCTTCAATCAAATTCACGCTATGTGAAACTTAAAAAAAAATACATAAATAAATAAAAAAGACCCACCCCCTTCAGCCTGCAGCCTTTGTGAGCAGACACCATAAACAACAGTGGCACACCCAAAAACAAGGAAGAGGAAGAAACAACATACAACCACGGAGAGTGAAGCGGAGAGGCAAAAGAAAAAAGTAGTGCACCACACTAAGGTATATGGCCAATCATGCAATAATCCAGGTAACAGGGTCAGTCTTCAAGGGAGTAACAAAGTAGTCTCAAGGTGGACATACATAAAGCATTTACCTATACAATCAAGGGAATTTTGAAAGGCAGGCAAAACATCATGGACTATCAAGTCTCTAGCATAGACATACACTTGAACCTGCAAGCACATGACAGTGACATCACAAAGGATGTTCAACTGCAACTCAGACTTCCAAGGGGTATTCAACAATTCATCCTGGAACAGGACTTGAAACTGGTCACATATGCTCTAGTTCTCTCAAGACTGGACTATAGAGATTCCATCTGAATTGGCATCCCTAAAATACAGCAGGCCCCCATCAAAGAAGAACTGCATGCCTCTGGTCTCAGGAGCCAAGAAATTTGGCCACATACCCGACATCGTAAACGTGCTGAACTGGCATCCTATCAACGTAAGATCCAGTTTCGAACATGCCTTTTCTATTCACAGAGCAGTATATGGGGGCTGAAAAGACAGATAAGGAGTGTAGAAGCCCTCTTCCTCAAATTTTTAAGACAAAGAAATCAAAAACCACCAAACGATCCTTTTCTGAAAATGTCCATAGGCTGTGGAAACCCATGCCTCCAGAGATCAGAACAGTCACCTCCTTTGAGCTAATTAAAAAGCAACCCACGATGCAGCGCAGCTATCCCATAGTCCCAAGATGGGTTACTGACGAAACCCCCCTGCCTCAAGGGTCATCCAGTCAACAGGCCATGGCAGGTCCACCACTTTTCCCAGATTGTGTTGTATTTGCGGAGACAACCACTAACTTTATGCATGGTTTCTTCTAATTTGCCCCACCAGTACATGCCTTGAGTCCAGGTTGTTATTAAAGGAGCTGTTAAGGAGATCCAATTACAAGCAATGTCTCTTTTGGCTTATAATGTGCCTATTTCACCAACGTTCTGTCCCTCCCAAGGCCCCCCATATCATCAATTATACCAAGCAGAGCAATTTAGGTGTCAGCTGCCACTGTGCCGCCCACTACAGCAGGCAGCATGGCGAAGACAGCAGTTCAAAAGGCTTGTATTACAGGACATTGCCAGACGATATGAAGGAAGTCTCCTTGTGGATCCCCGCAACAAGGTCAAGCTGGAAAAGAGGCCAGGCCGGTCTTCAGTGTCCTAGCAGGAGTCATGTAGGCTTGATGTAAATACTTAAAATGTATGAAGCGGAGTCTTGCAGAGATCGATAGCATACAATGGGCAGGCGTCCCTCCAGTCCACCTTATCCAGTTCCCCCAAATGACCCTCCCACTTTTCTCTCAGCATGTTCAGGGACGTAGAGGAGTGAATCACTAAGAATTTATAAATTTGAGATGCCCCTCCCTTGCCTAAGGGACTGGAGAGAACCCTGTTTTCAAGGGGGCTGTGTTCAGGGAGGATTTGAAGTGCTTTGTGGTATGAGTGTAACAAGTGATGTAACTGTAGGTAGCGAAAGAACTGGGAGTTAGGCATATGGAATTCAGCTTGCAGCTCCAGGAATGCCTTCATGTGGCTGCCACTCCACAGATCGCCCAGCTTTGATAAACCTATGTGATCCCACCGTATGATCCCCTAAAGGGTGCACACCTGTTCCATCCACCTGCCCACCCACAGCGGGGTCTCCCGAGTCAATTTGCGGTTCCATATCAGTCACCGCAGTGTGGTCCGCCACACTGCAAATGCCACCTGGGTTATCTCAGGAATATCAGAGAAAATAGGAGCACCATACAGATTGTGAAGGATGCTGGCCAAAACCACAGCTGCGTCCATCGCGCTAGATCCTCCTTGGCCCTGCGCATGAGGGGGATAAGTTTCAGACTCCATGTCAGGTTGGGCTCCCGAGACATGTATATTTCAAGATACTGAAAACTAGCCCAGCGCACCTGGATTTGGGATTGCCAGAACTCCTCCGAATAGTCCCCTTGCAGGGGTACCTACCAGTAGGGATTTGTCCCAGTGAACTCGGAGGCCGAGGAGTTCCCAAAGAGGTTCAAGATCTGGAGGAGCCTAGGCCCAGTCTCCCCAGCTTTAGACATAAATAAAAGAACATCGTCTGCATACAGTGCAATGCGGTCTTCCTGTGCTAAACCCCATTCAAAGCCCCAAACCTGAGCATCACATTGAATCCACACTGCTAGGAGCTCAATGGCGAGTGCAAATAAAAGTGGGGGCAAAGGATACCCCATCTGGTGCCTTGTGTTACTGGAAAAATGTCTGACAGCACTCCATTGATCCTTACACAAGCAAGGGTGCTTGCAATGAGAACCCTAATATATGCCCGGAAACGAGGTCCAAGGCCCATTCCCTCAAGCACCTCAGCTAGAAAATGCCAATCAATTGTGTTGAAGGCCTTTTCAAAATCAATCAACATAAGGGCCACTGGGCCGCCTAGAGTCTTGATACAGGGCACTGAGATGTGCACTCTGCAGATGCAGTGTCTAGTGCTGCATCTAGGGATGAACAAGCACTGGTCGGGTGGACCAGTCTGGGAAGAACAGTCAACAGTCAGTTCACCAATAGCTTTGCGTACACCTTGAACCTGCTATTAATGTGGGATATAGGTCAGAAAGATGCACACATTGTTGGGAGGTGGCCGATTTTGTGAAGATCCACAATCGTGGCCTGGTCTATCTCTGGGGGCAAGTGGCCCCTGGTCAAAGCCTCAGTATATACTTGGAACAGGAGTTGCATAATGTTGGGGCGGAGCGTGTGGTAAAACTCTATGGGATAGCCGTCGGGACCTAGTGTTTTGCCCATGTTAAGGTCTGCCAGCGCACCTCCCACCTCTTGTATGGTAATGTCCGCCTCCAGGGCATCCCTCTCTTGCGTGGTCATGCAGGCCAAGAGGAGCTCCCTCACCAACAGCGATCAATTTCAGAATCTGGATGCCTAGAGCATGCATAGAGCCCTCCATAATATTGAGCCAAGGAGGCCACTATTCCCAGGGATCCTCCACCCACTCTCCTAATCCCCTCTGAATGCGGGATATCACTCTATTTTTGGACTGAGGTGTGGCCAGCCAATATAATACCTTAGTGGACTTGTCACCCCATTCAATTCAGAAACCCAGCAAGTAGATGACATCCAGCATTTGCGGGCCTCATCCAGGCTTAATTGCCGCAGTGTGGCATTGTCTATCTCAAGTTGTACGGTCTCCAATTCGTCCAGAGAGCCCAGTGCCTTGTGGTCCCGAAGCAAAATTGAGCATTCAAGATCCGTCATCTGGCCAAGCCATTCGCGTTCTGCTACCTGGAGGTAGAAGCGAGCCACAGCACTCATGTAGGCCTTGCCTGCTTCCCAAAGAGTCCCAGCGGAGTTGACTGATCACGCATTAACCCCAAGGAATGCTTAAAATATACCCTGTAGGTGTCCTGCAAACTTATTGTCCTGCAGGAACCACGCATTGATGCACCGCATCGGACGGACACCCCAAACGGAAGCATTATTGGAGATTCCTTCGGGGCAGGATTTGGGATCCCATACTCCATAGGAGGTCCTCGGCTGGCCTAAACAGGTAATCAATACAAGATAGTGAGCCATGTGTAGCCGATACATGAGTAAAGCCCATATCCCACGGGTTCCACACCAGCCACGCATCACTAAGGCCAAGCCCTTGCGACCATTCCACCAGACCCTGGCTGTGCCTGGGACCCTGCCCCTTGGGCGCACGCCAGTCACTCTGCCTCATTATGTCATTGAAGCCCCCCCACGCAAGGCACTCTGCCCCATTCTGTCATTGAAGTCCCCTGTAGGAGCGTTCGTCCCCGTGGTAGTGCGGACACCAAGGGCCAGATGTAGCAAAGGATTGTGAGTCGCAAACGGCTCGCATCGCTATTTGCAACCCCGCAAAATCCGAAATGGGATGTAAAAATCCCATTTCTGATCACCAAATAGCGATGCGACCCATTACCGACTCGCAAAATTTGTGACCTGATTTTGCGACCCGCAATCAGGAAGTCGCAAATTGCGAGTCGCAAACCGTATGCAAAAGCCAGTCGCAAATTGCAACTAGTCACAAAAAGCCCGTTTTGCACACCCAGATTACCACTGATTCAGAGCAGGTGTAACCAGAACAAAAGTATAAAAGGAGACCCAGAAGGCATCTGGGCTACTCAAAATGGCTGCACTATACGTGATTGCATGGAGGAGGAGAGTCCAGGCTGCCCAGCAGAGGAGGAGGAGGCAGAGACAGGAGAGGATATACCGAACCAGGCAGACACTATTTCAACAAACTGAGAAGGAGATATATGACAAATACAGACTGAGCAGTGCTGTTATCTTAGAGATTATAGAACTGCTGAAACCTCAGCTTGAATGACAGACAATGCGCGGCAGCGCTATCCCCACACATGGGCAAGGCTATGCTCAGTACACCTCTTGGCCTCGGGTAGCTATCAAGGGGTGATTGCAGTGGCAGGTGGGGTATCCCAAAGTGCACTCTAACGATTCCTCAGATGTTTCCTAGATGCCATACTCACACACATGTCCAGATATATATACCTACCCAGAAATGAGGCAGAAATGAACAGCACCAAGTTGGGCTTCTACAGAATTGTCAACTTTCCCCATGTAATAGGGTGTGTGGACGGGACACATTACAAATTTGCCCACCAGCAAATCTGGGATATGTGTTCCGCAATAGGAAATGTACCCACTCACTAAACATCCAGGTAGTATGTGATGCCTATAATGTCATTACTGACATTGTTGCTAAATATCCAGGGAGTACACATGACTCATACATATTCAGACACAGTGGGATACACCAACGCCTAGAACGTGGGGAGTTTGGAGAAGGATAATTACTAGGTATTGGTGACGACACTCTGAAGCCTTACATACAGGTCACTGTGTAACCCAGTGATGCCCTGCTAAATGTGCCTCTTTTGTCAAACAGGTGACAGTGCACATGCCCTGAGACCATCGATACCCGCCCCATACCTAACACCTGGCAATCAGAACGAGAGGCGATACAACATTGCACATCGGCGGACCAGAACTGTAGTAGAGAGGGCTTTTGGCTTGTTAAAGTCAAGATTCCGATGCCTCCACAAAAGTGGAGGAGCACTCCAGTATGCCCCAGAAACAGCATGCAAGATAGTTGCCACCAGTGCCATCCTACACAACATTGCCACCAGATGTGGGCTATATCTCACCCCTGAAGACACAGATACGGAGGATGAGGAGCAAGAGCTACCACCCCGATAGCCTGGGGATAGAAGCATCGCAAATGAGGGCAGACAGAGACCGAACCACATTGCAACCCACTACTTTGGCAGGTACGTGGCAGCCGTGACCACACTCACTAATGTCAGACACACATAGCCCAGTTCTGTAGTCAAACAAACCAAACCTTTTTATTGCAGAACTATAATGTTGATATCATTGTGAACTAAGCAACAGTATGGTAATGAAACAGTCAAATCAGACACATTATGTTCATGTGCCTCAGTACCAGTACATGTCAGTGGCTCACAGCCTCCTACAACTGCGGCCACCATGACTCACTCCAGCTTGGTCCCCTGAGCCCTGCCGTGCACTGCTACTCTGCTGCACACGTGCATCAGTGGCAGACACACTACTGACTGTAGAGCCCTCCTCACTGTCCTGCGGGGTATCCCCTATGCCCCTTGCAGCCTGTCTGGTCTCCAGCAGATCCACCACATGGCTGATGCGGCCAAGTCCACGTGCCACATGTCCTGCAAAATGCCCCAGTTCAACTTGCAGGCTGACAGTGCGCCTTGACAGGCAGGTCATGTTTGTAGCCAGGCGCCCAATGGATGCAGCAAGTCTGTCTAAACAGGCAGCAGTGTTGTGCTCCCTGCGCCGTGCCTGTGCCCTGTCAGCCACCAGTTCCCTGACAAAATTGTCTATGGAGGTCGTCAGGTTTCCCAGATGTGTGTTCAGTGTTGTGAACTGATTGTCCACATTTGCCAGTCCATGTGTGACAGTGGTCTGCAGTCTTGTGAGGTTCCGGTTCATTAACCTCATCTGTCTATTTTGCAGGTGCTGACCTTGCAATAAGGATGCCTCAAGTCCCGCAAACTCGACATCTGGAACATCCTCACTGCGCACAGACTTCAATCTGCGGCGGCGTCTACGCACTGCGCCTGATGATGGCTGTGTGTGCCTTTCCATAGGCATTGGCCCTAGTGTTTCTACAGCTGCCTCCATACCCAGCGCAGGATCGTCCATGGACTCCGGTGCCAATTCCATGGGTGGTGTTGTCCTGCACTCCCCTGCAGTGCCTGTGGCAGCCTCCTCCTGTGAGTCTGTGCCATGTTCCTCTCCCTGCATAGTGGCGCTGATGGGTGGGCCTTGTGGGAGACCTGTGGGACATTGGAGATATACTGTCAGTCTCACACATATGTTTTATGTCTCTGAATAAACATTTGCCTATAGTTGGACTACTGTACTACATTGCCCATAATGCACTATTCTAGAGGTTGCTAGACTGGAATGGAGCTCATCTGGAGTGCCTGCTGATGTGTACTGTGATTGTGTGTCTAGTGCATTTGTGGGTGTGAATGCATATATTTTGGCACTTACTTTTTGATGTTCCAGGTGCCGAACTGTCTACATCTCCAATGCCCAGTACATCCTCCGGCTCCAGAGTTGTCTCCACCATGGTTTATATTGCTGTAGAGGGTGGAACAGTGGATGGCCCTTCTCCAGTGCCATGCATCTCCCTCATGCGCTCCGCCACCCTCTCCTTGGTCCTGGAGCGAAGGTCATACCACCTTTTCCGTATTTCATCCAGGGTGCGGTGGCTTACCCCAATGGCATTTATCTTGTTCTGGATGTCTTGCCAGATCTTCTTTTTTTGGGTGCCAGGGACACTCATTGCTGCCTTGCCAAATAATTGTTCATGGTGCAGGCAGCACTCCTCAGTTAGCACCTCCAACTCCTTGTCAGAAAACGTTTTCTGCCTCCACTGGGTGTCTCCTTCTCCTGTGTAGCCATTGTTGCTGCTGCTTCTCTCATCTGGATGTGGCTCTGCAGTTTGGGCTGGGTGGGCTCCTCCCTCCCCCTGTTCCATTTGGTAACTTCCTGGTTCTGATGTCATCACACAGAACCAGGAAGTGGGTATTTCAACTGTTTTGTTCCACCTGCAGGCAATTTGCAAGTCACCACACCCTTCGTGCAATTTGCGACCTCGCTAAAAACGAGGTCGCAAAATGTGGTGCGACTCCTCTGTGACTCGCTATTTGGAATAGCGATTCTTTCAGGAATTTTGTTTTGCGAGTCGGAAATAGCGATTCCCATGGATTCGCTATTTCCGAATCACAATTTGTTTTGTACCTACCTCTGGCCCCAAGTCTCTAAGGGGTTTTCACCGTAGGCTGGTGTAGTATTGGGGATATAAACACTGAAAACATGGTGCAGGACACCCTTCATAGTGCCTTCCACAGGATATCTCTCCCCTGGGTGTCTCTGGTGACCTTGGTCATGGCTAACGACAAGGATTTGTGCAGGATAATGGCCACTCCTCTTGAGCCCCTAGCATAACCCTTGTGGAACACCCTGTTGCACCCTTTGCGGGTGAGTAAGTGGCAGTTGTCACCCTGAAGATGAGTCTTCAGCACTAGCACTACTTTGGGAGAATAACGGTGGATAAATTAGAGAAAACCCCCCCTCTTTATCTTGTCGGAAAACCCATTAACGTTTCAAATTTGAAGCTCGTAAGATTGGGCCTTGTTGATGTCAAGAAAGGGGAGTGAATGCTGGTGGGGGAGAGTGCAGATATAAAGAATCAGCCATAGTGGGCTCGTCAGAGGGGTTGAGTGGTTTGGTGCCCCTTAGGAGTGAATGTGCAAGTCAAGACAAAGAACCATGATGTCAAATGAACAAAGAACAAACAATAAACTCCAAGCCTCCCAACTCCCGCTCCCTATATTTCCCACCCCAAAGAAGCATTTGTCGGCCCATCCCAACATAGTGTAGAACAAACTATCTAATGAAGGAGGAAGGTTGAACCATATGGGTCCGGAAGTGTCTCCTCTGCCACTCCTATCTACCATGCAATAAATCCATATCAGGATATTGTGGTGCCGGCGTGCAATTAATTACGGAAATCCATGCATGAACGATACGTCTGTGGTCAAGTGGAGGATGGATCAGTGTGAGGTGGCCGATTGCAGTGCGCTGTTAAATGCCACTCTCTCCCTCTGTGTCCGAAGCCTGATCCAAGTCGCAATATCCCGTTGGGCCCTGTCGCGTGGTTTTCCACTGACGTTAATGCTTTGGCTTGGCAGTATCTCGGGTGGTGTCCAGGTGAGAATCCGGGGAACCCCACGAAGCTGACGGGTTGGGGTTGAGAGGCTGCATCTTAGTGAGCCAAGTCCGGCCTTCCCTAGGTGATTAAAAAAACTGTGTCTTGAAGTTGTAAACCACACACATAACTTAGCCGGGAATAAAAACATATATGGGGCCCGCATGGCTCTTCGTTTGATTTTGACTTGATCAAAGGATTTGCACTAGGTCTGTACCATGCTGGTATAGTCTGGAAAAATCATGATGTGCCCAGATTGGTAGGAAAGCTCTTTGGCGAGGCGCAAGCCCTTCAAAATGGCATTCGGTCTTTATCATTCACGCAATCAAGGGCCTCAGTGATGCCTCTCTTGACAAGGGATCGGTGGGCCCACTCTATGACAAAACAGTTGGACAGGTTGGAGACATCCTTGCAGGTCTGGAACCACTGCTCCAGGAAACATTTGGGTGGAGCAGTCATATGTCAGCTCCAACCTCCTTCGCTGCATTAGAGTCTCGGATAGCCTGTAGAATGAAGGCCATGCTGTCGCCTGTCACCAGGGATTCGACCCTGGTGGTGCCATTGAAGGGACCCTTAGCTCCACCCACTTTGTGCCTAAGGGACTGGAGAGAACCCTGTTTTGTCCATCTTAGTTTGCCCCCCAGGCCCTTGTCTCAGCCCATGGCATTGGCCAGAAGCCAAAAGGATGACTCCTGATGCGGTGAGGCACCCCTCACCTGGGTTCCCCCAAGACCCTCCAGGGCAGCAATGATTTGCTTGTGTTGACTTGGCGAGGGGAAGCCAATCCACTTGCATCAGGGAAGACCCGCTATAGGGGTGGGCACTCCGAGCTGCACTAGCAGTCAGCTCCACTCCCACCTCTCAAGGCCTTGGCCGGTCTGCAACTCCACCAAAAGCCACCCAGTGCAGGTCAGAAGAGTTGTCTCCCCTAGGTCCCAGGTGCAGGGGGTGGTCGCCAAGCAGGGAGGCTATCAAGCGGGTAGTGTTGGGGGAGTCTTGCCTTGCCACAGTGTATTCAGGTCTCCACCCAAGCCTTCCAGTGGGGATGCTACAGTAGAAAAACTAGGGCTGGGAGAAGGGTCCCTTAAGTGGACTTTGTGTCACTGTACACTGACTGCAGAGTGAGAGTAAGTAATCTCAAAATTATATGTGGTGGAGAGGGGAGCACAACAGGAGTGCCACCTATCCTCACTTCTTTTTACATAGCGGTAGAACTCTTTGCTAGTCTTCTGAGATTGGGAGATACCACCAGGGGCATCGCTGTAGAGTGTCGAACACATCATATTTTTCTATATGCAGATGAACTGCTGCGATTCCTTGAGAATGCCTAAGCACATGTTGAACAAGCTATTGTGGTACTGGATGGGTTCAGTAACGTATCCAGTCTGGGGGTGAACTGGACAACAGGGAGACGTTACAAACAAGCCATAGAGATTAAATGAGAATCTACTACTCTGTGTTACTAATGTGTGCAATTCTGTCTATAGTCAATGTGTAACAGCCAATGGCAGCATTAAGGGAGTAGTCTCTGGAAAATCTCTACCATTTTCTATAGCAGGATGAATTTCCTTATCTGATATGATTGCCCTACTAAGATTATTCTTTTATTTGGCTGCCATAATGAAGGGGCAGATTTTTCATGAACTCAACACTATGCCAGTGGATTTAGTGTGGGGTTTTGGAAGACATTGAGTGGCCTAAACTCCACTTGCCTGTGAGTGAGAGGGGGTCTGGCTGTCCCATATTATAAACTAGAATATTTAGCCGCACAGATACAAAGGATGACATGATGGTTTAAAAATCATGCCTGGGACCAGGCTGGGAAGTATGTTGATACTCACGCAATAGGGACATTGCTGGACATCCTGTTAGACGCAGAAAGGTTTCTGGGAGCCATTCCCTAATTGTTATGGGCACAGAGAAAACACACACAATGACTACAGATCTAGACGCTTGGGTGGTCCCATCTGTAATACAGATACAACTTGTGCACAAGTTGAGCCGGTACTATCATGAGCGGGTGTTCTCTCATTTGCATGAGGGAGTGGCTCATGCAAATGAGGGAATCTCTTTGCCTCTGTACTCAGGCCGTATTACCGATGTGGGCACAGAGGCAAACATGCCTTTAGGAGGCTCACTGAAAGAGGGTCCCGTGGATGCCCGAGACATCCCCTTGCAGGGGGATGCAATCACTCACTGCAACCGCCTGCAAGGGGATCTCTCTCCCCTGTTGAAAGTTCAGGCAGGTTACCACCAGCACAGAGCAACATGGAGCAGCTTTTAAACAACTGCTCCATATTTCTCTTGCATGTGCTATCCTCGGGGCAGCACAAGTTTACTGTTGCTCTGAGGACATTGCATTCTTCCTAATGGGGCGCTCTTTCCCTGTTTGAACACTGATACACCTGTTTTAAGATGCGTAGTGGCACAACAGGAAAAGTGTGCCCTATCTATAATAGGGCCCCTGGTGGGAGAAAGGATTGGCTCAGATAGAAGTTTTATTTGAGGGTGGGTCCTTGAAAGACTATCAAGTATTAATGGTAGACTATAACCTTCCAGATTATCACTTTCTGTTACACTGTTCCCTGAGAGCAGTGATACAACAAGTATAAGAAATGGGAATTATCGAACTGCCCACCTATAGAGGCGTTCAATGGTTTGCACACTCAAAGGGGGCCTAGGTCTGTAACCTTGCTATACAGAGCACTTCTTGAATGCATTAAATGATTGTTGAAGGTAGTAAGAGACAACCTATAGACAACGGCGACTGTGGATGAACCTATTACTCCCCAAAGAGTCAATAAGTATTTTTCAGTGCCCAGATGCTCGGAAATAAATGGTGTCTTTTACCATATTACTGCATATTGAGGAGAGGAAGTAAATATGGGGATCGTCAGGTAAGCAAGAAGTGTGTACACCTGAAGCCTGTCTGCTTGGCCTGTTCTCGCACTCTAAAACAAAGTGTCACTGCCAGATTTGGTGACCTAGTGCAGGTACTAACAAATGACAGCAATGAGCTGGAAGGCAAGAACTGGACCCAACCTGACCAAGTGGCGGTGAGAGGTCCTGAATTGGAGCTGAATATGAGGGCATGCTCCGGCACATGGCGAACAGAAGGGGCAATGACAGACAGACTTTGCTGAGTATGGGACATGATCTTGTCTGCATTCAAATGTCCACTCAATGGAACAGTAATATGTATTAGAGGTGGATTGAAGGGAGACCAACAACAACTAAGCGACCGATTATGCAGAGCCTGGCTGCATAACGGGGCAAATAAGCAATAAGCAACTATTTATTTAGTGAAGAAAACCACGGCACATCTCAGGATCATAGTAAAAGCCATTTATTCCTTTGTGCTGTATCAGGAAAGCTGGTCCCCTGATCACATGAAACACACTAGGTGAGTGGTTTGAAAGCCAATACAATTTTTATGGTTGAAAAAACAGCCACTGCTGTTATCATCACCTGCTATAGAGAGTAAGGTCTGTATGTCCCTTATATCGGCAATAGAAAAATCACGTGTCTATGTCTTCTCTGTGGTTAGGGTTAGATTGATGTTTGTGATTGAAAAATTTCAACAATTTGCATTTCCGTACAAATTTAAAGAGATCAATATGCATCTCTGTAAAGTCCGGAAATGACATTGGTACAAAGCCCAAACCCTTCTTTAGGACACTCAGGGGGTCATTCTAACCCTGGCGGTCGCCGACCGCCAGGGCTAAAATGACAGAAGCACCGCCAACAGGCTGGCGGTGCTTCCTTGGCCATTCTGACTGCGGCGGTAAAGCCGCGGTCAGAAAAGGGCAACCAGCGGTTTCCCGCCGGTTTACCCCTGGCCCAGGGAATCCTCCATGGCGGCGCTGCTTGCAGCGCCTCCATGGGGATTCCGACCCCCTTACCGCCATCCAAACCGCCAGGAACAGGATGGCGGTAACGGGTATCGTGGGGCCCCTGGGGGCCCCTGCAGTGCCCATGCCACTGGCATGGGCACTGCAGGGGCCCCCTAACAGGGCCCCACTAAGATTTTCAGTGTCTGCTAAGCAGACACTGAAATTCTCGACGGGTGCCACTGCACCCGTCGCACCCCTTCGACTCCGCCGGCTCCATTCGGAGCCGGCATCCTCGTAGAAGGGGGTTTCCCGCTGGGCGGCCTTCTGGCGGCCGCCGCCCGCCAATGTAGGAATGACCCCCTCAATTGCTGATCATCTAACACTTTGGGGGTTATTCCAACTTTGGAGGAGGTGTTAATCCGTCCCAAAAGTGACGGTAAAGTGACGGATATACCACCAGCCATATTACAAGTCCATTATATCCTATGGAGCTCGTAATACGGCTGGTGGTATATCCGTCACATTTGGGACGGATTAACACCTCCTCCAAAGTTGTAATAACCCCCTTTATCCGATAGATTCATGACACATAGATCATCACTATGGGCTGTGCGATTTTCTAGTTCTTCATATTGCGCGTAACTGATCTTGTGGTCACTCCAGTCTTGTTGTTTACCGGTTCTGCCCCTTTTTCTCTTCCCCCTTCTGGTTCTCTTAGATGTGTTGCCTGTGCCATTCTGTTGTATTTTTGGCCTCTGCGAAATCTTTCCATTTCTAATAAAAAAGTGGATTTATTGTGAGTGATACTTCTTTGTTCTTGCATGGAGCTGCTAGCCTCCTCACTCGTGATGCTAGAGGAACTCGACAAGTCAGTATCACTGGTTGTGATGCTGGAGACAGTTTGAGCTACTGATACTGATGCCCTATTGTCCCTATTATCACTATTCATGTTGTCAAACTTGTGGGCAAAAGTAAAGACCCTGCCTGTAGCACTGTTCAAAACAGACTTGCCGAAGTAGCAAAAATTATGCTGGAACAAATATATATACATAAAGGGGCAGCCACACCGGTATGCCCCCTAGCTGAACCTCTAGCAGTTGCTCAAGATGAAAACATTGGTAATGACACATGACAAAAGACCGCCGATCGCCCTGTTGGCGGTGAACAGAAGCCCGCCCGTGGTGACGAATGGAAACCCGCCACATAATGATTGAAAAACCCAACCCCGCCAAAAATTCCCAGACCACCACTCCCCGCCAGGACCCTGTTGGCAGGAATCCCGGCCCGGCCCACCCCACCCCGCCACCGCCAAGCACACCCACATCCCGATCTGCAAATAATGATGCACAAATCACCTCGGCGGACAGTGGAGGCCGGACTACCACTGGCGGCTGCAACCGCAATGGGCGGCAAGTGGACTCAACAGCAACAAGTTCACACATTGGATAGGCCTATCACCCACACACCTGACACACATCCAGAACCCCATAAAACACCCCCAGACACACCCCACAATCCCTTGCAATGAAACCAGGACCAGGAGAGGGAGAGCTCCAGAGCCAGACAGCGACTGGCAGCATACAGGACACGTATATTGACCCACACAGGAGCCCCCATACCCCATCTCCAGTCCTGACGCCATCCACCACCCCCACCAAGTCCCCCCCAAAAATCCATGCATTACCGAAAGGGAGCTAAGGACCATGGTGAACGAGATCCTGAAGGTGGAGCCCCAAATATTCGGGTCCGAGGTGCAGCACACACCCATCGCGCGGAAATTGGAGCTGTGGCAGACCATTGTCAACAGGGTGAATGCAGTGGGACACCATCCACGCACCAGGAACGACATCCGCAAGAGATGGAACGACCTGCGGAGGAAGGTCCGTGGCATGGCATCCAGGCACCACATCGCAGTGCAGAAGACTGGGGGAGGACCGCCACCAACACTACCGACTACACCGACTGGGAGGAGAAGGTACTCGCCATCCTGCACCCAGAGGGACTCACTGGACTCACTGGAGGAATGGACTCAGGTAAGTCATCTACAATTACCCCATATACAACACTTCTGCAATGCATGCACCACCCTACCCCACCCACACCCACCTCGACCCACACCCCACCCAGCCATTACCCACCACATCCACCACCCTGCATTACCCACAACTCACTACCAGGCCCACATCACTCCTGCTGTGCACAGCCACCCGCCTCTGCACGTACCCACAATGGAATAATACCCCCCACCACAATGTAACCCCACTACTGCCTCTAAATGCAATGTCCACCTCACAAAGGCACCCTGGAAGGCCACTGAAAGTCACACCAGCATAAAATTGCACAGTTCTGTACACCTCAAACCCTCAGGCATATGTAACAGACATGCCTATGTCCCCCAACAGGCACCACCACCCATGCAACCCTAATGGAGGGGACAAGGAGTGCCACAGCACTCCAGGGAGACAGAGGCACATCACAAGACCTTGGCGAAGGACCCCTGGACACTGATGAGCAGGCAGGCCACTCACACAGCCCCGGAAGCTCACCATGCAGCAGCCCCACCCAGGAAACCACTGTCACCCCTAACACCCAGTCAAGACCAGCAGGCCAGGGGAGGCATACAGGAGGGCACAGACAGGTGAAAGACAGCTACAGAGGCCACAGTCTCCCACTCCCAACATGCAGGAAGGTGAGGGCCCCAGTACAAGTGGCACGTCAAGACCTGCGTAGGGGACACAGGGGGCTAGGGCAAGTTCAAGTGCCCCAGTGGGTCAGTGGGTAGGGCATCGATGGATGCAGCAGCCCAGGACGTCATTGCAGAGGTATTGGGGGCCTACCAACATACCCAAGACAGGTTGGCACAGATTGTGTCCACCCTGAAGCAAAGTCAGAGGTTGCAGCAGCAACAACACCAACAGGCCATGGAGTAGTGGAAAGGGCACAATGCCACAATGGCCACCATTGCTGGAGCACTGCTGCAGTTGGTCAACAAACAGTCAGACACCCACACTGGACAAAAGGCCCCCACAACAGCCCTGGACAACCAGCAACAGATGACCCAAGCAGCAGAAACAGCACAGGAAATACCCTCCCAGGAATCACAAGGGCCAACCATGCCACCCCAAGAAGCTCCACAGCAGGAGCCCAAAAGTAGTCTCAGGCCAATATATGGCACTGGAAACCCAGCTAAGAACAAGCCCCTCTCCAACAATTGACACTGCTACTACTGCAAAGCAACCATCCCACCCATTCACCAACAACACTTAGCTGAGGGCAAATTGAAGTACTATACTACAAACAGGACCCACCTATGACATCCAACAGGGCTGCCCCCAAGTCGATTTTGAGGACACCCAACCTTTACGACTTCCATCACTGTATATAGCACAATGCACTGTATTCAACCAATAAAACACATTTCTCACCTGTAACACTGTCCCCTGTCATCAATGTTGAATAAAGTGGAGTATGGATGCAACTGGCAGAGAACAACTTTATTGTCAATTTGTACTTGGTGGTGGTAATGTGTGTTTCAAATGAAGCAAAGAGGGAATGCATATATTGTCTGTCAGTACCATGCAGAAGAGGTCCATGTCTCGCCTATCATGACCAATCCCCACTATATGACATGGCACAGTGACAGTATCGGTCACTAACCACAATTACAGGATTAAGTCCCAGACAGTTATTGGAAGTAGAGTTGTATCATTTGGTTCCTGAAATTGACATCTTCCCCTTCCTCATCCTCACCATCACTCTCTTCACCTCTCTGAGGTAGCTGATCAGGACCTATAGCACCCCCCGCCTCCAAAAAGGTGATAGAATGTCTCACAGCCACGGTGTGCAGCATGCAGCAGGCCACCACTATTCTACACAACTTATCAGGCCTATAGGCCAGGGAGGCCCCAGAGAAATGTAGACACCGGAATCTAGCCTTCAGGAGACCTATAGTACGCTCCATCACCCTCCTAGTACGTCAATGGGCCTCATTGTATTTCCTCTCTACATCTGTCCTGGGATTCCTCACTGGTGACAGGAGCCAACACAAGTTTGGATAGCCAGAATCTCCTAGAAAAAGGGTCAATACAGAGTAGTCATTGTAATGTCCCTTAGTCAGACAGGCAGGTTTTCTGCAATGTGTCAGTTAGTGACAGGCAAACTTACCTATGATCCACCCTCTGTCCTCTTGTAGTTGTTCCATCTTCTGTGGCACACTACTGTTCCTCAGAACAAATGAATCATGGACTGAACCCGGAAACATGGCATTCACATGGGAAATGTACTGGTCTGCAGTACATACCAATTGGATGTTCATGGAGTGAAAGTTCTTCCTGTTTCTGTACACCTGTTCACTCACTCTTGGGGGGATGATAGCTATGTGGGTGCCATTGATGGCACCTATGACATGGGGAATGTTTGCAAAGGCATAGAAGTCAGACTTGATGGCAGGGAGGTCAGCACTTTGGGGAAATCGTACATAGGATTGCAGATGTTGTACAAATGCATTCAGAAATCTTGTCAGTACCTGGCTGAACATTGGCTGTGAGAAACCAGCACCCATGCCCACTGTCACTTGAAATGAGCCTGTGGCCAGGAAATGGAGTGCGGAGAGCACCTGCACCTCAGTTGGAATGGCAAGCTGATTAAGATTTCCGGGAGTCAGTGCAGGATCCAGTAATGCACATAGGTCCTGAATAGTTGCACGTGTGAGTCTGTAAGTGATAATGATCTGACGCTCCACCATGTTTCCCATATCCACAAGTGGTCTGTACACCAATGGTGCCCTTCTTCGCCACAAGGGTCGGTACCTATGAGGGGTTACAAAAAGGAGTGATGTGCACACATACATTGGCATATTTGCTAAATACATGCAGTGTATTGTTCATAGTAGTGTTTGTACAATAACTGCAACCTGACAGATGTACATGTATATCACTAGGAGGGAACACAGTAAATCATGTGTGCTACTATACGCAATGGATAGAGGCCTAGGTGCTTCATTTGGCTAGTAGGCCCTGCATTGTGAGTAGTATGAATTTCAAGATGTGTAGGTGATGGAAAAATGTCTGCCCACTGTAGTTCTGCCCCTTCGTTGTGGAAGTGACCTAATACCGCTAGCAGTTGACGTCACAGCGTACGGCAGTGTTGACCGCTGTTTGCACCCTCATTGGCTAACATGGATGCCAATGGGGAATCCTGGCGAATCATGATCGCCGCCGGTGGTGACGGTGCATACCGCTGTGGAACGTATGCGTGTTGGTCATCGTTTGATCACTTCACTCCCTGATCTCGTGCCGACAGGTACTCCACTCCGTGTACTGGTGTGACGTGCCTCTGGCTATGGATGTTCCACGTGGTGCAGGGGAAAGGGCCCCGGTCTTCACCCAGGAAGAACTGGAGAAGCTAGTGGTAGGGGTCCTGCCCCTGTACGACAGACTCTACGGACGGCCAGAGGTACAGGTGAGTCCGGGTTTGGGGGGAACTGCGTGAGTAATGGATGGAGTGGATTGCACATATGTGTGCTCCTGTGAGCCAGGATGGGCCATGGTGCATGGAATGCTGCGTGCCACTGTCCTGCATGTCTGAGAGTACTGTCAGTCCTATGTTTGACAATCTGCCAGCTGTTCCCATCGTGCAAGTGCCTGACCTCTGTGTTCCATTTCTGTGTCACCCTACTAGGTCAGCGCCCACCAGAAGAGGGCACATTGGCATGCCATCGCCAAGGAGGTACGGACCCTGGGGATCTACAACCCGTGGAGCACCCACTGTCGAAAGAGGTGGGAGGGCCTACGGCGCTGGGCGCGAAAGATCACTGAGGCCCAGCTGGGGAAGTCCTCCCAACGTGGAAGGGGTGCCCGTTGGGCACTGACCCCCCTCATGCGTCGGATCCTGCCGGTGGCGTACCCAGATCTGGATGGGCGCTTGAAGGCTGCACAGCAGGCACAAGGGGGTGAATACTCACAGACCATTCTTCAGTCTGGAAGGATGAATGTGTGTGCGATAGGGCTCATGCTGCTTAGAGCAGGGAATTTGACTGGTGTCCATCTCCTGTATGTTCCCCAAAGGGTGTAGGGGTGTCCCTGTCAGGTTTCACCTACATCAGCTCCAATACTATTTCAGGGGATGGGTGTAGGTCAGTATTCTGCTCAGTAGTCAGGGGCATGGCCATGGGCATAGTGCACGGTGCTGCCTGTTGGGTGTGTCTACTGGGTGGGTGTATGTCTGGCCATTGTGTATCAGCATCCAGCTATTTACAAGTATCTCTCCTGTTTTGTCTCCCCATCCCTGTTCTCTTGTGTTGGTTTGGTACAGCATCAACATCAGGCGAGGGAGCTGAGGCACCGGCAAGTGGAGAGGCAGCGGCCCACAGATCCTCCGAGGCAGAGACAATGGACACCCAGGAGACCAGTGGGTGGGAGGGCGAGGGGACTTCCACAGGGGAGGCTACTACCACAGGAGGTAGTGACTCTGAGACCTCCTCCGATGGGGGTCCTCCGGCGGTGGCGGACCCTAGTGGACACACCACTACCGTGAGATCTTCCACCACCCCCATACCATCACCGCCCTCCCTTCTGCTCTCCACCGAGTTGCCCGTGCCCGCCCACCCAGAAAGGTGGGCGTCTCCTTCGCCCCAGGCACCTCCTCCCCTGCCCCAGTCAGCCCTGTTGCCGTCACAGAGGAGGCTATTGACCTCCTGAGAACAATTTCTGTAGGGCAGACAATCATCGTCAATGCCATCCAGGGTCTGGCATCAGAGGTGCAGCAGACCAATGCCTATCTGGATGGCATTCACAGTGCCGTGTCCGCCCTACAGAGATCTTTTCAGGCTTTGGCCTCCTCTCGGACGGCAGCCAGTTTCCCTGGCCATTCCGTCCCCCCTCCAACCTCCTCTACCCCTTCCAGCACCCCACTCCCTTCACCCATCCAAAGCACACCATCAGACCCACTTACAGGCACATCAACACACACGAAGCACACTTCAAAACACAAGCACCACACCTCCCACCACAAGCATTCACACAGCCAACAGACACCTGCACACACAACAATGTCCACTTCCCCCAGTGTGCCCACCTCTTCTAACTCCCTGTCTGTCCCCTCTACATCCACACTCTCATGCACTGCACCTTCACTCACTGTTACTGCTCCTCTTCCTGCACTCACCACGATAGCAGACAGCCATACATGCACCCCATACACCACACCTGCACTCACCACCTCTACTGTAGTTGACACATGCAGCACACTCACCAGACTTGCAGACACACACCCAACATACATCCACACTAGCTGTCTGTCTTCTCCCACTGTGTCCACCTCCCCCAAAGCACACAAACGCACCAAGACACCCACCCATCAGACATCCACCACACCACAGCATACTGAGCAGTCACCTGCACCCACTACACGCACACCTACACCCCATACATCAACTCCCTCTGCCTCCATTCCCACGCCCCTATCCACGCCCACCCTAATTGCTCCCAAGAAACTTTTCCTCTCCTGTGCAGACCTGTTCTAACCCACTGGCCCACCCCGTCTTGTCCCCAAATGTGCCCACCTCCTTGCCCTTTCCGATCCATCTACATCACAGCCCACCCCGGTCCAGCCTTCCCATTCCTGTGCCCCTTCCCCGGTGAAGAAGAAGGTCTGATCAGAGCCTAGGCCATCCAGCTCCACCCGAGCCAAACAGCTCTCACCCCCTTCAAAGGAGAAGCCCACCCCCCTCCAACCTCCTCACACAAGTCAAAGTCCGACCCCCGTCGAAAATCCCCACCACCCCCACTTCCCCGCCACCCTTCCGTGATGTGCCTGGATCCCCATATGGTGCCCCGTTCTGTGGAGTACCCAGCACTTGTGGGAGTCAGGTGTGGCCAGTTGTGGCCAAGGACAATGTGAACTTTATGGACTGGCCATTGGCCCTGTTGGCACTGTTTAGCTCAGTGAGCTACTAATTAAAGTTTCTGTGTGGCCTGTGTTTGGGCTGCACGCAGTTCCAACCTGGTGTTTGTTTTAATTTTTTATGGGTGCGGGGCTATTGTATGCACTATGGTCAAGTTGCAGTGGCCTTCGGTCGGGTACCTACCTCTTTGTGTGGGGTGTCTGACTTGTGCTGCTGGGAAGGGTTGAGGGGGCATGTAACTGTGCCATTTCCTCTCTTGTGTCGTAGGTTGCGGTACTTACCGTCGTCGTCTTCGTCGGCGTTCTCGGTCATGTAGGTATATGGCAAGGAGCAAGGCTGGCATGATCAGCAGCTCTCTGTCCATGGCTGACGCTGCACGTTTTGTGGAACTCTGGTGAGTCTTTCTTTCTATTTGTTTAATTTCCGCCTGGCTTTGTGTGGCGGTGGTTCCCGCCCCGTAACTGGCGGCAGAATAGTGGTTCATAATTTGATGGGTGGGTTGGGCCTTTCCGACAGCCTGTGGGCAGACTCTGCCGTCGTCAGCGGGACTCCTTTCCTGGCAGTGGTTGGTGTGCGGGATGCATGTGTTTTGTTTGGATCATTATTTGACAGTCCGGCCCGTTCCTCTGTTGGCGGTTTCTACCGCCACCGCCGGCGGAGTGGAACGGACCGCCATGTTCATAATGAGGGCCAAAGTCCTTAACACATTTCCTGAAATGTATGAGACATTTGATATACCCCAGGAACGATTCCTCATATACAACACTCTGGTACACCAATTACATCAAGGTTGGATGGAGGCACAATCAATGCCATCTGGACACTACAAAGTCTATTGATTCAGGTACATGGCAAAACGGCAAATACCACACTAATAATGCACTGCTTACACAATACCATAGTCCTGGAGTTCAGAAGTAAGTGGTTGAGGGACATGGGGGAAGATTTGTCTGGTCAAGAGTGGGTGGCAGCCCTGGAATATGTAAATAAAGTGTTGAGAAACCCAAGATTCAAATATACACAATTCAATTATCCCCATCAGACTTATCTCACCCCTCATGTCATATACATAAATTGTTTGAGGGTTTATCATTCAAATGCCCAAGATGCTGACTGGCACATACTGGATTTTATCTTATGGTTTGGACTGCCCAGCAATACAATTGGCATGAGTGAGGAGATGGAAATGTGTCTGAATTCATGGGGCCGCAGATTACCCCCCACACCAGGTCTCTGCTTACTCAGCATAATGGTACGACTGGAAAATGACAAATACTTGTGGACATTTCTAGAGTTCATGTACTGTTTAAAAGCTCATACCCATGACGTGGAAATCTTTTTTTTGCCCTGGCTATTGCAAACTGACTTAAATATATACGTAAGTGGGCATTGGCTGAATCAGAAGTACTCACATTGGCCTGGAGGTTTACTGGTGGAAGGGCAATAAAGGTTGTAAGGGACACATATGTTGTGAAAGCGGAAGCCAAAAATGACACAAGATTGCGGTGAAAAAGATTAAAAAGATCATTATATTTTAGTGTGTGGCTGGGAGGTATATGCAACCAGCCCTGCTGAAAGATAGTACACAAGATGACAAAGGATTTTCCCCATCAATGGAAGACTATGGGCCCTATTACGAGTTTGGAGGTCCGAGGACCGCCAAACCCCCGGTGGTGGTTGACTGCCGCACCCCTGGTCATGCAACCACCAGATTACAACCCTGGCGGTCAGACCTCCAGGGGATTGCTGCCACCGCCATGATCATGCATTCCAGTGGGGTAGCAGCAGTCGGGCTTGTAACCACCCATGGCGGTGCTCAAATCAGGCAGGGACCCTGCCATGAAGAGGCTGGTGGAAAGCCAGTGTCGGGGGCCACAGAGGGCCCCTGCACTGTCCATGCCCATAACATGGGCAGTGCAGGGGCCTCCTTGCCCATTACCATCCGAATGCGAACTGTCTACACTACAGACAGTGCGCATTCCTATGGTGCAGGGGGCTCCCTCGTGCGACACATTGGCCTTGGCTCCCTGTGGAGCCAAGACCAAAGCCGCCACACAGTGTCCACTGGGCTGACGGATGGAGACCTTGGTTTCCGCCAGTCACCCCAGTGGAAACCTTGTACTGGGTCTGGTGGGGTGACCGCCAGCTCTGTGGTGGTCTCCTCACTGCAAGTCTGGTGGTCGACTTTTCCAACCGCCAGACTCGTAATGAGTCACAAGCGTGACGGCTATCTCGTCTGCCATATTTTGATCTCCATAGACAATAATGAGATTTTCATAAGGCGGACTGGATATCCATCACATTTGTAATGGAGTATTCCCTTCGGCCAGGAACTAAATCAGGCTTTATGGAGGGATAACTCTTTCACAAGCGTGACGGATCTCTCATCTGCCGTATTACAATCTCCTTAGCATATAATAGGATTGTAATAGAGCGGACAGGATATTCTACACATTTGTGACAGAGTATTCCCCTCCACCAAGACGTAAATCAGGCCCTATGTTGTCTGACTACTGGATCTTGAACTTAAGTGTTGCTTTGTGCTTACTTGCAGTTAATATTTCTTTTCAATTTGCTGTTACAGATATATATGCAAACTAAACAAGTCATAAATGAAATGCCATACTTGTCAGGAGACACAAATAATGATAGCTGGGATTGTTATTTATTGTTCTTAACAATGAACATGCTATAACTGGTATATTGTTTGTATCTAAAATTGACAGAAAATAAGTAATTAAGAAAAAAGATGAGATGTGAGAAGGAATACTGATCTTATTATGGCTATGAGACAGAAATACTGAATAAGCCCAGGAGACTATAGTTTGAGATAGCTTGAGTTATATTGTTTCTCTGATTTGGTATAGAGTGTTATATGATGACTGGAACAAATGCAGATGCTATGGTTAAGCTTAAAATAGTTAAATATGTTTGTGGATGAGTTTATATGTTCGGATGGGTTCATGTGTGTGGAGAGGTATATGATGATGTGCTGGTTGGTGTGAATAACCTAGTTTCACTAAAGGTCAAGATGTTAAACAACAAAATCGATCCTCGATGGTGACTTAAATTGCTACAAAAAATAAGTAAATTGTCTAGAATCTGGATACCTAATGCACCATGGCTCCAACAGACCATAATCTTCCTTAAACCTTTCTATCAGTGGCACTGATTTAGGTTTAAAATCACCACCCATAATAATCGATCCCCTCATCTCCATTAATAATGTATAAATCTGTTGTAAAGATGAAGTCTCATCCTTCATTGGGCAATAGTAATTTATAAAATTAAAAATCTATGTATCGAAGCATGCTGTCACCCACAGCCACCCCCTGTGATTACCTCTTATAACACTCACAATTTCCCAACTTAAAGTTGTAAGAAAAATACTTCCTGGTATGCCAACCCACCTGACGAAAACATAGCATGAGAAAAAAGGGCGTAGAGTTAATCTAAGAGTGTTTGACTTCAAGTGAGTCTCCTGCCCAAAAACACACTTGTATTAAACATTCTCAACCAACTGGCAGTTGCCAGATACTTCCGTTTATGTTGCATGTAATGACCTTAAGTGACCCCGATATAGCTTATAATGAATGCAGCTTTCTGTTGACCTACACATACTTGGCATTGTGTTTTCATATAAAAAGGGCACCAGAGCTCAAAGGTACCACCAATTTTACCAATAACCTCAACCTATGCATTCAGACCACCCTGAACATCACCCTTTTTTATCACACTCCAGAGCCTGTAGACCACCCCCTCCCCAAGAAGGGAATCCCAAATTCAATCTCCTCCCCCTAAGCCCCCCTACAACCCCCCTCTGCTTTGTGGATGCACAACAATAATCTGAAGAATTTGACTTATAAACAATATTAATGTCATTATCAGTGAACTAATCAGTGGGAATAAAGAGGGAGAGATAAAACAAATGAAACAGAAAAGTACTAGACCAGTTGCATCCTAAAACTGTGTTCACCTGATCTTGATTTAACAATTCCTGAGCTTCTAAAACTGAAGACAAGAACCAGAAGTGACCTTTATGAAGCACTTTCAGTTTAGATTGTTGATGGATGGCAGCTTGCGCTCCAGCTGCTTTAAACAAAATGATCATGTCCTTAAATTCTCTGCTACCGAGTTTTGGTGCGATGAACATATCTGAAAAGATCTGAAGCCTCGTACCATCCTCTAAGATGAACACTTTTTTCTGAATAGTCTTTGAGGGAATCTGTTCCTTAACCCTATAATCCATAAAAAATACCAAGATCCTTCAATGCAGTTTTACAAAAGAAGGTTTGATGAAATGAGCTTATATTCACGACAAATTGGCTGGGGCGGTCTATGATCACACACCTTTTCCAAGTTTGCGATCAAACTGCTGACTCCCCCTTACTGAGATTCTTTTTCTTCAGGGATACCAATGAATCTTAAATTTGAACATCTCAAATGATTTATCAACTCTTCCAGTTTTGATTTAACAAATAAAGCTCTTCAATGGCACCCTCAGGGTTTTTTTTTATGTTTACCTGCATTTTCTTCTAGCTCAGAGATCTCTGCTCAAGCTGACCAACTTGGTCAGAAGAAAATGAGTGGTTGGCTCTTAACAATCCTGGTTAGGTGGTCATACAAGGATGAAATAGCCTGGGACTAAGGGCCTGATTTAGATCTTAGCGAAGGGGTTACTACACTACAGCGATGACGGATATCCTGCCAGCCAAAATCTAAATCCCATTATTTCCATTGGGATTTAGGTTTTGGCGGATGCAATATCTGTCACAGGTGTGATGGAGTAACCCCTCCACCAAGATTTAAATCAGGCCCTAAGACTTTATGATATCCCTAATTTCTGCTGTGAGAATCCCAAACCAATGATTTAGAATGAGAGGAGTTAGATTTCTCTTTCACTAGACTAGCCTCCAAAATTCTCATAAAGGGTTCTCAGACCATTTGTTGATTAATGTACAGTTTGGGGTTAGCTTGGTTAGAGCCATAAACAAAAGGTGCAGCCTTGATAGGTCTCTCTTGTCTAATAGAGATGGAAACATTATATTTGTGTATTTAATGAAGAGTTTTTTAGGCTCAATGACAATTTCACCTCCACTGTAACTATTTGAGTTGCTTTCAAGACATATTTTAGGAGCCAAGTTATTGCTTTTAAGGCTAGGCAAAGCGAATCTCATAAATTAGAGTCTAGCATAACAAAAGAGAAGTTGGATAAGGAAACTAGTTTGAGTTTACAACCTGATTTCCCTTTTCCAAGTAAGATATTCATTCAAGTCAGACAAAAGCTCTGCAATTTCTTTTTAAAAGAAGAATTGGTTAATGAAAAGACTAATTCCAGACTGTGTACAAAGATGTGAACATGAAGGTTGCGTTTTAGCATGGTATGTAAAAGCAAGATCAAAAGCAAAAATTATATGTGAGGTGATGATCCAGCTACAATTTCCACCACTACCAGTAGTAATGCACTCAAAGGACTTTTTTTAAGCACTATTCTGCACTTTATCAGGCCCCGGGGGGCTTCTCAGGATGCCATTTCAACGTTTCTTGCCTTAATACCTTTTCCTAAATTATTGGGGGAACATCATGAGAATACTGTAAAACTAATTTGTTTGGTAGAATTCGAAGAGGCCTTCACATCCATGCCCAATGCTAAGGCAAAAGGCAATGAAGACATCCCGATAGAGACCTTCAAGAAGTTCACTCCCCTACTCCAATATTTCATGATGAAGGTTTTTAATTAAATGATTTTTGTTCTGCTGATCTCAGCTTTCTTTACAGAGTCTATTGTTTTGAGCTTTCTCAAAAAAGATAAACTGTCTATTAATCCTAATCAATACAGACCTATTGATTTGGTAAATGCAGATTGTATTGCTCTTGAACATTTTAGCTCATTATATTGCTTCTGTGGCCCAAAACTGGTTCACAGTGACCAGAATGGTTTCATCCAACACAGATCAAATGTGGTCAACAGAAATTGTTTGATTCATGCAATAGACTACTTTGTGGTGAATAAAATCAAAGCTGTTACTATTATAATGGCTGACGTGCAGAAAGTGTTCGATCTAGTAAATTGAGTGGCACTATTCCAGATCCTGAGGAAGTTTGGTTTCTCTGAAGAATTTATAAATGTTTTAAGGAATCTATTTAATCTATTCCAGGGCGATAGGCAGAATTAATATTACCTTGTGAGATGGGGGTCAAATTCCTATTTCTCTGGGAACGCGTCAAGGATGTCCTCTTTCGCAGGTTTAATTGATGTTCTTTATTGAGCCATTAGCCATCCTATTACGAATGACTGTACAATTTTATCTCGTTTTAGGCATGTGTAAGTAAAAACTTGTTGCAGACAATATAATTTTGTCTCTGGAAGCATTGCTGGCAAATATTCAAACATCCCTTAATAGGTTCAATGAGTTCATGTCAATTCGGGACTGTAAGTTTAACTATAATAAATCCGAAATCCTCTGATTTAATGCCTCAAGGGAGATTCTCTGCAAAGCAATCAGTTTTCTCCCACTTGTGCTAACAGATCCCTTGTTGTTTATATAACTTCTAACATCGTAGACCTCGATGAGTTAAATTATGGGACAATGCTTGATAAGGTTAAGAAACTATTAGAGAATTGGCATTTTCTACCTTTTTCCCCAAAATTTTTATTTTTCTCAAAGAGACAAACCCCCAGTAAACAATACCACTACAGGTTTCTGATACAGTGCATGACAAAAAGAGATTATGAAATAAAAATTGCAGTAATTAGCACGACAATAGATTACACGTTTGAGATAGTATGTAAACAAACATAACTGATTTAATATGGCTCATGTAATAAGACAAAATCATGCATCAGTAGTCATACACATTAGCAAGGCAAAGAAAAAAAGAGAGCTGACAGAAAAAGAAAAAATAAACCCCTATAAGAGTGGGGAAAACAGAAAGAAACGTAAGACAGAGAGAAAAAAGCTGCAGTGAGTGAAAGTGGCAAGGACAATAAACCTTGTAGGTGAGTGCCATAGGAAGTTTTGAACAACAACAGTAAGTAGCAAACGCACCTCATAATCAAAGAACCCTAGAACAGAGGGTGTGTCTAGGGAGCTTGTTCTTCTGTAAGGAGTCATCAAAGGTGTCCCAAAAATGTCTAGTACTAGCACAATAGGTTTCACCATTTATCAAAAGAGCTGACTGAAGTTAATTTCCAATAGGAGAGTATTGGTTTTATGCCTAGAGAGAGAAAAAGATCCACCAACATGGAAACCTGGTCAGACTAGTTCTTTGTGAGCTGATTTGCATGAATACCCAAGGCAGCAGTTGGAACATCAATTCGAATGGATTCTCCAGTCATGTCATGAGTCAGTGATTGTATCCTAGTCCACAGTGAACGGACCATCTTACAGGTATGAAACGTATAGTAGGTCCCCCGTCTCCTCCCCCGCACTTCCAGCAAACATTAGATAAAATAAAACATACTTTGTGGAGTCTTGGCGCAGTCCAGCAAGTTTTATGAATAGAGCACAACCTGGATTGTGCTAACGCTGGAGTCATTTTTGCACAAAATGGGGACTGCTGAATTTTTTTCCACACATCATCAGATAGGATCATATTGTGCAGTGGTTGTGAGTAGTTTCCCATTTCCTGGTAATTGATTTTAAACTACATTTCCTGAGGGATTCTAGGAGTTTATATAATCGAGATACAGCGGGATCTTGTTTTTTAATAGTACCCAACCACACTTCAACCTCAGAAAGTTATAAAAATCCATCCCTTCAGGATTGAACGTATGGCACAGGGTAGAAAATGGAATAGGTTGTAAATGTGTACCTGAGTCTGTTACTAAGTTAACATCTTTCATCGCCCAAGATTCCCAAAATATAGTTTTCCCATCTAATATTACTTTACGATTATACCATAGATAGGCCATAGTGGATCCTGGCATTTAGTGATCAAGACGTTTATCAAGATGCAAAAGTGCCGAAATCACATCCATTATAATTGGTTTTGAGTGGCACAAAAGGGTAAGGGATCAGATAAATGATTTTCTATAGAAAGCCACAAGGGAGATTCTGTATTGCACATCTGAGACCACCAAGATCCCTGGGCATTAAGAAATGCAGATTGGTAAAGCTAGTAGTCCAAGAGGTTAATACCTCAAAAGGATTTATTCATCTTCATTTTAACTATAGAAATTCTCATGCTTTTACCGTTCCGAATGAATTCTGATATAGAATTATTGATCGATTTGAAAAGGTGTGTGAAAGGGAAAGTGGAAGCATAATGGTAATGAAGTTAGCCAGTGGAGCTATCATAATTTTCACTGTATCTAAACTGCCCCACAAGGTAATATGTTTGAGGGCCCACAAATTAAGAAGGTCTTTTATCTTGGAGAGGGTTTTCTGCTTACTGATGGAGCTAGATTGAGTTAGGCCTTTACCAAACCATATGCTGAATTATTTGATGGAGTCTGGTTGCCACTTTAAACCCAGAGGGCCAATCACCTCTGATGTGCAATGTACGCTTAGAGGAATAACCTTGGTTTTATCTCTATTTAGAGAATAGCCAGCTACTAGGGAGTATCTCTCAATTTCTTTCATAATAGTAGATAGGACCCTAGCTGTGTCTTCTGGCAATAATAAGACATTGTCAGCATATTCCACCACAATCTGTCTGCCTGATTTAAAATTAAGGCTGATTATATCAGAGTTATCTCAAAAAAAGGAAATCAGCGGGTCGATAGCCAATAGAACAAGAAGGAGCGAGAGAGGGCATCCGTGGTGGGTTCTTTGAGATAAAGTAAATGAATTAGACAAATGACCAATAACCCTGATTTTTGCTGTTGGGTTAAAATAAAGAGCCTTGGTCATTCGTATAAACGAATCTCCTAAATGATACTTGATGAAAACTGCTCGTAAGAATGACCACAAGACTTTATCAAAAGCCTTCTCCGCATCAAGTGCAAGTGCAGCAGCCAGAGAAGGAGTTCATTTGGCTTTTTCCGGAACATGACAAAACAGTCTGATATTGTCTGCAGCAAGTCTACCTTTTAAAACGCCTGTTTGTGAATGGGCGATTAAATGTAGTACTACCAATTCTAGTCTACAAGCTAAAATCTTTGCATATATTTTACAACCAATATTAATAAGAGAGATCGGTCTATAATTCTTAACCTCCAAATAACCTTTTCTGACCTTTGGGATCACCATGATTGTGGCTTCTGTGGTGGAAACAACTATTAAGCCCAATAAGGCATAATGAAGAAAAAGAGCATGTAGTGGTGCCACCACTTTGTTAACAAAGAGTATGTAGACTTTCACTGTATAATCTTCCAGACCAAGAGCCTTCCCAAACTTGAGAGCATTTATGGCAAATATGATTTCACGTCTTCTATAGGTTTATTAATTTGAGAGCTTTGTCCGGTGTTACCTGAGGAAGAATACAAGATTCAAGGTAATCAGTTATTAACGACGGAGGAAAGGGCTCATTGGAATTATATAGTTTTGAGTGAAATGATCCGAAGGATTCAAGAATATCCCTTGTTGTTGACCTGATCTCTCCATTTGAGCGTTTTTTGGCAGGGATAAATAATTTGGTTTTAGTATACTTCAAATAATTTGCCAAAGTTTTCCCTCTATTTCTATTACAGAGTTTACCCGCATTAACGACATTGACCCATTTCCGGGTTCTTATACTTAGAATTTGATTGCATTCATATTGCAATGTGCACCATTTAGTCAAAACTTCTGAACCTTTGGTATGACGAAATTGTTTATCTAGAATTGAAATATCCCTTTCCAAGGGTGTTAGACTTTCTGAAATTGCTTTGTTTTGGATTGACATTTGCTGGATCGTGATACCCCTTAATGTGGCTTTAAGAGCATCCCATCTTTTGACAGGGGATGTATCTTCACTCTTAGACAATTATCAAAGACCTGTGCTATGACTCCTCAAGTAGTTTTATTCTCTAAGAAGGCTTCAGTTAGGCTCCATGTCTTGGGGGGATCATTCATGTCAAGCTCTAATGATATACAAACATGGTCTGATATCACTATTGACTAAATATGAGAGGAGTGAGTTGATTGAAGTATAGATTTACTAACCATTATGTAATCTATTCTAGAGAAAGAATGATGTGGTGAAGAGCAAAATGCATAGTCACTCCCTGCCGGGTTACATAAACGCCATACATCAACTATGGTATTGTTACTGCAACAGATTTTCATTTGTGTGTGGGATTTATTATACACAAATATGTGTGTAGATATTCTTTCAAAGTTTACATCCATTGGAAGATTGAAGTTCCAACCCAAAATGATCCCCAGATTGTCAGGAAGTTCCATAAGCTGTCTATCTAGGTCAGTGATCTCCAAACTTTTTAATGACGCCCCCCCAGTTGAAAAATAAAAACCATTGGGCCCCCCACTCAGATTTTTTCACAATTATTTTATAAACATGGCAATGTTTAAATATGTCTAGACCTATTGAAAAAGTGCACTTAAGTACTGTTACCTGTTTTAAACGCACAGACATGCTTCTGCTTAAAACAAAGCCCTGTTATCTGTATAATGCTTCTTTTGGCCAGAGGCTGGCACCCCCCCTGGATTCACTTGAGGACCTCCTGGGGGGCCCGCCGCCCAGTTTGGAGCCTCGGATCTAGATCCTTACAAAAGGACATAACATTATCATTAGGAGCATAGATATTGACAATTAACAACTCTAGGCCCTTTTCTTAACTCTAGATATGAGCCATATCCCATGATGGTCATGAGTGTGAGATATCACAGTTATTTCAGATATTTTGGATATCAAGGTGAGAGCCCTATTCTTTTTCTGTGGAGATGGGGAAATACCAATATCCACAATCCACTGACTATGCGTCTTGAATAGAATTTAAGAGCTTTTCCTAAATAAAGACAATGCCCTCTTCAGTTTGTCACAATAGTCTGCAGTCTTCTCTCTTTTAATTGGGTTGTTGAGGTCCTTTGTGTTGAAAGAAAGTATTTTAAGTGGAGGAGACATGGAATGGATAAAAAAAAATTGTAAAGAACAAGAAAGACATCTATGGTAAGTTTAAAAAAAGGGGAATTCCCGAACATAAGCGACAATAACCTTATTCTTAAATGTACCAGTATCCAAAAATGTAGAGTATATGTCCTTATATCTTCTACTAAAATATGGAGCGGAATAACCTAGAAAGCCTGTCAAGCAGCCAAAGTGGATAAATTAAGCAAAGAATAAAGATAAGAAGAAAACAACAAGAAGAAAAGATTGTGAAAACTGCACCGAAACAACAAACATAGAAATAAACTCCTTAACCCTACCCACACTCCACCCTTTCCCTGAAATGCGTCTAAGATGCATTTCCCCACCCCTTATCTAGTAAGGACACAAGGAGCCATAAGCAAGGCCAGCCCCAGCCAACCTAGGGTCCTCCTGACCCTTGCAAGTAGACAACATGTTTTAAAATGCACAAAAATAGCGTTTTATCAGTGCAAAAACAACAAACAGAATGAAATTTATGTCATATGCTTTAGACTGTTTGAATTAGACGCTATCTAGATAAGGACACATTTAACATTATTCAGTTGGTAAGTTGGTCGTTTGGGATCTAGTTAAGACATAGGTGGTCATTACAACCCTGGCGGACGGTGTTAAAGCGGCGGTAAGACCGCCAACAGGCCAGCGGAAAATAAATTGGAATTACGACCGTGGCAGAAACCGCCAACAAAGACAGCCACTTTAACACGCTGACCACCACGGCGGTACAAACAAACAGCATGGCGGTCACCGCCAACAGACAGGTGGAGGACAATGCACCGCCCACAGTATCACAAGCCTACCAATCCTCCACCTTTTCTGGGGCGGATTCACCGCGAACAAAAACACGGCGGAAACAGGACTTCGAAGGGAAAACGCTCACCTCTACACACCCCACGAGGAACCAGGACGCCATGGAACCAGAGGTGCACATTCTCCCTGCCCTTATCTACTTGCTCCTCTACCAGGAGCACGAACGCCAGCGGCCAAGACCACGATGAGTGCTGCACCTACGACACAGAGGAGGGGGGAGGGAAAAAACATGGACACACACACGCAACACGCAACACCCCCACCCCCACCCTCACCCACTACAACACACACACTAATACAGCATGATACATTACAGTTACACCCCCCGAACCCCTCGGAAGAATGCAAAGACAAAAGGAAATGAGTGTAACCATTTTAATATGTTAAAATCCAATAAGCAAAAATATATATACACTATTAACAAATATATACACCAAGAATAGTAGTCCAGGTATAGCTCCATTGAAGTCCGTGGAACACTGGGCCCACACGGCATGGGCGAGGCCCACACTCAATACCCGAACATGACGGAGAGAACACTGCAGGGGCATCAGATAGCAATAAAACAGGCACCTCAGGGGGAAGGGAAAGGGGGGGCACCTCAGCCGGTTGAGTGCACAACGCCAAATCCACGAGGGGGCTCCATGCCCACTGTTCAATCCTGGGGAGTGCAAAGCCACAGTCTCTCAAGTCTCTACAGTGGGTGGTTTGCCCACTGTTCAATCCTGGGGAGTGCAAAGCCACAGTCTCTCAAGTCTCTACAGTGGGTGGGTTGCCCACTGTTCAATCCTGGGGAGTGCAAAGCCACAGTCTATCAAGTGGATAACAGTCTCCACTGGTTCTGGAGGGGGCTTTGTGCCCAGAGTGCTTCATCCTGCCAAGGACAGAGGTAGTGGATTTAAATCTCCACTGGTTCTGGAGGGGGCTTTGTGCCCAGAGTGCTTCATCCTGCCAAGGACTGAGGTAGTGGATGCCTTTTTCCACTGGTTCTGGAGGGGGCTTTGTGCCCAGAGTGCTTCATCCTGCCAAGGACTGAGGTAGTGGATGTAAATCTCCACTGGTTCTGGAGGGGGCTTTGTGCCCAGAGTGCTTCATCCTGCCAAGGACAGAGGTAGTGGATGTAAATCTCCACTGGTTCTGGAGGGGGCTTTGTGCCCAGAGTGCTTCATCCTGCCAAGGACTGAGGTAGTGGATGTCTTTCTCCACTGGTTCTGGAGGGGGCTTTGTGCCCAGAGTGCTTCATCCTGCCAAGGACAGAGGTAGTGGATGTAAATCTACACTGGTTCTGGAGGGGGCTTTGTGCCCAGAGTGCTTCATCCTGCCAAGGACTGAGGTAGTGGATGCCTTTCTCCACTGGTTCTGGAGGGGGCTTTGTGCCCAGAGTGCTTCATCCTGCCAAGGACAGAGGTAGTGGATGTAAATATCCACTGGTTCTGGAGGGGGCTTTGTGCCCAGAGTGCTTCATCCTGCCAAGGACTGAGGTAGTGGATGTAAATCTCCACTGGTTCTGGAGGGGGCTTTGTGCCCAGAGTGCTTCATCCTGCCAAGGAGAGAGGTAGTGGATGTAAATATCCACTGGTTCTGGAGGGGGCTTTGTGCCCAGAGTACTTCATCCTGCCAAGCATTGAGGTAGTGGATGTAAATCTCCACTGGTTCTGGAGGGGGCTTTGTGCCCAGAGTGCTTCATCCTGCCATGGAGAGAGGTAGTGGATGTAAATCTCCACTGGTTCTGGAGGGGTTTTTGTGCCCAGAGTGCTTCATCCTGCTCGTGGCGGACACAGTAGCGTCAGTGCCCTTGGCGCTCATGGGCCAGCAGTGCTTGTGGCGGCGGTGTCCTGTTCAGCGGTGCTTGTGACGGCGGTGTCCTGTTCAGCGGTGCTTGTGGTGGCAGTGTCCTGTTCAGCGGTGCTTGTGGCGGCGGTGTCCTGTTCATCGGTGCTTGTTGCGGCGGGGTCCTTGGCAGCGACTCAGCTGCTGGCGGTCCTTTCTGGCCCAGTGGGGCTGGTGGTCCTTTCTGGCCCAGCAGGGCTGGTGCTGGTGGTCCTTTCTGGCCCAGCAGGACTGGTGCAGGCAGTCCTTTCTGGCCCAGCGGGGCTGGTGCTGGCGGTCCTTTCTGGCCCAGCGAGGCTGGTGCTGGCGGTCCTTTCTCGCCCAGCGGGGCTTGTGCTAGCGGTCCTGTCTGGCCCAGCGGGCCTGGTGCTGGCAGTCCTTTCTGGCCCAGCGGGGCTGATGGCGGTGGCCTCCTGGGCAGCGGGGATGATGGCGGTCTTCTCCGCCGTGCTGCTCTTCGCAGACTTGCTGAGTTTCTTGTGCCCCTTCCCCACCTTGGAAGGTGTCGCAGCTGACTCCACACTCCCTCCTGTACCCCTGGGAGCGGCTTTGGTGGCTGGAGTCTTCCCCTTCTCCCGCCAGGCACTGGACAACTTTTGATGCTTGACAGGTGGGGGACTGTCCGTGCTGTGGCTCCTTGCTACCTGCTGCCTGGTGCACTCCAGAATCCGGTGACTACTGGCACCACTGATCCCGGAGATGTTGTGGCTGAGGTGCTAGGTTGGGACCTGGAGAGTCGGGCCCTAGGAGACTGACGGGGTGGGGGAGGTGAGGGAAAGAGGTCAAGGGTGGACAGGAAAAGTTTCTTGGGAACACTGGGATGGGTAGCTGGGGGCGTTTGGGAGTGGAGGAAGAGGTTGTAGTTGTAGGAGGTGTTCGTTTGGTGACTTTGGGTGAAGGTGCATCCGCTGGAGGCTGTTGTGAGGTGGATGGCTGTTGGGTGGGTGTGTGCCTGCGTTTGTGTATCTTGGGAGGTGGCGTCACAGACACACTGGGAGAGGACATAGGGGACTAAGATTAGTAGTGGGGGTGGTGACTGCATGTGAGCGGAGTGTGGTGGTGTGTGTGCTGGTGATGGAAGTAGTGGCTGTAGATGTAGTGCATGCAGGTGTGAGTGGAGACGAGACTGGGAGGGAGGAGGAAGACGAGGAGGAGAGGGACACAGTGGAGGCAGTGGATGTTGGTGTGTCTGCATGTGTATGATGCTTGCGTGAGTGCCTGTGGGATGTATGGTGCTTATGTTTGCCAGAGTTTCCCTTGTGTGTTGACGTGTGTGCATGCTGGTCTGATGGTGTGCTTGGGGTAGGCTGAGATACAGGGGTGTGGGTCTGGGTGGAGGAACATGGAGGGGGGAGGCTAGAGACAGGGACAATAGCTGCCATCAGTGCTGAGGCCAGAATCTGGAAAGCTCGCTGAAGGGCTGCCTGACCAGAATGAATGCCCTCCAGGAATGCATTTATTTGTTGCAACTGCCTCTCTATACCCTGGATGGCATTCAAAATGGTAGACTGCCCAACAGTGAGGGACCTGAGGAGGTCAATGGCCTCCTCACTGAAGGCAGCAGGGGTGACTGGGGCAGGGCCTGAGGTGCCTGGGGCGAAGGTGATGCCCACCCTCCTGGGTGAGCGGGCACGGGGCAAAGTCTGAAGGGCTGCTGGGAGGGCGGTGCTGGTAGGGGGGGTGGCGGCTGTACCTGTAGATGCGGGGGGCACAGATGTGGCCGTCACCACAAGGGAGCTCCCATCAGAGGACGAGTCCGTATCACTGGTCTCAGCTCCTGTCCCCGCCGTTGAGCTCCCCTCGCCCTCCGACCCACTGGTGAATTCCGAGTCCATAGTCTCGCCCTCCAGAACCATGTGGGATGCAGCTCCCTCCTGCTCCGGTGCCACTGCTCCTCCGCCTGATGATGCTAATGCACACAAGAATAGGGAGACCACAAAAAGGGGAGGGACGACAGAAGAAAGACAAGTTGAGTGCATGCATTACCGCTACCGTTGGCAGACACAACAGACACAGAAGCCCCCTGCACTACGCCGCGCACTTGGGGTCCACTGTTCAATCCCTGAGACATGGCCTACAAGGCTATGGCCGACATCTGCAAACATGGATGTCACCGGAGCCTGACTAGGTGTAGTTGGCACTGTACACAGGTGGGGTGGGGTGGCACAGGGTCTGCCAGAAGAAGGGGACCTAACTAGCACACTCGCCCTGGCCTAGGGAAACCCACAGCCCACCTCCCCCACCCAGACACCTCCACTGCGCGCTGAATCAGCTGAATAAGAGTGTACTCACCCCCTTGTGGCTGCTGTGATGCCCTCAAACGCCCATCCAACTCCGGGTACACCACCGCCAGGATCCTGAACATCAGGGGGTCATGGTGCGACGGGCACCCCTCCCATGTTGGGAGGCCATCCCCAGCTGGGCCTCCGCCGTCTTCTTGCTCCAGCGGCGAATGTCCTCCCATCTCTTACGGCAGTGGGTGCTCCGTCTGTGATAGACCCCCAGGGTCCGGACATCCTTGGCAATGGCACGCCAAACATCCTTCTTCTGGTGGGCGCTGACCTACAGGAATTGTACAGGGGAAAAAGAAAAGTTATTACCAACTGCACCGTCACAGTCATTGGCCCCCATCCCTACCTTTGCCATGTGGCACATGCAGTCACCATCGTTTCATGCACGCCTCAATCTCCCCTCCCAATCTTTCATCCACGCCACTCCACACAGGCATAGGCCATACAGCATGCTCCCAGTGAACTTACATGTTTGTCTGGAGGACCGTAGAGTAGCGTGTACTTGGGGAGGACCCCATCCACGAGCTTCTCCAACTCCTCCGATGTGAAGGCAGGGGCCCTTTCCCCAGACGCACGAGCCATTGTCTCTTCCAGACTGAGGTCACAACAGCACTTGCAGTGTATGTCCCCTCCTGTCGAAGATCAGGTATTGAGTGATTGAACAGATAGAAAATGGCGGTCACGTCCGCGGCGGTGCGTACCGTCACCGCCGGCGTACATCGTCATTGGCTCCTGGGAACCATAGGGTCCAATGTTAACCAATGCAGAATTGCGCCGCAGTCTTCGACCACCTACCGCGACGGTGTACAACGCCAGCGCAGTTACCTCACATCCCATTGTCCCACTTTACAGGTCAGGCAGCCGACATTTCAGGGGCCCACATGGCTTAATTTTTAACTGCGTCACACATACCTACGCCTTGCGTCAACACTCATACATGCTTATTTCGGATTATGAATCGTGTACTGTGTAAGCTGTGGGTACGTACCTCTGAGTTGGTTGACTCTGTGCTCGCTGTTGTCCTTCATAGGCACCGTCCGCTGGGACATGTGAGGAGATGGCGGCATCCTCTGCTGTACAGACCGCTGGTGGACCTGTCGACAATGGAGGAAAGACATGTGATCATCACCTACAGGCTTGATCGTGCCACAATCCTGGAACTGTGTGCCCAGTTGGAGCCAGACCTGATGTCAGCTATCGCCATCCCACAGGAATCCCCCCTCTAGTGCAGGTGCTGTCAGTACTCCATTTCCTTGCAAGTGGGTCATTTCAAACAACAGTGGCCATAGCATCAGGGATGTCCCAGCCTATGTTTTCCAACGTGTTGTCCAGAGTGTTGTCTGCCCTGCTGAAACACATGCGGAGCTACATCGTTTTCCCTCAGGTGGAGGATTTGCCTACAGTGAAAGGTGATTTCTATGCCCTGGGACATATCCCCAACATCATAGGTGCCATTGATGGGACACATGTGGCTTTGGTACCCCCCCCCCCAACAGGAGTGAACAGGTGTACAGAAACCGGAAGAGTTATCATTCGATGAATGTGCAGATGGTGTATTTGGCCAACCAGTACATCTCACATGTTAATGCCAAATTCCCTGGCTCAGTGCATGACGCTTACATTTTGAGGAAAAGCAGCATCCCTTATGTGATGGGGCAACTCCAGAGGCACCGTGTGTGGCTATTAGGTGAGCACCTGGAAGCAAGTCAGTGGGAATGGTTGTCTGGGTCTGGGGATATCCCTACAGGTTAGTGTGTGTCTAACAGTTGTCCCTCACCATTTGCAGGTGACTCTGGTTACCCCAACCTGTCATGGCTACTGACCCCAGTGAGGAATCCCAGGACAAGGGCAGAGGAACCCTACAATGAGGCCCATGGGCGAACTCAGAGGATTATAGAGCGGACCTTCGGCCTCCTGAAGGCCAGGTTCAGGTGCCTCCATATGACAGGTGGATCCCTATTCTACTCACCAAAGAAGGTGTGCCAGATCATCGTGGCCTGCTGTATGCTTCACAACTTAGCTTTGCGATGACTGGTGCCTTTTCTGCAGGAGGATGGTCCAGATGGAGGTGTTGTGGCAGCTGTGGAGCCTGTAGACAGTGAAGATGAGGAAGCAGAAGAAGAGGACATCAGCAACAGGAACTCGGTGATCCTGCAATACTTCCAGTGAGACACAGGTAATAATACAATCCTGCCTACTACATGTACTTTAACACTACTACCTCTCTACTGTCTGTCGTTTTCACCCAGTGTATGGTCACTGAGTTGTCACTTTCCCTTACGATTTCACAGATGTGGGTCCCACTGTGTGACATCTGCTTTGTTTCCTCATGGACTAGAGCTGTGTGACATAGGCATGTTAACATTACAACTGAAAGAGCATTTTGACACTGTAATTGCTAATACACTATTTCGAAATCACAGACAGACTCCCGATTGTTTTGTGCTTTAAGGTTGTTTATTTAAGTGCTCAATATTGGAGGGTGCTGTAAAATAGTGAGGGGTGATGGTGGAGGAATGTCCATGGCAGAGTCCAGTCTATTAGTCTCACAGGTGCATTGCCCAAATGGGCATAGGAAGTGGAGCTGGGGCAGTTTGAGGATGGACAGGGTGACAAGGTGGGACAGAAGGATGACAATCAGGGTGGTCTCATTTCTTGGCGGGGGTCTTGGCATCATTCTCTGTCTTTGTCCTGGATCTCAGGGACCGTTTGCGGGGCGGTTCTCCCTCTGCAGGGGGTGGGGTGCTGGTGTGGTGGTCCTGTGGCGGTGCCTCCTGTCCACTAGCGCCGGCGGAGGTGGTGGGCAGTTCATCGTCCAGGCTAGTGTCAGGGGCCCCTTGTTGTGCCACAGTGTCCCTCCTGGTGTTGAGGACTTCCTTCAGCACCCCTACGATGGTGCCCAGGGTGGAATTGATGGATCTGAGTTCCTCCCTGGAGCCCAAATACTGTTCCTCCTGCAGCCGCTGGGTCTCCTAAAACTTGGCCAGTACCGTTGCCATCATCTCCTGGGAATGGTGGTAGGCTCCCATGATGTTGGAGAGGGCCTCGTGGAGAGTGGGTTCCCTGGGCCTGTCCTCCCCCTGTCGCACAGCAGCCCTCCAAGTTCCCCTGTGTTCCTGGGCCTCCATCCCCTGGACTGTGTGCCCACTGCCACTGCCCCCAGGTCCCTGTTGTTGGGGTGGTGGGTTAGCCTGGGTTCCCTATAGTGGTGGACACACTGCTTGCTGATTGACGTGTCCTGGGGACAGAGGTATGGGCCCTCTGGGTGGGTGCTGTGCTGGTGTTTCCAGAGGGGGGAAGCTCTGTGGTGGCCTGTGCCAGTGTGAGGGGAACCGACTGTCTCGAGGTCCCAGATGGGCCGGGCTGGTCATCTAGATCCAGTTGGACAGAGCTGCTGTCATCACTGTGGGCCTCTTCTGTTGGTGGTGTGGACATCTGTGGACCCTCCTGTCCGGTGACGTTGGGTAGGGGTCCTGCAGGGGTATAAAAGGATGTTTATTGAATCTGTGTGTGCCATGGTGTGCAATTGGTGGGTGACCGTGTACCCCAGTGCTTGCATTCCTGTGTGGAACCTTGTGTGATGGTGGTTTCGGGGGTGTATGGGTATGTGCAGTGGCCATGCTTTGGTGATGGGTGTCCATGCTTTGTTGTTGCATGCAGGGCTTGGTGTTGGGATGTGTGGTTTGTGATGTTGGGACATTTGTGAGGAGTAGGAGTGACGGGGGTGAGGGTGAGGGTGGGGGTATGTGATGGCATGCAGGTAGGGTGGGGGATGTAATAGTAAAGCTTTGACTTACCAGAGTCCATTCCTCCATCTACTCCTGCGAGGCCCTCAGGATGCAGAATAGCCAAGACTTGCTCCTCCCATGTTCTTAGTTGTGGGGGAGGAGGTGCGGGTCCGCCGCCAATCCGCTGAACCGCAAGATGGTGTCTTGAGACCACGGAACGCACCTTCCCCTGTAGGTCGTTCCACCTCTTCCTGATGTCATCCCTATTTCTTGGGTGCTGTTCCACTGCGTTAACCCTGTCCACTATTCTTCGCTTTAGCTCCATCTTCCTAGCTATGGAGGTGTGCTGCACCTGTGATCCGAATAGCTGTGGCTCTACCTGGACGATTTCCTCCACTATGACCCTGAGCTCCTCCTCAGAGAACCTGGGGTGTCTTTGCCGTGCCATGGGGTGGTGTGGGTGATGTGTGGGGTGGTGTGTATAGTGATAAGTGGGGTGATATTTAGTGGTGTGTTGTGTTAGGTGCGTGGAAGTTATGTGACTGATGGTATTGTGTGCCTGTGTAGTAGTTTGTAGTGTCTCTCTCTGGCCTTTTTTCAGTATTTTGGTCATAGGGGTTTGTGGGTGTGAGTTTTATATTGTAATGGGTGTTTGGGAGTGGTGTGTGTATGTGTATCAGGTGTGTGTATTTTGAACTGTCCAATGTGGCAGTGTTTTGTCAATGTGTGTGTATTTTGAGCACGACGGTGTGTACCGCCAATAGAATACCGCGGTTGAAAGACCGCCATGTGGATTCATGGGTCGTGATAGTGTGGGCGTATATCTGTTGGCGGGACGGTGGAGGTTTTGTTTTCACCAGTTTATCACTGACCTTTGGTGTGGCGGACTTGTGCGGGTGTCTGAATTTTGGCAGATTCCGAGCAGTGGATCGTAATAGCTGTGGTGGAATTCCGCGGCGGTGTGTTGGCGGTCTTCTGCACAGCGGTAAGTGGCTTTTACCGCCAATGTTGTAATGAGGGCCATAATTTCTTAGTATCTAGTATCAAACAATAGCCCATATTTACAAGAAAATTATGCAGCTAGGTGCTGCAAGACAGCCAGCTATGCTGCTCTGCATCATTAGGAAAGTGCAAGGATGTGTCGTATTTATAGCAATATAACAAATCCCTGTACTTTCCTCTGCTCTGGAGCAGTTAGTTGCATAGTGCCAACACAGGCACCCTTGCACAGTAGTGCAAGGGTGCCTGTGTTGCAGGGATAATTGTTTATGTGCATGAAGGGATACCTTCCTGCACATAAACAATCATTAATGGCATTTTCCTCTTTCTTTGTGTGCTGCAGAATGCAAATCACACAGAAAGAGCAAAAAAACGAGGAGGTGTTTCTTTCTCCTTGTTGTGCCATTTTTACACCACCTCTGGGGTGGCATGGAAAATCTGACGCATTCCCAGGTTTACGAAACCTTGTAAATCTGAAAATGTGTCAGTTTCCATGGGTGTTGCGTGGGAACACCCGCAGCAACACCCTTGGAACGCCCCTTTCACGCAGAGTTATGCGTGTAAGGGACCATATTTACAAGGCCATGAAAAGCCACGAAAGGTGGCTTTATGTGGCCTTTTAAATATATGCGGGAACACAGGACCGCCTGAGCGTCACAAAAGTGATGTTACAGCGGCGTTATTGTGCTGCTGGGGTCTTGTAAATATACCCCAATGTATCTTGTACACACTTGTAATAAAACCACGGGTCAGAAATCCCTTTCTGATGGACACCTTCTCTTTGGAATAGTCTTGAGCAATGTTTATATTGAATACTCACAAATCTTAGAGGATGAAATAACATGGCTCTTGGATTTGGATTACTAGCAACAGAGAGAGATAGAGGTTTGCCCATAGGCACTTTATGAGCTCCTTCCATTTAAAAAAACATTTTTAATGAGATTCCCAGAGTTCGTGGTATCCATGTTTCAAGAAATTCAACACAAGCGATTGCGTCTCCCTCCACATTTTCCGGTAGCTCTAAGATCCTCAGGTTGCCCCTAGGATTACAGTCTACAGGTTTCTCTGGTAAGTACCTTAATCGCTGTATCAATCTGCTTCCTCTCTGAAGTAGAGGAGTCTTCCAGTATACCAATTCTAGATTCTGCATTAGTATACCTGGGAGGTTCTTGAAGTCATTACGAAACTCTTGTAAATCTTAATGCTTGACATCAGTGTTAGTTTTGGTATCTTGAGCTAGGTCATGAAGTGTACAAAGTCATTGTAGGATAGTATCTAACGTCGCAGTAGAGTCTGTTTAGGGTCGAGCCTGCGTTGCATGCGCTTGCGCATGCGTTTCGCTAAGCGAGACGCTTTAGTAATTAAAAAGGGCTAGGAGCCCTGTCCACGTCATGTCAGTGTTTGTCATTGGCTTGTGGGCTTGCCTATTAGAATCTGCTTGATTTCAATAGTGGAAGGCATGCATACGTCATGCCTTTTCCGGTGGATAGCCCTCCTCGAGCGCATCGACCAAGTACAGAAAACATGCGAGGCTCGCTGTTTTCTGTCCGGCTCGTGGACTACTTTTTCTCTATTTTCCCAGTGCGATCTCGCTTGGGAGAAGTCGAGCGCTTGTTACACAGTTAATTGCACTTTTTTTCCGGTTAGTACATAAATGCACTTTTGCCACTAGGTTTCATTACCAGTGAAAAGTCGGGTTAGGAGTTTACAACGCTATCAGCTCTAACACGAGCAAACGCGAGACCCGTTGCATTGCAAATGCTTGTTTTGGTTTTACTGGCGAGTCTGGTAGAGGTTACTCATCTTTAGCCCTTTTTAGGATCGTTTTACTTTCTTTGGAATTCTTATAGTCTTTAGATTATCAGTATTTTGGATTTGCCATCGTTAATGAATACAATGGTAGAAGCAAGTAGAAATAGATTAAAGGACACCAGATCTGTTCTCAGAGGAGATGAGGGTATAGATATTTATACAAGAGTGGAGGAGGTTGTACAAAATTAAAAGAGCAATTGAGAGGTGTCCGAAAAATTAATGATTTCACCAATAATTTGGAAAAAATAGTATCACACGCCCTATAATAGTAGTATATGCTTAACTGTATAGAAAAGGTGTGATCCACTCAAGTATCATTCAAAACTACAATGTTACGTTTCATTGGCGCAGAATAGGCGATCGTATACTAAAGTGAATAATCCTTGAGAAAGACTAAGTTCTGTGAGATGACAGAGAAGATACGCAATTGAGCAGGTTCATCAGGGCAGACTCGCAGTAGCAACATGGAGAAATGATGTTCAAAGGTGCTATGCATAGTTCTCATTATCAATATGGGCCGCCATTTTGTGATCCATCAGAACAATGAAAACTTAATGCCGGACGGCTTCTTAGTTTAATGTGCACAAATATAAATAGATGGCGGATCTGAAATATGCAGCGTGCCCATGGGAGAAGTGATTGACCATGCTTTGTAATCAGTGTGCTCTGGGGCCAGTGCGCGCAGCAGTCTCTTGATTGTCCACTTTGCGCCAGCGCAAATTTAGTGCAGCGCCAACACCCATGTCCCAAAGAGGAACAAGCAGCTGTACGCAATCTGGAGCACAAGAAAAACTCACAGGAGGGTGAACGCTGCCGTTTGTCAGTTCCCGACGGCATAAGCGCATTGTGTCACTCTCTGTGCAAGTTTATGCTGTGCCCTTAACTCACCCAACCATCAAAAACGTCATGCAGCTGACAGTTGTAATCTACTTTCCTCTCCTGTAACTTTGCCTTTGCACAAGTATAATGATACTTGTGTAAAGTTCCAGGAGAGGAGCTTGAAGGATTTGTAGGAATGGAAAAACTGACTGAAAAGAAGGGGACAGGAATCACCCTAGAGGTTTTGTGACAAATCTATGAAAAGTGGGCATTATGTCATGATGCTCCCCATTGCATCCACCTAACGCCACCATGTGTATGCCGTATTTATGATACAGCGCATTATGGCGTACGTTAGGGAACTAGCATCATAACTTTTGACGATAGTTTGGCGCTTTGCAGGATTAGTGCCAAATATATTGACGCTAATTCTGCAAAGTGAAAGAAGGCCCATTGAAAACAATGAGAGCCTCCTTTTAATGCCTACCTGCCTTAGGCAAGTGTTAAAAATGACCCTAGCAATGGCGCAGTGGAATCTATGAGATTCCACTGCGCCATTTTTCTTGGCCTTCTAATGCCGGAACGCCCACTTGCATACATTATGCCAGGCATAGGCATAATGTGGCGCAAGAGTTTACAAAGTGCTGCAATGCGTGCATTGCACCACTTTTTAAATATGGTGCAGCATTTTTGCCAACCTAATGCCACGTTAGTGTAAAAAAATGACACTAATGTGGCGGAAGATGGCACTAAGAGCTTCTTAAATTTTTTGGAGAAGGTGGTACGGCCCAGGACGACGTTGGGCTGTTTGGGCTATGTTTGTTGGGCGGCGGGGGGGGAGCAAATATAGGGGACATCTTGTGTACCGGCCACCATTTTGTCAGTAGGTGACACGTTGGCCGGTCAGGGGTTTCAGGTGAGAAAATTTCCTTAAGCGCGCTCGCATTTAAAAAAATAAATAATTAAAATTAATAACAAAATAAAGGAAGAGGTAAGGACACAATCAGTGTTAGATAGGTGCACGGAAGAAGGTACCTTTTTCCTAGTGTGTGGCGCGCTTCCTGGCGGACGGGTCGGTTTGGCCATTGCACATGGTGGACGAGCGCGTGAGGCAGGCGTTGATGCTTCTGGAAGAGGCCGGGCGCATAGACCTCGTGAGATCAGAGGCCCTGTTGCAGTTGCGCCCGGCACGAAAAGCGACGGAAGGCGTTGCAGCAGTGGTTTGGACCTATTCACCCCGCGCCGTGGTAGAGGACGAGCGGTGCAGGTGAGAGGGGGTGGGGGGCCAGGGAAGGGGCAGTGCGGCTCATGAAGGGAGGGTGGGCGAGTTTCACAAGAGCTGCCGGATCGCCTATGAAGTTGCGGCGGCTGGTAGGGGACGGCCGAGGAGTGAGGAAGGGCAGCACTTGTTACCGGGTTCGGAGCGTGCGCTTGGCAACCATGCAGACAGCAACTGTGGGCGGCCCTCGGACACAAGACCCGAGCGCGGCCCAGAAAGCGTTGGGAAAGGGCAGGAAAGGGCAAGGGGAAGAACCCGAAGGGAAGGCCCAGGATGGCACGCTCGCGGAGAGCAAGTGCGGAAAGGGAGGGGGGCGATGGAACAAAGGAATGTGTGTTGGGGGTAGGTGCAGGAGAGAAAACTGTAAAAATCAAGGGGGGGTGGCCTCACTGACAGCCGGCATGGTTCTGGAGGATACACAAGAGGTGGTGGGCACGCGAATGGATCAGGGAGGGCACATGAATTTAACAAGAGGAGGGGGTGGGGTTGGGGAATTTGGTGCAGAAAAGAGGAGCATGCAGGAGGATGAGGATGAGAGCTGAACACCGGTTTCTCAGAAGTGGCCTACAATGTTAGTCTGGTGTGGGTCAGATAGTGAAGGGAGGGTTGAGGAGGGAGAGGACAAAGGTACTTGTGTGGACTGGGGATCGCCGCCTATGCAGGTAAGACCCCCTGGGCGTGTGTATGGTACCAAGAAACAGGTTTTTGGGAAGGTCAGAGCAGGAGTGGGCTTGGGTGGGTTAGCGGTCTAAAAGAGGGCAGCGGGGTTGGGTCATTTGGGGGAGGTGAGTGCTCCATCTACCACGGTCACGAAAGGTTCAGGAGATAGCTTTCATATTGGCACATCGTACCTTTTCTGGCAGGAAGAGGCGGAAACGAGTGGCAGTTACCCAGGTGGGCAGAGTGCGGCTCCGCAGAGCTGGGACTAAGAGAAGGTAGGCCCCAGGGTGGGCAGCTGGATGGCATCACCAGAGGGCTGGATATGGCAGAATAGGGCCAAGGACACTCCTCAGGACAGGTGTGACGGTAGGAGCTGTGCGTCCACTGGCGTCGCTTTCCCCAGGGAGCAGTGTCTTGGCGCGTAAGGAGATCACAGGGGTCTGCTGGCGGCCCCTAAAGCGAGGTACGATGTTGGTGAGTTGATGGTAAGTGATGAGATGGTGATGGGGTGTAAGGAGGGAGCAGGAGAGGAAGTCGGAAACATGGATTTTGAGGAGGGGAGTGTAGAGGAAGGGGAAATCTCAGATGGTGATGGGGAGGAGGAGCAGGCGTGGTGGGGTAGCAGCGGGGGGGCTTGCTAATCCTATTGATCGGTCATTACAGGAATCAAGTCCAGCAGGTCGGCCACACAGAGGCATACAGGAGAGAGCCCAGCTGGCTAGGCGGAAGGCGCAGGAGCGGCCGCCGACCTTGGCGCCAGGTAAGGGCTCGTGCGATCGCAAGATGCAAATGGTTTTGGTGGCTATTGAGGCGCTGGAAGGTGCTGGTGACGGGGAGATGCGGTTGGTTAAGGGTGTGTATGTGGCGGATGCGGGGGTGATGACGGTCAGTGAGGCGTCTTTGACGATGACCACTAAAATGGAAGGCAAGTCGGACCGGCCGGTTGCAAAAGTTACCAAATTGCCTTATATGGGTACAGCCAAGACCTTAGGGGCCTATCTCATGCAGACAACGAAGGAAAAGATATGGAAAGGGGAGTTTGTTGAGATCTTAAAGCTATTATACAGGGAGGTCAGATCGAAGGAGGGATCAAAAGAGGAAGAATATGAGCTCGCTAAGCGACTCAAAGTACCTGTCACCATAGAGAATTGGAAGGCTGCCTTTTTGGATTTTGTGAGTGTGTATTGTGAATGACATCCTGACAGGTCCGTGGCACTTTTTAAGTATATGGACAATATTCGGGAAGCACAGATTAATTTTTGTGGGTACGCTCGGCTGCAATACGATGAGGAATTTAGGGCCAGAATGGCGGCTGACCCAGAAGTGCAGTGGGGTGAGATAGAAGTGGATCTTTGGCAACATACTATGGGTCCGGCAAAGTTCGGGAAGACCATATTCACGGTCAGTGGTCTTCCAATTACTTATCGTCCCTTTCGAGAGCGCCCCACCCAAGGGGTGGGGGCAGCAGGAAAAGGACAGTCGGTACAAAGTGCCAACGCACAGATCGGAGTGTGCTGGGATTACAATAAAGGTGCGTGCCCTCGGGAGTACTGTAATTTCTGGCACAAGTGCTCTTAGTGTGCAGGACGGCATGCTCCTGTGCACTGTTACGGACAGACTACCCTGCCTGGGGGGAGCGATGCTGGGAGCTTCTCAGGGACACGTCAATGTGGGAGGTCAGCCCCCTGGCTCCGGAGGACAGCGCTTTAGGCAATGCCTTGCAGGAAAAAGCACGTACTTCGGTTAAAGTCGACCGCCTGATTTTCTGGTTGCAGGGCTATGACAGGAGACAAGACACTGACATGTTGATTCAAGGTTTCACACACGGTTCCTGGCTGGGGTATACAGGACCGAGAGAGCGTAGGTGGGCTGACAACCTCAGATCGGTGAGAGGCAGGATATTCTGTTTAGAGCGCGCAATGTGTCAGGTGTGAACAATGACATTGCGTTCGCTTTGTCTCGTTCACAGTGGGAGAGATTCCGTTGGTTAGTCTCGGGCGAAGACCTGAGCAGAACGGAAATGCCAGCCGAGATGTGGAGCATAGGCACGAGCGGATGCTTCCCTTGGTGATGAATTCATTGGCCCCCTCTACGCAACGCACATATGTGGGTGCATGGCAGGATTTTTGCGATCAGGAGCATGTAGGAGGGTTCCGCATAGTGACAGGGTAGAAGATGTGGTTCGTTTTAGAATGAATTGCCCGGTGTCCGTCCAGGGTAACCATAGCAGGTAAGCTGGTGGCGCTGGGGTTTATGGGAAAGCTTCTGTGGGGCTACCACCCATCAATAGGGGAGTTGGGGCAGAGGATTCTTGACGGTTGGGCAAAAGAAAGGGGTAAGAGAGAGAACGCGGGACAGCCGCTGTCGGTGAGCTTGTTGAAGGGCCTTCTGAGGGGCATGAGTGAGGTGTGTGTGAATGAGCGGGAGGCTTTGCCTTTTTAAGACTCTTATGTCCTGAATGTTTTTTGGGGCTTTTCGGGTCTCTGAGTTTTTGGGTTCGGGGCGAAAAGCGGGTATTTCTTGGCAGGACGTGTTCTTGGATTGGAGCAGAGTGACCATTAGGCTGAGGTACTCCAAAACGGATCAAGTGGGGAGAGGGGTTGACGCCAGGTTATGGTGCTACCCGGTGGCCTCTATTTGCACTTTAATACTCGGCAAGCAGTGAAGTGAGCACAGCAGGTCTCGGGAGGAAACAATTTTTCGCCATGATGATAGCCAGAAGTTCACAGCATATCAGCTTTTAGCAGTCTTGAGGAAAGGCTTAGCTCTGATGGGCCAGGATGTGAAGCAATTTGGTACTCACTCCTTCAGGATTGGTGTGGCTATGGAGGTAGGAAGGAGGGGATGGGGTAGGGCAGAGTTAATGGGCTTGGGGAGGTGGAAGTCAGACAGATTTAAAAGATACTTTAGGAAAGGGCAAACAGGCTTTTAGAGTAGGGTCTAATGGTTTTTTTTCCCCCACAGGTGTGTTACCTGGTCAGGACGTGACCTTCCTTTCTATCTGGGTGGTGGGACATTCCTTTGTGAAGTGGGCGCAGCGACAAGCAAGCCAAACTGCCATTGGAGAAAACCTTGGGTTGGATGGGGCGCGATACCATGTGTGCTTGGACGGGAAAGGAGGCTTCAAATGGAGCGAGTTATTACCCCATTTACACAAGTTAGTGGTGCAAGGGGTTTGTCCGGACATTCTGCTTTTGCATGTGGGTGAGAATGACTTGGTTGAGCAAATGGGACTCAATCTAATGAAGGGTATGAAGAGAGATTTGGAGGAGATTATTAGCAGGTGGCGGGGTTCCAAGTGGTGTTCACAGGTTTTGTACCTTGTCGGGTTTGGCATGGGGCTAAAAACCCAAGCGCCATTGAGCGGGTGAGTAGGAAATTAAATAAGGAGATGAGGTGTTTTTGCCTGGGTCAGGGCATCACTTTTATGGAGCACAAGGATTTAAGGTTTGTGGATGTAGAATTCTTCAGAGGTGTCGCGGTGCACTTTTCTTTCATGGGAATGGAACTTTATTTACTGCATATGAAGGAGACGTTGAAAGAAATGCTTCAGGAGGTGTGAGGTCGAGATTGTTAAATTAGGGGGGCCAGAAAAAGCCAGGCTAGCTGACTTTTTCTGGTGGCGGAGGCGGAGAGAATTACTTGACAAACGAAATACGTACGGATAACGAATCTGGCAGGACACTATCAGATATTGAAGGTGGGGGGGACAACAGCAGGATACGACGGACAGGAAGAAAGATTGCCATTAGCAGTTATGATACTTGGCAGGGTCGATTGTCAGATTGCATTAAGAAATGGATAAGGTGAACAAACGGGTTCGACAAGGAAAGCAATATTAAAAGCATGAACAGAGGAAGAGAAAGCAGGGTAAGGTAAAAGGGAGTGCTGGATAGGGGAGGGGGAGGACTTTGGATGGGTGATTTTGATGTTTAGTGAGGTTTTAGTTTTGTAAGGCAGAGGCCAAGGTTTGTTATTTGTAAGTGCACTGGTTTCAAATAAAGCGGCCTTTTCCACACACAGCAACGGTATCAGGCATTGTTCCCTCTTCCTCATTGGGGCCCTGGGGGAGCACTGCTGAACGGAGTGAGGTCCCCCCCCCTGGGATTTTTTGGGGAAGGTGGTACAGGCCAGGGCGACGTTGGGCTGTTTGGGCTATGCTTGTTGGGTGGCAGGGGTGGAGTATATATAGGGGACATCTTGTGTACCAGCCTCCGTTTTGTCAGTAGGTGACACAGTGGCCGGTCAGGGGTTTCAGGTGGGAAAACATTTCCCCTCCCACCCCACCTCTTATTTTCAAGGCAGTCAGGGTGTGTTTTTTGGAGAAAGCTGGTGGGGTTTTGGCACAGCAGAGGAGAACGGGTGCACGGGGTGCAAGATGTATAGGTTGTCGCTTGGAGCAGGTGCTGGCGGAGGCAGAGAGAGTTACATGGCAAACGAAATACGTACGGATAGCGAATCTGGCAGGACACTATCAGATATTGAAGGGGGGGACAACAGCAGGACACCACGGACAGGATGGAAGATTGCCACTAGCAGTTATGATACGTGGCAAGGTCGATTGTCAGGTTTCATTGAGAAATGGATAAGGTGAACAAACAGGTTCGACAAGGAAAGCAGTATTAAAAGCATGAACGGAGGAAGAGAAAGCAGGGTAAGGTAAAAGGGTGGGGGGGGTGCAGGATAGGGGATGGGGGAGGACTTTGGATAGGTGATTTTGATGTTTAGTGAGGTTTTAGTTTTGTGAGGCGGAGGCCAAGGTTTGTTATTTGTAAGTACACCTGTTTCCAATAAAGCGGCCTTTTCACACACAGCAATGGTGTTGTGGCATTGTTCCCTCTTCCCCACTATTACCTAGAGGATACAAGCAATACAAAACTAGAGGGGTCAACCATATCAGGGTTTATTGGTTTTATCTACATAGTTTAATGCCATTTTTAAGGAAACCAATTGTTAGATACTATTAATTGAAGAAGTAGAAATTAACCTTACAAATGAATTATGCTTTACTCTGTTTATTGTGTATTCAACCAATTGAGGGGGGTACTATGTCCCTAAAGCTGGGCATTTTAGGGAGGCTATGGTCTCCAAAAAGCTGTTAGGGCATGGGGTAAATATCACATTTGCCTGAATGGAATGTGTTTTTATATTCATTATATAGTAGAACCTAAATGCTCTCTGAAAGCCATCTGTACAACTCCACCAAGAGAATGTGCTTTTTTATATGGTCCGTAATATCAACAAATACCATTAATTTGTTGCTTTCAAGATTAATATAAATGCGATAAGTGTCCTCGGTTCCCCCATGTAGGAAGTATCTCTGCTCTGAGCAAGAATAAAGCAATTTTCGATCAATAAAATTGGTCTGAATGGACTGATAAAAATTTCAAATGTCTCTCAAATTCCTGCTAGATTTAAAGAATATTTGTAGGCACCATAAAAATTATTTAATTACAGTGAGGCATGTGCAGTGTCTGTTCATGAATTTTAGGTATCTATGACTAAACATGCTATTTCTACTAAGAAAGTCACAGGGATAACACATGGGATGACTAGAATTGGAGAGTTGTCAAAGATAATTCCATAAGAATGACAAAATGGTCAGCATTAGAGTTAGATGTAATAAACAATTATATATGCATTATATATGCGAAACAGAGAGAAGGACGGGGGTAACATGGCTATGTAAAAATCAAGATGTTTGGGTTGAGAAATATAATAACACATTTTTGATGGGGAAACAAAAAATATTGCTGAAGTGCTATAGTCTTTGTTCATTTTTAAATGGCAAATGAGTAGGTTTGAGGGTCAGGGTTAAGAGTAAGTAGAGGTTTAAAATAATGTTTAGCAATACTGATGGTGAAACTGTTAGATTTAGGATGGCCTCTACAACTGATGTAATGAGTATTGCAATACTAATTTTTACAATTTGCATT